>NW_027040802.1:2697500-3297500 GCF_037179485.1 Ochlerotatus camptorhynchus | reverse complement strand
ATCTGTGGTAGATCTTAGATCCCGTTACGTACCACGAAAAGGTGATCTACCCACGTTACTTTTAATACTGATGATATGTATTGTCGCGCGTCCATCAACTCAGCAATAACGGCGCCGGTGGTGTAGTGGTAAGCGTGATTACCTCTCACCCCAGCAGGCCTGGGTACAATCCCAGTCGGCGCCGCCGGGATGTTCTGAGGCATAACATCTCTGATCACGCCTTCCTTCGGATGGGAAGTAAAGCCGTTGGTCCCCGGTTCATGAGTTGATGGGTCGATAGGTAGGGTCCAGGTGTGGGAGCTGCCTTCCTGGCACGTCGGTAGCATTGGTGCTCAGCACGGAAAACAAGATCGACGGAAAAAACAAACCAAAGGAAAAAAAAAAATCAACTCAGCAACGTCGCGTCCAGTGATGCCAGCGAAAAATGTCGTTTTGATTCTCAGTTGTATGTACAATATTCCTAGCAAGCGTGATAGTGGGCAGTTCGGCTTTGAAATAACAATCCATATCACTAGGGAACAGTTGAAAATCTTACTTTTGTTTCAAAAAATCAACTATTTTCAATGACCATTGCATGGTTTCAATACTACCGATGAGTTTTCTGAAGATCAGTACCCGATTGGCTGACGTTAGTGAGAAATATTTAGTACAGAACTTTTGAAATTGACACTATGTGCACTGATACTGACATTAGGGACAATCAGCACTGGTTGGGAAACTCCATGTGGTGCGAACGATGTTTTAAAATTTCCAAGTACCAACAAGCCTACTTATCCGTCTTTTGGCTTTATAAAGCCCTGCCAATTTAGAATAGGTACGCTTTCACTCGGATGTTTCTCAAAATCTGTTTGGTTTAGAATAAAACGTTATTAGAAGCAAACGTTACGTATTTATTGTAGTTTAAAGGTACAATATGGATTTTGCGATTTTTATTCCTCTCGAATAAGAATTCAAGCATTGGGCTTGATACGTGCCATCCACTTCAGCACAAGCTGCTAATCAACATCACCGGCTGCTTTTTTTTTCCAGTATCTGACCTTTGGAATTGCATCCTTAGCCATTTTCCCACTCTTCTTCAGATTTGCTTCGATGATACCCCAATACATTTCGATTGGGATCCTGGCAGTTTGGGAGGTTCATCCCTTTCTCAATGACGTCTACTCCATTATCGCAATACCAGTGTTGTGCATTCTTACTGTAGTGGCAACTCGCCAAATTTGGCCAAAACTCGACGGGGACCTAATGAACGACAATACACGTTATTTCAGGCATTCATTGATGTATAACTGTCCGTTCATATTGTTGGTTGTGATGGAAATCGATGTCTTCGGGCTACAGCTGCAGATTCCCTGCCAGATCATCAGCTTACTGGCAAATATGTCCGCAAGAACAAATTTATATTTTTTTGGAACATCTCCGCCACCCCTGGCAACATAAAACTTCTGTCCCGGGAACTGTTTGAAGTCCAATTTGACATACGTTTCATCGTCCATAAGAATGCATCCGTTGAATTTGGTCATACAGCTTTCGGACCCGCGTTTTGGCCGTAATATGTTGCTGTACGCTCCGGTTCGGCTGCTTAACAGCCCGATACTTGAAGAAACCATCCCGAATGCGTATATTCCGAACTGTACTGCGAACATCACCGAAAGCCTTCATGACGTTCTGACGCAGATAACGCTTCGACGCCTTGATTCCACCTTCCAAGAAACAGACAAACTTTCCTTGAAACGTTGCAGCACTACACAGACGGTGGCCATTTTCAGGTTAAGGAAACGCCACTGCAAAAGTTGTATCAGAAAAATCGAATACCTCGTCGAATTTAACATAGCATAATGAACGTAACATTAGATGGGGTTATAGGATCTCGCGAATACAACGTAGGGTTACGGTATGTAATGTGGGTCTAGTCCTTTCATTCGGCCTATCACGCAAATAAATAATTAATTAAGGAATATTACACAAAAAATAAGGAAAATATTGATCACTGATGGTTGATAAATGTGTACCACACACAAATCAATTTATTTCACAACATTTCAATACATTTTCAGCTCTCGTAAGTAATAAAACTGGTTGAGAATATCACAATGTTCGGAGTTTTTAGCCGCCATGACTTATAAGGTTAAGATGGGAAGGTTGACTGACGATCATCAAATGGCCTGATTATGGCATTTATTGATTGGAATTACCTGATAATACACACTAGACGTAAAACTTACAGTTGCTGTTTGAATATTTTATGTTTATTTTAATTGTTTAACAACGTTTTCACAAGTAAAACATGGACCCAACTTTAGGGACACATTTCTTTTCTATGTTCCTAACTATGGCCCATGAAATTCATTTGACAGCATATAGCAATAAGAGTAACGTCAACAATGTTGTTTTGCATTTGGATGATAAGGAACGAACAGGAAGGGAGATTTTTTCTGCCAAACCTGTATAATGAACATCACAATGTTCTGATTTAGATATTCTGCGGTCAAAAGACGATAAGCGAAATTTTTAATTTTTAATTTTTAAATTGAGTGATTTAATGTAGTTTTCGTAAAATTTTCTCTAAGAAATGTTTTGAGGAATGAAGAGCATTAAGTTAACAGTGATAGTGATAAAAAAAAATACATCAGAAAACGTTACCAAGAGCGTTTTTTTGAGGATCAAACAAGATAGGACGAAGTTGCATCCATAAATAGACCCAATTTGGGGACAATAGACCGATATTACATACATTTCCCTGGTGAGTTTTTGTCTTAAAAAAAGTAAGTTTTTCAACTTTTTGCGGTTCCTGATAGCAAACGACATGATAAGCATATCTAAGCATACCATTTAGCAGTAGAATATCGTTTGCAGGTAAATTCATTGATGAGTTATGATTAAAAACGTAATCGATGGCTGCATATTAGACCGAGGTTAGGGACGTATACCCTATATTCGTTGTTATGAGTCAGGTAACACAGTAGAAACCTATGTCTCCTTCCGTTGCGTTAGTGTGTTTTGATTTACATACAATAGGTATTTAAGACTCCAGCCATACGTGCAAAGAAGAACGTTCTTAATGTTGTGTTTACCTCTGTGCTGATTTGCTAGCGCTAGTGTACCACCGACAAACCGACATGAATGACCATACAAAGTACCATCACATTTCTGATCAAAGCACAAAACTGACATCTGCCGCCGTGTTCGCGAAAAATGTGTATCCTAGCCACGATCACGCATACAAAATGTATGAGTTGGTTCGTGTCTAATCTATTCCGAGCAAATTATTTTTATCTAGATAACAAATTTCTATGGTTTTGACAGATGGGATCGCTGCACATTTGAATCCACCGTTATGGATTCTCGATCAAAAGTTAAGTTTAAGTTTCATGTCGGTTTGTCGGTGAGTGTACTACACACTCAATCTAGCTCGGTAAACTATACAACAGCCGATTACCTCGGCATTTACTTTTGCTGATATCTCTGCAAAATATCTGTTGGTTAGCTGATATCTCAGCAAAATGTTATTTATTAGCTGAGTCTCGGCAATTATTTTACTGAATTTCAGCAAAATAAATTGCAGAGCTACTCGGCTGTTGGAAACTCGGGGAAAATTTTGAAGTGAGTAGATCTGTACTAAAAAGTAGCCAGCTTAATGTAAACAAGGCGTCAGCATCTACCAGCATGCGGGTTCAGGACAACCGAACTGGCTGAGCCAGTGAGCTAGCTTAATTTTGAACAGCCCATAAAGCTCATCATGCTGGCGATGACGGGTTTGGATACAAGGTTATATTCGCGTTAGAAATTTTCTTGACTTTTTTTTGGTGTTTTTGACCTATAATTCATACTAAGCACAACCCACATAACCCAACCATCATAGAAAGCTGTACAAATGTTAATTCCGAAAGAAACTTGCTTATTCAGCTTTGAAAAGCATTGTTCAGCTTTTATTCAGCCAAAGCGTTTGATAGGATTTCCATCTCTTTTTGAGTGTATTTGTACTAAAATGGATTTGTTTTCACCAGTGACGTAACCTGTGCACCATCATCCCTTAAATCGTAAAGAAATATTTCAATAATGCTTTTGTAAACAATAACTTCTCTCGATGATTTCATAAAAGTCTAGGCTCACCCACGGAAATCAACATTACCATCGGATAGGAGAATTATGTTGGTTTGCGTTGGCGTGCTATGCATTTCTAGAAATCATTGAAAAAGTCATTGTTTACAAAAGCTGTTACGCCCTAATTCCAGCTCTATTTAGAAATGACTAAACATAAACAAAACTAGAAGATTATGTGCATTCTGTAAACGATTTGAATATAAATAAGGCCAAAAATTGTATGATAAACCGGTAAGAAGTGAGGATACCTTACGCCACTTATTAGCGTTACGTGATTCCAGTAGGTATCGAAAAAAAAACTAAAAAATATAAGAGTCACGTAAAGAGAAAAATAGTGGAACTCGCGACACAGTTTTAGAAAGATTGCCCGCCCCTTCGCTTGGCAACTGAGCAATTCTGCATTAACTTCAAGTGAATTTCATCGAAAGCGAAATTTAACGGCTGTATTTAATTGCAATATCAAATAATTCCCTGCACAATCGTAACCTAACATCTGACTCCAGCAGGCCTTGGTTCAATCCCAGTCGGCGCCGCCGGCCGTTGGTCCCATGAAAACACATTCAAACACATAAAGCAACCAACAATAAAGACAAAACGCTTGCTACCACGATAAACTCTCTCTGTAATATAACTTGATCGGAGTTGTAGAAGGATAATGATATATTGCTTGCCTGCTTTGTTGCAATATTATGAGATAAACTAAAAGAGTTAAAAATCTCAATAATAAAGTTATTTAAAAAAAATTGCAATATACATGGGTTACGGCATAGCTTGATCGAAACCGAGAAAATACATAACAAAAAATCACATTAACACACGAGTAGCATCTTCGGCTTTACTTCGTGTAGCAATTTGCCAACAATTTTGTCGTTTCCTTCTACCGGCCCGAGCGAGCTATATTCCAAAGGCACTTTGTTACGACAAAAAGGAAAAAGGTTACATCATTATTGCTTTGCATTTCTGACAAAGCTTAGCATTCGGCTCGATAATCGCTTGTCATTTTGCCATTTGGAGATATTTTTGATTCCTTGCACTTAAGTATTAAGTAAACGGAAAAAAATATTTAGACGTCCTTTTGAAAAATCATCAAATCAAAATTATTATTCAAAGAAGAAAAATATGTAGAATAGCCTTATCGGGTGGAATATGTCACGGCATATGTATTGTATAAAAACTGCATATGTATTGCTGTAAGATCTGTCACAATCGTACGAATTTACACGCTGCATTAGTATTCATGAAATTTTGCTTGGCGAGCTCAATACGAATACCTGTACCTGGAAGTTTTAAAGTTGTTTTCAAACCCAAGAATTCCAATTAAGTTTTTTTTAATGACATCGAAATTTGCAGAAGGTTAAAGGGCATGTTAACCAGTGGCGTCACCCTAACCTCAAACTACCTGTTCAACAACTCTCGAAACGTAAACAAACAAAACAAGATTGGTTCCAATTGATACAAATCAGCGGAACTAGAAGACCCTCTGCCTTTTGAATCTGATTTGAATTTAAACATGACCCAAAATAACGTTTTCGGCTTTTTTCAACCACCTGAAACAACAAAGTAAGCCGGAATCGTGTGTAGAAGAGGAATTGTTATTGTTATATCGCCAATAAATACCGTATTTTGCTGGTAATATCAGAATTCTGCAGGATAAACTCATGCCTAAAAAACTACGTATACAAACTTTTGTAAGAGATGAACTAGCCTATGGCTAAAAATCTCTTTAATAAAAAAAAAAAGTATACAAACTTTTATTAAATCTCAATAAATAACGCTTTTGTTTTGAAAATCTAAAATTATCAAAAGATGCACAACTTTTTTTGTTTTGGTTCGGGTGCAACGGACAGGTGCTAAGACAGACAGATTTTGATATTCAATATTTCTATTATAAAGCAATTGAACTGATTCTGTGATTATTGTAGGCCATAATGAGGACTCAAGAGCGCATTTCCCACATCTGAATATGAATCCCGAGGAAGGATACGTCTATTAACGTCTCTTTAAACTGTTCCCCTACAAGAGGAGAATTTAGTTCATTCGAGACGGGCCCTAGGAAGGAGGTACTCACCATGTGATACATAAAGTCACATGAGCATTGAAGAACTAGATAATTAGCGGTGACGGTGCTCATATATATTCAAAACATCTACAATATTAAATAAATCCGAAGCTTGAAATCTTTTTCTTATGAATTCAGTGCCAACATTTCAAAGAGGCGTAATTGCTTTTGTAAACAATGGCTTTAGCGTAAATAAAAGCTCACTTCTCCAAATTAACAATGCTAGCTGGTAGAGGAAACATTCTTATACCTGTTGGTGTAATTAATTTTCATGAGTGAGCTTTTATTTGCGAGAAATTGACGGCTAAAGCCATTGTTTACAAATGCAACTACGCCCCTTTGAAATGTTGGCACTGAATTATTGCCATTGTCCTAGGGGTATCCCACTCTAAACTTTAGTACTAGTATACATTAAATACGTTTAAATCTCTCATAGGTATTCTTAAATATTTTTAAGTATTTTAAACTTGAATAATTTCCATCGTAGTTACCGGTTGCTAGTGTCGTTGGTTGTTGTTGTAAGCCCCGTCAATTTTATAGTTTTCGTCACTTATGAAATGAAATTAATTCCTGTTTTATTCTATTTTAATTGCAATAAAATCATGATAATTGGTATATGTATTTCAATTATGCTTATCTAATAGTGTAAAAAATCGTGTTATTCAAATTACTGATGCTTTAGAGCAGAGAGGTTCTAGAACCTCTCTAGTTTCGAGCAGACTTTCCAGTGCGCTATCATGAATTTGGACTCCTTTACAGAGCTGTTCCAGATTCCTAAGAAAATAAGGAACAAGGAATAAGGTATGGAGAAGAAAAAAAAAATCTTGGCTATACCTATGCAAGTCAACGATATCAGGGTTACGCTGCGCATTTCCTGTCGAACTACGACGATGAAACGAACCTTTTACAGTAGGAAATTGTGCTGATTGCATTACGCTTTTCGGGTTGGAAAACAGTGATACTTTAGACTGGTGAAGTAGTTTAATTGACATTTTGCAGTCGATGTTTTCATTTGAACATAAATTTCCCAGTTTAAGTAATTGGAACCACCAACGACAAGGTGCTGGTGATTGAGGATTTCAAAAACACTTGCATCGCTATCATTCTGATCCGTAGTGGCAAATAGATTATCCCGGTTGAATCGAAGCGGTAGTTAAAAATGAAAGGTACATTGGGGTAAATGAAAAGTGGTGGGACAAGTGGGTAAATGCCCAACCCATTACGAAACAAAAATCCAGTTTAATAAATTTTAGTGGGTAGACAACAATTACCCACTTGCGCCACCAATTTATAACTTATACTGTTCGATCTTTCCAGAACGTGACATGTTAAAGAAGTTGATTGGTTTTTTTTTTATTCAAAAGTTTGAATACTCGATACTTATTTATTCACATGTCATGTGTTGAAATAAATTGATTAAATTTAAGTTTTACAATCGTTGCTGTTAGTTAATAGAATCAATGAAAAAACGAATTCTACTTCAACACATAGCAGATATGGCTTATCAATCATGTCCAGCTCTAATAATGGTTTAACAGATGAGAATTGACGGTTCCAAATCCGAAAATGTAGTTCATATTTACAACATGTTTACTATGTGCGCCATAATTCTGCGCAGGACCTAATTCTGCGCATTTCGCCAAAATGTTGAAGTGTTTTACAGTTTTATCTTAATTTATATTTTTACCATGCACAAGTGCCTAATACCTACCATCATGTTCAATTCAATTCAAATTATATTTCAATTTATTTTTGAAATTTTCAAAACAGGCACTTTACGGCAGAATAAACACGTTCGGTGGGAAGCTACAAGATGAAACAGATGCCACAAGCTCGGCAACAAGTACAATGCGAATGGTTTGGAAAACTTTCACAACTTCTTGTTCAGATTCGATAGCCCTAAGAGTCTTAAGTTAGTGTTACATGGCCTAATTATAACGGTCGAAAAGTACTTAAGCTTATAATGCAACGATCGATAAAACCAAACAAACAACGAAGGGAAAGGTTCCATGATTGTCAATCTGACTTCTTGCTGTAACATGTCGAACGAATCATCCTAAATGCGCATCAAAGTGTGACATAATTAATAGTGCAGGTTTAATGCGAAAATGATGGAATCGCTTTCTACATTGGAGAAATAATCAGCGGCAGTTTTTTTCCACCGTTGACGACATTAATTTATAGGTGAATCATTTTTGCAATGATCTTCTCTTATTCCAAGACCATATCTTGATGCCTACAAAACAAAAAGAAACATTTAAAATAGCTGTTAAAGCTTAAAATATTAATACTGCAGTTTTCAAATATTCACACAAAATCCTTGACGACATCCGATAAATAAACAACTAAAATGTGTTTAGCAACGGTGGTAACAACCTAATGCAAAATATAGGTTAAGTATTTTTAAGTATTTCCGGGTATCTTAGGTATTTGTAAAAACTTTCTGAGTATAACGCGAGAAATATAAAGTTTAGAGTGGGATGCCCCTAGCCATTGTCCATCTTATCCCGATGGTAAACTAGTTAAGGGAACGTCTCTACACGGCTGCGTAAAAAACAAAATGTAATTACTAATATCAACAAATAATTTTGAAGTGAACAATTTTACTGTTTTGGTGCTGTACAGTTTAAGAATTTTCACATACAAATTTGCATCACATCGCCGCGAGAGCACGTTTTTGTTTGTTTTGTTTATATTTTCATACTTGACAGCTCCCGTAACAAGTTGTGTACCTTGTGTAGTCTGAAATGCATCAAAAATCATGAACGACAAGATTGGAAAAAAAAAAATCAATAGTTGAGTCGTCAAACAATAAACCGTTCGTCTTGCCCATAGCTCCCCCACAACTGTTTTAATAAAAAAAAAAAAAAAGAAAATCGTTTAAGAAAATCGATCCACTGGCATTGTTTTGCATTCAATTAAACCAAATTCATTATTTTAGATATCATAATTCTAAATTACATTTCAGTCAAATTATTATTTGCTAAATAGCACTCTGCCAGTTCGGTTCTACTCAGTTCCTTTCCTTCGATAAAATAAAAACAACAAAAAACTCCGACGACTGGTACCTGTCTGCCCATGTGTACCCGTACCCTATTTTTACACCTCACACGCAAGGCATTCTGTTTTTTTTTTTTTTGCTGACTTTCACTTGATAACTGTAAAAAGACCACAACTTTTGATAGTCTCCCATCCCAGAAGGCATGGAATTATGCTAATCAAATCTAACAACTATCGGTATTGGTCAATGTCATAATTGTACGGTAATAAAATAAAAATACTATTAACAAATCTTCAATTTGGCGGGAGACCTTTTGTGAAATGCCGGCTGGATAAAAAAAAAAATGATAATCCCACAAACATCACGCAAAGAGCACCACAACAAAAAAAAACACTCACCGTCTTCATCGTAGAACTCGTCTGACATGGTTGTTGGCGTTTTTCCTAGCAGTGGCAATCTACGATCGAACTCAACTTCACCTCACTTGTCACTATTGAAAAAGTTTCCTCCACCACTACTCACTTCGCGAAATCAAAATTGTCCCTCTAAGACCAATCAATTATGGATCAACTTTTTGACACTTCAACCTCAGCCGGTTCACTTGCACTTGCATCGCCTTCTTTGATGCTCCCTAATTACTCCTAATTTCGCACACACGGACCGCAACGAACGGCAATAATAGATCCAAGTGCTGTCCTACCACTGCCTGTGTGCACTTCCAATATGGCGTCGATATAGTAGAAATTTTCTGCTGTCTGGCACTGCTGCACAGCTTGAGAAAAAAAAACTCTTCACCCAGCGAGAGCATCGAACGTACGACCGACGCGTCCAAACACTGCGATAGATTTGACCGAGCGGTGAAAATTTTCCGACAGGCAAGTCCCGCATCATGGTAAATGAGCGCACCAACACACCGTTACCTCTGTCAGTAAACTAGGTGGCGTAAGCATCGGTCGACCAATCAGGCTCAGCGAGAATGCGACGGAAGATCTTCACAAACGTTGTCCGAGTGAGACAGCACACACTTGTGTGCTACGTATTCATGCTACTGTGTTGGTGCACGACTGCGTCTCTGCCCTTGACATCCGTGACGAGCTTGGCGCCATTTTGTTGTTTATGCCTCGGCTTATTGACGTAGCAAAGGCACCATGACGCCAGCGCACTGGTGGCAACTGTCAAAAATAAGGTTTTTCGGTAATTACTCCCGATTGTTTCAATAGTTAGATATGGAGTTGGGGAAACCTGCATTGCTAACTCTTGATCTTTATTTTGCCGTTGGATTCGTAGAAAAATTCGCTGTCGTTCGGGAGATATTTGAGGTCAAAATCGTGAGGTTGAGAAAAGTAATCGCATGTGCTCGGGAAATATAACCTTAAATACTGTATTTTTACATACAAATCTACAGAGTTCGGTGATGATTCATCATACAACCTGAAAACAGAGGGGAATGTCTAGAAAAATGTGTACATTTTGTAACATTTACTGGACAAAGCAGAAGATTGTCTATCTTTGTACTATTCTGAACAATTCGGTACCAAACCAAGTGCCCTTTGTAAACATAAAAGCTAGAATTGTTTTTTGCTCATGCAATTTTTGTAAAATTCTTGCCTTCATCATCCAAGCTACAATGCACTAGAACAATCTCATTTGTGCCTAAATTTGTGAACATAGATACTAAAATTTGTACTGGGAAGTCCATTAGTAAACAATCACCGAGGGGCGCGTAAAAGTATTTTCAACTTGTGCAACGATTTCAGTGAAAAAAGTTGTACATTTTTTTTTTATTGAAACAGCTGATGAAACATGCAAGAGGGCACTAATAAAAATTACCATAAAAATGAGCTTAACGACGTGTTCGGAGTATCATCTAAACCATTTGTGGGATAGTTCTATCATTAGGTCGTATGAATAAAAGCGTTTCCTTTACTTTTCCCGTAAGAAATGCACGGGAAAGTAAAGTAAACTCTTTTTATTCATACGGCCCATTACCGTTCGTTTATGGTATTTGTTTATTAGGGGGAGGCAGAAACAGTTAAGTGAAGTAACTAATTAGGATACATTGAGTCCTTGTACGGTACGAAACCTGTGTGGGAAGGATCTAGTAAATTCCTAACACTGGCCAGATTGAGCTGTTCGTCTTTGGTTATAACATGTTATAAGCATATCTTGATGATATTTTTCATTATTATGACATGTTATAACCATAGAGGTAACTCTAAGACTAGAAGGTCCCGAAGAAACGTGCTCAACTTTTTGGCTCAGCACAGTTCACGTTTGTGCTGGTACTCTCATCCGTCCCATGCTAATCGATGCACCCCCTAGAAAAATCAACGTATATTGTTAATTTGTGTTCGTTTGAATAGTAGTGGGTAGGGTAGTTGTACATGTAGATGACGTTGCACAAACACCCTCATTTTATCTGTCAAACTTTCATAGCTAATCAAAACAAACATAGTTTTGTTCTAGAATTTCGACTAGAATGGGGTACGTTAAACGATTTGCTTGGAACCAATAGGCTAGTCGTCAAGCAGTGGCCTATTTAAAATCGTTAGTTTCCACCGGTTTTTATAACTCTGCAGTCGGAACAAGCCATAAATTAGACAAATTTCAAAACTAGTTTCAGAACTCAGAAAGTGTAATGAAAAGTTTGAAAATGCAGTGCGGTTTGAAACGATGCAGCAAAGTGACAGCTTTACTACAATGATAAGAACGGCTCACAATGCATCCGAATTTAATACGTTCGAATCCGGATGCATTGTGCTCAGCTCTTAACAATCTTGGTAATATGGTAATGATGGAATACAAGACTTCAATAATTTGTAATTGTAATTTATAACGTTTAAAACTACAGAAAGTTCGGAAGTCTTTGAGAGGAGAGCGTGACACAGAGGTGAGGATGGGGATCGGTTCATTTATATGCAAAAAATGACATCATATAGGACTGCCCATACATCAGGGAGCTATAACCACAGACAAACAGACAAAACACATTGAATATTTTCAATGTAAAACATCGTCGCTATCGCCATCTGTTGAGTATACTGTGACGGGTAGTACCCTGAGCAGATGGCGGTAGTGTGTAAACGTCAAACGCAAGGGTTATTGACTATGCGCGCCACAGGTGGTGGAACCATAGAGGTATCTCTAAGACCAGAAGGTACCGCAGAAGCGTGCTCATCTTTTTGGCTCAGCTCTGGTACTCTCTTCGGTCCCAAGCTAAACGATTCACCCCTCGAAACATAGGAAAAACCAATAACCCCTCATTTTATCTGTCAAACTTTCATAGCAAATCAAAACAAACATTGAGTAGTACTAGAATTTCGACTAGAATGGGGTACGTTAATCGTTTGCTTGGGACCAATAGGCTAGTCAAGTAGTGAGCCAATTTTAAATCGTTAGTTTCGTATTGATTGTTGGTGGAACTCGAGGGGGGCGACACATCTAAATCTCAAGTTAAGATGCTCAACAAATCTCACACTAGTGAATCAATCTTCGAAAAATCTTCTTTCATTTGTTGCATCTACTTGCATCGAGCATCATCTTTTTGCAGGAAATCTTTAGAATCGTCATCAATCTTCTTTCTATCTACTCAGCGGGCGCGCAGCTAGCCACAGCATAGCACAATATTTTCTGCATCGTAGATAGAGTCGTCCCCCTCGGTGGAACTACCAACTAAAAACATTTAAATTGACCGATAAATGCGTGTTCGATGAACAAATTGCCAGTGTTATGTCTGTTTGTCTGTGCTTTAACTATAGACTTACTCCTCGACTAACACTAAGACCAGAGGGTTACGAAGAAAAATGATCATTCTTTTGGCTCAGAAAGAACCAGACCAAGGTGACTACATACATACTTCTCTGACGTTAGTGAAATGCACAAGTATTAGTGTGGAACTTTGTGTAAATTATAAGTATTAGTGCAAGAAAACCTTTGAATTTACCCAAAGTTCTGCACTAATACTTGTGCAATTCACAAACGTCAGAGAAGTCTATAAGTGTTCTAATGTGTCAAATTTTTGTATGGGACAGCGACCGAGTTTGTTTACAACTTGCTCTAAAACCGCACTCTCCGCCGCGATCTCCCCGTCCAAAGTTGTATCACCATGTATATACCACCATAAACCAGACCTTCGGGCCCAAAGTAATTGTAGCATCCCTCGAAACTTAAGAAAATCTAGAGTCAAGATAAAAACAGTGTAACTCGCATCACGGTTTTCGAAAGGTTACCTTCCCTTTTACTTGGCAACAGTGAAATTCTGCATCAATTTGAAATGACTTCTAGCGAGAAAGCAAATTAACAGCGGTGGTAAATAATTATATCAGTGATTTTGTTGAATTATCTTAACAACAAATATTACAAATTCTCATTACATTTTTATTTTTTTTTTTTAATTCCTTAAATTTTGGTACACTGGAAGAACTATTTTAAATAAGTGCGATTGCATTAGCGCAAGCCATCATCTTAGCGCCCCTCACTGGGACTTGGTATGAGAGAGAAATGTCAACTAATAGATTCAGTCTCAAAAAATGAAAAAAAATAAATCTTTATTTAAAAATCAAGATGAGTGGGATCGATGCAAATATCGTTGGGTTTAGAAAACGAAGCTCTTTCAGATGATTGTATAAAAACCGGTATGTTTTATGAAATTAATCAACCCAATTGGACTTCACGTATAGAGATGGCAACGAATGGGATCTAAAACAAACCCGTCAGAACTGTCAAAGTTTATGCAATGATCAATGATCTATTCCACTTTGAATAGAGTGAATGGAGAATACTGAGGATGGATTTATTTTATACAGTTCAGGGAAACCCGCATAAACGCGAACCATAAATTGACCTTACCGATAATGGTTATAAATTGTTTATAATCCCTGCTAAACTTCAACTGAAATGGTTATGGAACTTTACATGAACGTTTAATGATAAAGTTTTAACCTTAAGTATTATAGTTTTTTGGAAGTGGACTTTACAAATAATGGATTGTTAAGAACCATTACCATTCAAAATTCTTGTTTTCTCCATACATTTTCGGAAAGAAAACTATACTAAAACCTTTTAATTTATGGTTTGAGAACATTAATGGTAATGGTTATGGTAACCAGTAAGGTCCATGAATGGTTTTGTAACATCGATCAACTTTATGTGGAATATATCGCGAATTGGTT
Source organism: Ochlerotatus camptorhynchus (assembly GCF_037179485.1). Taxonomy (NCBI): domain Eukaryota; kingdom Metazoa; phylum Arthropoda; class Insecta; order Diptera; family Culicidae; genus Ochlerotatus; species Ochlerotatus camptorhynchus. Next base: position 3,283,168 of record NW_027040802.1, on the reverse strand, counting down.
GCCTGTAAATTACTGATTACCAATTCACGATATATTTCACGTAAAGTTGAGCGATAATACAAAACCATTAATGGACCTTACTGACTACCATAACCATAACCATTAATGTTCTCAAACCATAAGTAAAAACGTTCTAATATAGTTCTCTTTCCAAAAATGTATGGAGAAAACAAGAATTTGGAATGGTAATGGTTCTTAACAACCCATTATTTGTAAGGTCCGCTTCCAAAAAACCATAATACATAAGGTTAAAACTTTATCACACAAACGTTCATGTAAAGTTCCATAACCATTTCAGTTGAAGTTTAGCAGGGATTATAAACAATTTATAACCATTATCGGTAAGGTCATGTGATGGTTCGCGTTTATGCGGGAAGCAAGTCAGAAGGGACCAACTAGAAACGTATACAATTAATTGGATCGTCGATTTCCCACGAATGACAACACACCTACACAAACTAACTACCTGTAGAGTAATGTTTGGTCTTTCAGATGGTGCCTGACATGTTTCCCTTGAGATCACAACCATACTCAAAACTAAAGAGGCTGAATTTATAAAGAGACGACATATCAAAATTGATTAATCGATTATCTGTCAAAGTCACCACACGAAAAGTTATTCCAATCGAGCAGAAGACCTGTCAAATGGATAAGCTGTCGTCTCTTTACCCAATTCAGTCTCTTTACTCAAAACGAAACCCATAGATATTAGTGACATTTAGCGCGCACACACACACTAGTGGGTGCATCGTCGTGTAAAGTTGTTTATTACTTTCCTCTGGCTAACCTAAAAAATGTATGAAATTAGATCTATCCAAGTGAGTTTGACAGCGATTTGTAATGTTTTTCAATTAGGGATGCTATAGCATCCCTAATTAAAAAAAAACATAAACGAACGACAACGCAAATGATAGAACTATACATGTTTCTTGAGGATAAATGAAATATTTAGCAACAAGGGAATCAAAACGAACTCTCAAGAACGGTCAAGGTCAATATTCGTTGATAAGGAATAAGTGCAGGGAAGTGAGGTTAGGCTTTGGGATAGACACAGTCCACTTACCATTTGTTTTTCATTTGACTTAATAATCTATTTCCCATTTCATAATTCATCACTGATATCTTCTATGTGACGATCGATAAGAAGTGATTGTAAATAAATTACGGTGCAACTTGGTTCTCGTTTTCCTCTTGAAGGCAATGTTGCGTACAAGTTTATGTATGGTATGTTGTTCCCGCCACTACTGAAGCAGTTTATAAATTAATTGCTTGAAAAAAATGCATCCGCTTTATACAATTTCGTGAATAATGAATAGTTATTTAGTTATATAAAACATAATTTAGAATTCACGTTAGAATATGGAGCAATATTGTAGTGATTGATTTACTGATTAACCTACTAAAGCTTCATAAGAAAGTTTATTGAGCCCCTCGATGTCTGACTGGAGCTCGGGCTCGAGTGCAGGTTTGAAGAAGGCACAAGACAAAGCGAGAGATTCCAAGCACAAGGTGGAGAAGCTAACTGTGTGTGTGTGCCGTAGGCTATAGCCTATAAAGATTTTCACGCCTGGTTGTATTGGGACGCTGTGTGGAACTGTGGTAGTGAAAATTCGAGGAAAATACCGCTGTCAATCTCATTATGACTGATCGAATTACATACATTTTGAGGTTAGCCAGAGGAAAATAATAAACAACTTTACACGGCGATAGACCCCCGTTAGTGTGCATGCGGTAAACGTCACTAATCTCTATAGAGATTACTAAAGTATGATCAACAATCAATACGAAACTAACGATTTTAAATTGGCTCACTACTTGACTAGCCTATTGGTCCCAAGCAAATCGATGAACGTACCACATTCTAGTAGAAATTCTAGTACTACACTATGTTTGTTTTGATTCGCTATGAAAGGTTGACAGATAAAATGAGGGGTTATTGGATTTTTCTTTGTTTCGATGGGTGAATCGATTAGCTTGGTAGCCAATTGGTACCGAAGATAGTTACCTTCTCGGTTACCTCTATGGTATGATCATAGAGGTAACTCTAAGACAAGTAGGTCCCAAAGAAACGTGCTCAACTTTTTGGCTCACCTCTGGTACTATCTTCGGTCCCAAGCTTGTCGAATCACCCCTCGAAACATAGGAAAAACCAATAACCCCTCATTTTATCTGTCAAACTTTCATAGCAAATCAAAACAAACATTGCGTAGTACTAGAATTTCGACTAGAATAGGGTACGTTAATCGTTTGCTTGGGACCAATAGGCTACTAAAGTGGTGAGCCAATTTAAAATCGTTAGTTTCGTATTGATTGTTGGTATGATTGCGTCAGTGTTTTGTTTTCATCGGGAAAATTTTCTGCTATGAAGTTTTTTTTTTCCTGATGAAAACATGTTGCGTATACGTATACGTGACGTAGTGTGCGTACGAGAAACGTCAGCAATCTCTATAGGGTATACAAGCCCTAAGAGGAAGAGGAGACAACTGGCTTCTTACTCTTTTATCTCAATCTATATCTATTTCTATCTCTATCTCTATCTTACGCACTTCGAATCGGTCAATCACGAGCTGGCTCGCGTTTGACAGAAAAGTAGGTCATTTTCGCCCCCGTATTGTCTTCTCTTCCTTTTAGTGCAAGCCGTGCGCACTACACACATACTCACAGCTTCCCTGTTCGGTATATTTTTTTAATCGCAAAAAATACCCGAACATAAGGTGATCCAACAGGCGTTTCTCAGTTGAACCACAAACGAAGTGACAGACGACTAACTGGCGAAGAAATCAATTAAAATAATATGGTTCGCTGTAATAGAATTTTCTTATAAGCTTGTACCATCAGCCACCAGATGGGCTGGTATTTTTGTTTTGATTTGAACATAGTTGATTTTATGTGCAATAAGATCTTTGACAGTGTGCAAAGAGTGTATCATTTTATCATTTTTTTATGCATTTCAGTTTAGTGTAGAGTGAAGAAGATAGAACCAAAACATTCTAGTACATTTAGTGTTGCCATGTGGTACAATCCATTAGTAGTGTTGCCATGTGGCACAATCCAGTAGTAGCAACAATCAATACGAAACTAACGATTTTAAATTGGCTCACCACTTTAGTAGCCTATTGGTCCCAAGCAAACGATTAACGTACCCTATTCTAGTTGAAATTCTATTACTACACTATGTTTGTTTTGATTCGCTATGAAAGTTTGACAGATAACATCAGGGGTGTGTGGATTCATGCAGAACATGCAGGGGTGAGTGAAATAGCTTGGGACTGCTTGGGACCGTTGTTCTGGTACTGAGTGAGCCAAAAATAATAATGGTTTTCTTCGGGACCCAGTGGTCTTAGAGTTACCTCTATGGTAGTAGTGGTGTTGCCATGTGGTACACTGAAAAATTGCATTAGCAGGTGCGTCACCAAAGTTTTCGAGCCACTCCGTCTGTCACTTCGTTTGTGGTTGAACTGACAGCTAGAAATCTATAGTGTGTGAGTGATCTGGTGTTAATGGTGCTGAATGTAAACATAAACAAAGAAGAAATTCATATGATAATAAACTGCCAGTTCTACCAACAATCAATACGAAACTAACAATTTTAAATTGGCTCACTACTTGACTAGCCAATTGGCCCCAAGCAAACGATTAACGTTCCCCATTCTAGTCGAAATTCTAGTACTACACAATGTTTGTTTTGATTCGTTATGAAAGTTTAATAGATAAAATGAGGGGTTAGTGAATTTTCCTATGTTTCGAGGGATGAATCGATTAGCTTGGGACCGAAGAGAGTACCAGAGCTGAGTCAAAAAGTTGAGCACGTTATTTCGGGACCTTCTAGGCGTAGAGTTACCTCTATGGTTCTACCTCTACCATAGAGGTTACTCTAAGACCAGAAGGTCAGGTGCTTAATAGGCCAGGAATGGGGTAGTGACCCCACTTTTAAATAGTTTATTTTTTATTTAACAATTGGAATGGCGATTTAGGCTCTGAACCATTTGGTGGATTTTTTAACTTTTGGTTAAAATTTGACAGATGGAAAGTTATCGATTAACCCTACTATCCGAGCGTGGTTATTTCTGACAGACAAGAAGTTAAATTTTGACAACAGTGCTCGAAAACCGATCGATCAGTAACACAGGGATTTTCGAACATAAGAAATAACTTTCGAAATGTCACTTTTAACGACGACTCCAATTTAACTCGGCGAATGGTTCACAGCCTTAGAAAATTAATTGCAGGTATGCGTTGAAAAGTGTGAGTTGATCGAAATACTTTCAAAACATTTCCTCCTATTCCATTGAGAATCCCATGTACAATTGTAGGCATTGATATTGATAGTGCGCAGATAAAATATGTTTATGTTGAGTTAAACGAAAACGTTCTGTAAAGGCTTGAGCATTTTCACGGGATGCCAATTTTTATACTAAAAATCAAAGCTGCCAGTTTGTCGGATTTTCTGTCCGCCAAACTATGAATATAGTCACTATACTTCCAACCATTCGTTTCAGTAAAAAATGATCGCCTTCCATCACATGATTCATCGGATGCAGACTCTTCCACTCAGCGAAACAGGAAAGGTAAAGGAATCGCAGTACATCTTCGAAACAGCGAGATTCAACGGATACAAGGAGACCACAATGGCAGCGCCAGTGGTGTAGTGGTAAGCGTGATTACCTCTCACCCCAGCAGGCCTGGGTTCAATCCCAATCAGCGCCACCGGGATGTTCTGAAGCATAACATCTCTGATCACGCCTTCATTCGGAAGGGAAGTAAAGCCGTTGGTCCCCGGTTCATGAGTTCATGGGTTGATAGGTAGGATCCAGGTGAGGGAGCTGCTTCCCTGGTGTCGGTAGTATTGGTGCTCAGCATGGAAAATAAGATCGACGGAAAACAAATCACGGAACCCATGAAACGAGTGTCCGTTCCATTTGATCAAGATATTACTTGCAAGTTAAGATCACAGTTCGGACTAGATTTAGTATGCATAATCAGTTAAAATCATTGTTAAGATCCACTAAAGATCAAGTTAATGTTAGGTAAAGCATTGTAGCAAAGTATATGTAGGACAAACCAAGAAAACCTTCGTAACTAGATTTAAAGAACGGAGCAATTAACGGAGGTTAATAAAGCAAAAGCAAGAGGCCTAACATATGATTTCAAACTCTCAAATATTGACGGAGGACATCGCGATTTTACGAACCGTATCTACACCATGGAAATTAAATGTTGCAGAAAGCCTCGAGATAAAAAAACAACGGAATTCAACTTTACTCAACAGGGAACAACCATAGAGGTAACTCTAAGACCACTGGGTCCCGAAGAAAATCAATATTATTTTTGGCTCACTCAGTACCAGAACAACGGTCCCAAGCAGTCCCAAGCTATTTCACTCACCCCTGCATGTTCTGCATGAATCCACACACCCCTGATGTTATCTGTTAAACTTTCATAGCGAATCAAAACAAACATAGTGTAGTACTAGAATTTCAACTAGAATAGGGTACGTTAATCGTTTGCTTGGGACCAATAGGCTACTAAAGTGGTGAGCCAATTTAAAATCGTTAGTTTCGTATTGATTGTTGGAACAACTGCTCATTTGTTAATAACTTTTCACTCAGTTGTTGAAATTTGTTTTTCTTTGAAGTAATTGATAGATTAGGATCATAGTTTACTATAGACATGCAAAGAGTAGGTAAACCTTAAATGAATTTTTACACTAAAAGTCAGAGATGTGCAGCGAGCATTTCTCACTTCATTTAACAAATTCAGTTTATTACTAAAATTAAAATCTACTCTTTTTTTACGTATCTTTCAAGCTTAAACTCTATTCTATCGACCGCTACAAAAAGAACTATGTTTCGTCAACTTTGTGCAAAGTTATTGGCAAAAGAGCAGTTCGTGACCAAAACTGCCTGACCTGCTTCTACAGGAGATTAGATTTAAGTTTACCTAGCTACTAAGTTAAAATGTACCTAGGTTAATATATAAGGGAAATGGATGTTATGTCGGCCTAAGTGTCCCTAATTTGGGCCCATACATAAATTCAGCAATTGACTAAATTTTCAATAGCGACCAAAAATATACATTTGTACCATCCCAATGACGCGTTCATCTAGATAAAATTGATAAATAGCAGATTTTTAGCGATGGGCCCAATCTTTGATCCATAGGGCAACATTAGAGCCATTTCCCATATTCGGTAAGTTGCGATGTTTTCTTTAGTCGAGTATTAGTACACTGAAGAAGTCTGCACATTGTAGACGAAATACGCGTATCTGCCAAGGATAAAGCAAAAAAGTTAGTGGAATTAAATGGAAATTACTAATCCTTCTATCTCTCTCTTTATAAGGTATTGCACTACTAGCTTATTCTGGTGAACTCAGAATTGAGTCGAATGCGGCAAGTAGGGCTACTCAAAATTGAGTAGTCTTATGTTGACCCACTTTTGAGTAAACTACGTTCTCACGTAGACTGAGTCAAATCCACTCAGCGATATTTTCAGCTGCGGGGAGTGTTTTTGTTTTGATTTTTATTTAAGGAAATGGAAATTTCCTGCTCCGGATTCATTCTACCGGAGCAGAAAATGCTTCAACACCGTTTCCCTAAGCAATTCCTTCTTACCTGAAGGCATTTCAGCCGGTTTTCAGTAACTTTTCCTAGGAAGTTTCCTCCAACATGGTTGACATTTTTTCTAAGACCAGGATTTTGCTGACTGAGTGGCTTTTACTCAGTTTGACATTTCTCGTTTTCTCAGCTTTTGACAACTCGATACATCGGACGAAAGTGAGTACGATTGAGTCACCCGGTGAGTAAGCTGAAGTTAGCGTGTAAGACGCACTCATTCATCAGGATTCAGCAAAATGATTCCAAATGTGATATTTTTTTTATTGGTGAAAAAATCAAATAAGAAATATTGCTGAAATCTTTGCTGATTTTCAGTAAAATGTTGGCATTTTGACAGAATTTGGAATTGCTGGAAAATTCAGCAGCATTATTTTGCTGACTTTCAGCGATTTAAATTTAGTGTGTAGTGTCCACATTCGCCTAATGAATGTTGAGCCTACTTTGATTGAGGTAAATATACTCCCCCTCCCCTCTTTCGTCACGTTTTTCCTCTGCATACCTAATGCATTGCTTGCAGGCATGGAAAATCATTTGCATTCATTTTGTGCATTCATTTACATTCATTTGCCCCTAACTTTTTTTATCAACAGAATTCTGCAAATTAATGTATGGAGCTTTTGTAGGTTTTGTTATTAGCTACAAGAACTCAAATCCGTATCTCTTATGCATGACGAAACAGAGCAAACAGAATCCACTACTGTTTTTCAGTGAATGTATTTTACATTCACTGAAAAACAGTAACGACTTCTGCCCGCTCTAATTCATGATGTATAAGAGATACAGATTTGAGTTATGGACAAAAGTTATAGCTAATAACAAAACCTACTAAAGTTCTATACATACATCATTTTGTGTAATGCTGTTGATGAAAAAAGTTAGAGGCAAATGAATGTAAATGAATGCATGAAATGAATGTAAATGATTTTCCATGCCTGATTGCTTGTCACAAAATCATACACCACCTTTTGAGCATAAAAATATGAATCAATATATACATATATCAACCAACCAACCTACCCCCCCGTAGTGATTTCTATGCAAACTTTCATCGTTGTTGCAGCCAGAGGTGGTAAATGTCATAGAAATTTGTTGTGTAACGGTAGTAACTTAAGCTGTAGCAGCCATCTCAAGAGAATATTATGACATGACAAATGTGAACTATCCCTAAGGTTTCGTGCACTGTTCACACATACCCATACATGCAAGAAACATCAGCTGTTATGCTTTAGCAATAAATTATTATTAGCTATCGGTTCTTCAAACTAGTCGGTACGATTTTTTAGTTGAAGTAATAAGTTATTGTGGTCTATTGAAAGACTTGTTCGTTTTGTGCTTGATTGTGAGTGCAGCTACTGCCTAGTGAAACTTAAGTCTAAGATCACGACCATGCCGGCCAGTTCCCGAATCGCTGGTCCAACAAAATTATATAGGAAAAAAATGTCAGGACATTTTTCCCCCATACGTTTTCATATGGTTTTTTAGTAAAAATAAGTATTGTTATCACCTATGATTACAGACTCTTAAATTGTGGCCAATATGACTAATTTTAGGTAGCAACTTCTATTTTATCCAACATGTAGAAGCTAGGATTTAAGAGCATTTTATTACATTTGATCAACCCTAATGAATAGTTATGCTGAATATGACGTTTATTAGACACAAGGCACACACACTTAATTTTTTTCGCCGAGATTCCAACAGCCGAGTATTTCTGCAATTTATTTAGCTGAGATTCAGTAAAACAGTTGCCGAGACTCAGTTAACAAATAACATTTTGCTGAGATATCAGCTAACAAACAAATATTTTGCAAAGATATCAGCAAAAGTTATTGCCGAGGTAATCGGCTGTTGGAGATTTTACCGAGCTAGATTAAGTGCTCGCTCTCTGAAACCTACACGAAACGAAAATCAATTATTTTAAAACAGCAAATGGGTTTATCTTCCATTTAATTCCACTTAATTAATTTTGGTATCCATGACAGATACGTATTTCGACTACAATGTGCAGTCTTCATCAGTGTCATTCCCACTAAAGAACTTATCGAAATCTAACCCTCTTAAGTACTTATCCCTAGGTAAAAAAGTCAAGATCATACACCGAGGTGAATTTCCATATACCTTTTATGTGTGAAACCACATAGTTTTTTGCAATTAGACTTCACAAATAAAAAATATGTTTGAAGAACATATAAACTATTTGGTTTCCCACCAATACATTCAATGGCATATAAGAAATGAATTTAATTTGCTTTGGTAAATAGAATTTATGTGTGACGTTTATAACATTTATTTCTCGGTAGAACATAAAGATTATGTGTCTAATTCATATGAAAGTCATGGTACAAATAATAACGCTTACGTGTCAATTTCATATATTTTATGTGCTAAAAATATAAATAAAATAATAACAATACAGACTCTGGTAAATTATTTATTTTCCTGAAAATTTTACACCGTCACTGACGTCAGTGGATTGTATATTCCCGCGTGAAGGCGTTTTTGGTTTGAGTCCTGCGATGTATGTCGAAGGCGAGGTCGAAGGTGCCTCGGAGGGTCTAGCGTATACATCGCCGCCTTTAGTCTCTACGTCCTATTCCTGCGCGTCGTCCTCCTGCACTTCCTCCTCCTGCACGTCATCCTCCTGCAAGTCTTCCTCCTACACGTCCTCCTCCTGCAAGTCTTCCTCCTACACGTCCTCCTCCTGCACGTCCAGCAGGAAGAATCCCTGTGTAGAATTCACAAAAAAAAATAATTTCAAACAAATAATATTTATTGCACTAACTCACGTTTGCCACGTCATTTGTATCCGACGGAAGATTTAGGTTTCCTCTGATTTTAAAGCTTCTCCGAGCTCATCACGGCTGTTGGCTAATGTTTATGTGAATTTTGTTTCGCTGAAAACAATCGAAAATAATAGTTTTATGGTAAATAGTTAAAGATAAATGAGATAAATTATTATTTACCTTTGAGAATGCTCAAGTTTTGTTGGAAGATCGAGATGATTTAGCACAATTTGTGCAATAGTGTGCACTGAATTGAAGCACTTAAACATTATGTGTGAAAACACATAACCTTCATCTATGAGATTCGAACCATAATTTTTATGGCAGCATACATATAAATAAAATTTGTCACGCATATACGTGATATGGGCTAGCTTATAGTAGGTAAGGGGTTTGTTATGAAAATTATGTTAACACGTATAAACATAATGTTTTGAATATCTTATAAAAATTATGTGCACAGACAAAATAAACATTAAGTTTAGAATTTTATTAGTGTAGGTATAAAAATGAAACTACAATGTGTTGAATCGGAACCTACCTAACTAATAAAAACCAAAGATTTAAGTAAGCTAAAGGATGATGAAGACTGCACATTGTAGTCGAAATACGTATCTGTCATGGATACCAAAATTAATTAAGTGGAATTAAATGGAAGATAAACCCTTTTGCTGTTTTATTTAGCATTCCGCTAACAACCCAATTTCATTACTTCAATTATTTTATTCATGTGTTTCACTTATACATTTTTGCCAAAACATCAGCCTTATACATTCCATAAAACAAACCACATCGGTCCTATAAGAATGCATAAAAGGTATGTGTGACCACTTATACATTTCATTTTTGCAAGGCGTCTGCTTATTAGTTGACTTATACATTTTACGAATAATCAGCAATAGAAATTTGCCAAAAGGTATAAGGACATTTCTATCCATGTATGCTACATTCTATGTTTTATACTCTTTTTATAGCAGAAGAAAATCTCATATTTATCATAGCCCACCGGCAGCTGTTGTATAGGAATGGGCAAAAGAATGTCAAAATAATAATGCATCTTGCGGTATTCTCTCCCATTCCACTATCGGCGTGGCAGGGCAGCATAAGCATCACCACAACCACCCAAAGGATGGAGCAGGAAACGTAAACAAACCAACCGGCATACATTCGCATGCTATGCGCTTGCGCTATGCTCAAATAAAAGAGACAAAGAAGCAAGAAACCAAGCCGAACAGCGATGCCAGGCTACCGATTTTTGTACACGAAAAAAGTAGGGAACCCCTTGTTTATTGGTACCGTAAGGTACTGTAACAAAATTCTTATCACAAAAAGTTGTTAATTTTTGGAACTTGTTTTTGAGCTAGTAAACTTGTTCCAGTGCCTTGCGGTCTCGCTTACGGTATTAACAATTTTTGATTCCACATAAACAAGGGGTCCCACCTTTTTTCGTGTACAAAAATTTTCGAGCATACAATACAAAGACGTGTATGAGAGTGAGAGCGTCAGCCCAGCACAGCTGATGAAATTCACATCACGATTACGGAGAGAGAGAGATACTGGGAGACAGTGAGATTGAAGAGAGAGACTTCGTCATCATCGCGGACCGGCAAATCGCGCTTTATTTCGGATGCAATGCGGCTTGTTTCAGTAGCTTTAGTAGTAGTTTTCGCGAGTTCGATGTCGGGCGGTGTTTTAGGAAGACGGTCGTTTCGTTGTGTAGGAAGAAAAATTGCACAAAACATTTTTTGCACAAAAAATAATTGAAAAGTCCCAGTCGTTTTTGTATGTGTTTAGTGAAAATTTCATTATACATAGTGTGAATTTTATCATCATTGATGCGATAAATTGAGTAGTTATAGCGAGTTTCTATCGATTGTGATGTTTGGTTGGGGGCAGTGTCTTGCGTGAGTGACTCATCAAAACTAGAAGAATTTATTAGGCACCTGGGAACAACCAGAATTACTCCAGTTTCTTGGTATTAAATCCGTAAGTTCATGTATACTTTGAAGCTTTTTTTTTGCGGTAAAAGTGGTTCTCATTATTTATAAACTAATTACCAACAATTATTGTTTGTTGTAAGCTGCAATGTATTTGAGCATTGCTGTATTCAATGAAGGGTTGCATGCAAAAAACAAACAAACATTCATATTCACGTGCTTTGTTTTGTAATGGAGTCTATATTACAGCTATGGATATGTGTGCCACCAACAGCTGATGGTGTTATTCCAGTTTATAAATTATATGTATTGGTATTCGGCTCATCAAACGCGGACGGGATTTCCCTTTAGTTTCATCTCTTGCGAAAGCGTGACTTATTAGCTATAAAATGCTTCCATGAATTAACCTGCTACACCCAAGTTAAGGATATTCCAAGGATCATTTTAGCGATATTGAAAAAATAATTTACGTTCCCAATTTCTGTTAAGACATGATTTAAAAAAAGCAGGTCTATAAATATATCGTTATTGGGTTTTGTTCTCGGTAATCAAAATGTAGTCATTATATTTTGGTATACAGGATCTGGATGTCGCATTGTATAAATCGTACGTTTCCTGATTGTGTAATCACTTTTTTTTTTACGTAGGACTACGTCTGTGATTTCTATATGGGGGTACACTTTGTGAAGACCGAAAATGGAACATGTAACAAAATTATGAAAGATTTTGAACGTTAATAACTCAGCTGTCCCTGGACCAATTTCAATAATTCTATCACCAATCGATCAGAAGTTGAATTCCATCCTGTCTCACCAAACGATTTTTATTCAATCACCACGTAGTAAGTGGTGGTGTTCTCCAATACACAACGAAAGGCTCTCCACAAACAGCTAGCTATCAAAGCTGACCTCAACCGCTGACCGGATTCAGTTACAATCACCGTGTGTGGTGGTGTCCGCACCGACAAACCGACATGACACTTAATTCTGACTTATGCCCGAAAATCGTAAACGGCCGATTTAAATGTACAGTGATCCGAACTGTCAAAACCATAGGATTTTTTGATCTAGATTAAAATAATTTGTCCAGAATAGATCAGACACGAACCAACTCATAACTGTTGCATGCGGGTTCAAGTTTAGCTAAATATTTCCCGCGAACACGGAGCCAGATGTCAGTAGTGTGCTCTGGTCGGAAATTTTATTATTTTTGCCTATGGTCATTCATGTCGGTTTGTCGGTGGTGTCTGGTCGTTGGCATCAGCAGCAGCATACTAAAGAGTATAAACAGAGAGAACCCCGCTATAATTCCTATTCCTACACAAAATACAAACTCCTGCTGCAGTTAACAAATAAGATTTATTATAGAAGACCACGTAGTCCTACGTCATCATTGCGTACAACCCCATAGAGCTGTCCCTTGTAGTTTTTCTTTTGAAAATGATTCCCACAAAATTTAAGTATTACCATAAAATTAAAGTGCCAAAAGTTATCTAAATAAAATCTAATCTACAAAAAAGTAATTCTTGGTTCAAGATAATTTTCCAGTGAGTTTTCAGACAAATGTTTTTTTTTTTATAAATGTTCATTGAGGGAAAGGGATGTCACATCTAACTACGTGGTTTGTGGGGAGCTCCTTAGTTCATTTCAGTATCTTTAATTATAGAGACTGGGTCTGCAAGTGACAGATTTGGGTAATTAATTTAATATAGGTTATTGGAAATGGCCCAATAGTTTGAGTCGTTGTTTACTTCACCTGGAAAAATGCTCCTCCGTTTTTGACAACATTAGAACGAGAAAAGGAGCCAAACTAGTCAAAAGTAGGTAAAGTGAACTGGCCGTTGGGTACTTTTTTCTTATCGTGAACCTCAGCCCCGTTCGAATTTATCTTTTTAACCGCAATATAACAGCGCCGCCGGTTGTGTAGTGGTAAGCGTGATTACCTCTCACCCCAGCAGGCCTGGGTTCAATCCCAGTCGGCGCCACCGGGATGTTCTGATGCATCTCTGATCACGTAGGGAAGTAAAGCCGTTGGTCCCCGGTTCATAAGTTGATGGGTCGATAGGTAGGGTCTAGATGTGGGAGCTGACTCCCTGGTGTCGGTAGCATTGGGGCTCAGCACGGAAAGCAAGATCGACGGAAAACAAACCAAGAGAAAAAAAACCGAAATATAACGAGGGGCACTAACAATCAGTGGAACTGCACCGATTGTCTACAACGTCAGTTCTTCCTTCTGATTGGGTTCTTTAGTGGTATTGAGGTAATTCCATACCGTGGACCCCCAGTAATCTGACCGTTTTTAATCTGCGCATTTTTTAGTTTGAACCCCGATAATCTGCACGCCGTGCAAATTAAAAGTTGCTCAAACGTCATTTAGCAGATGGAATAGAGATTGCTGACGTGTGCGCAAACTACGTCACGTATACGTATACGCAAAATGTTTTCATCGGGAAAAAAGCTTCATAGCGGAAAATTTTCCCGATGAAAACAAATCACTGACACAATCATACTTTAGCAATCTCTATGGAGAGAAGCGCAATGGAACGATGCAAAATGGAACGCAGCATCAAAACAAAACAGCAAATAAGGCTACCAGAAACTCCCTTTTCTGATGGTCACAGGGATACTATAAGTTCAATTTAAAAATGAACCCCGGTAATATTGCACGAAGTGTCGTTCATATTAACGGGGGTCCACGGTATTCGCAATCTGCATTACAAATGAGCTTGAGCTTGAGCTTGATTGACCGCCCACGGTTGCTACTCTGTTACTGCCAGATCAGCTGTAATTACACAGAGAACCAATAGACGATGCTTGGGACTAGCAATCATCCTCAATGTGTAAAAACTGGTGATCTTAAATTAGGCAATACCAGCGCCGGCCGCGCCCGAACACAGGTCAAGAAAGGAATGGGAAGGATTGTGTTGACATGACACTCGCTTCGATGGAAGCGGAGAACACCTCTGCACTTCCACGAGGAATCACTGGGATGTTGGATAAGAGGGTTGGGTTTGCAGCAGGGTTCGTTTTGGTAAACGATAAGCTGAATTGATGTCCTAACGATCATATAACGCGAAGGAGCTTGGGATGGAACCCACGGTCTTCTGCTCAGTAAGCAAAAACGTTTGCCACTAGGCAGACGAGCACCTTTTTAATCACCGAGTTGCTGTTATTACTATGTAGTCATATTAACAAATAAAACGATTGACGGATCTTGAATGTGGATGGGCCTGAGATTAGACTCATGATGTTCTGCTCAGTAAGTAAAAACAGTTGCTCTAAGGCCACCGAGCCCCTCATATCACATAATACCGTTGCTCAAATTTGTGTATCCATTCAAACCCGGAACCAACGACAACAACGAGTTTCGCAAAATACACGATACACAAGCGATTTTACCATAAATCTCTTTGATATGTAAGGACCTGGGACCGCGTTTTTCTGCTCAGTACGCAGGCCACTGTAACCGACGATCTTTCAAATCCGAAAACTAAAAACTACGAAAAAGTACTTAGGCCTTCATTAAGTTTCACTTTCACGCGACGTTCAATGACAGGGTCCTATCCAGGATTACATCTGAAAAATCCAAATCTGGCCAACGCTCACCCTAAACCTAAACCTGTTCTAATCCACCTGAAATGACTAACGAATGGAAGACTTTGACTACCCAGCCATGCAATAGTCTCATTCAGTGCCTTATGGCAACTTGATGATTCTATTGCGCTCATCTTTTGGCACCACCCAGGGGAGACTTGGTCCTGTACCCAATGCTTAACTTATCTCCATTCCACTCAGCTACTCGCAATTTCTTGTGATATAGTGGGCGGAATATTATATGAGACAATTCAATGCAGACGTCTTTCCAAATTTGGCAGATCGACAGGTAATCGGTGAGTTACAACGATAGTTGCTATTCAACAACTCGACAACGTCCCATCGTCAACGCCTGCTATGAGAATTTCCCATTGCAGACGCCAACGAAATGACGTCATCGCGCTATCGATCAACTACCCTGGTTATCGCCTGGTACCTTATAGCACGATGCTAGGAGGCGAACTGGAAGAATCGATGAGCTAACTCTCCCCCTATTCGCAATCTGCATTACAAATGGAACAGAAATTCAAAATTTCATCAATTTTGGAGCACTGGAACTATTTTAAATAAGTATGATTACATTACATTAGCAAAAATCACCATCTTAGCACCCCTCGATGGTACTTTGTATGGGAGCGAGGTGCCATTTTGTTAGTTTTTTGTAAAGATATCCAATTAACAAGATATACCACTAATAATTTCCTTATTAATGGATACACCACCCTTATGCGATTACAGTGCCATCTGGTGAGTGCACAATAAAACTGTTGGGAGTCCCCCGCCAACTTCACCACCAGGGCTCAATAGGCGAATCCATTAGAAATTAACCGATCGTTTCAGCCTCTGGTGGTGAATAAGGGAACCACCAAAAGAGTGATGAGGGCTTAAATTTTCGCCGTGAAGCATAGGAAGAGGAAAATGTTTTTACCTTTTCTGATTAATTTATCCATCGCAGGTGCTTGTAATCATCATAAACATGGAATATTTTGTATTCTGTATCGATTTTGGAGAGCGTGGTGCTTCGACATATTTTTGTTAAGAAAAGTGAAGATTTATAAAACTACCCTAGCGGATATGATCTTCCGGATTTATAATGTGGTGTTATTTGAGCTGTAAATCCGTTCAAATATGTGAAAAATAATAAAATTAGACCCCTCCCGATGGAAATATGCAAGATACGCACAACAATATGCGTTAATTCGAGATGTAAAAATTGTAATTTGGATGTTAACAAACGGTTTGGTTGACTTTTCCTCTCATAATCGCCTAGCGCACTCTACGTTGGTGGTGCATAGAAACAGCCTATACCTGACAGCAGTGCGCAAAACAGTCAGGTTCAATGAGTCATTTTCATGTGAATATGAACTGCCTCATCATTCACTGCATCGTGAGAGTCTGAATGATTGAGAGGTAAACGAGTCACTGACAGCCGTGCACTCAGACAGTAGCTGGTACCCAATACTTGTCTTGAATGACTGAGCGTACATTGTCTATGGAAAAATGCCTCAATTACATGCTTTGTGAGCGAAAGCAAGCGGTGTGAGTCGCCTGTTTGTGAGTGACTGAATGTTTTTGTTGGCTCTTTCATTGCCTCGTCCTTTACCGTTTGGTACAAACCTGAGTACTGCGGACTCACTCAAGGTGCTTGTCACTTGGGAGCCAGCGTGAACTGTCAAGCAGGAGCCAAACATTCAGAAGCAGCAAATGCAGTTACTGTTCTTATCTACCATCAAGCATTGTAAGCTCACAAAAATGATCTATACTTTTTCATAACACATTCTTAATTTTAAGCTCAAAGATAAAAACCAACAGGCTCAGTGATGAGAGTATAAAAACCAACATAATTTTTATGGGGCAACTGAGTTTTCAATTACAGTAAAACATACTTGGGCGAAACATGTATGTAAACAAACTTTGATAGAGTCATGGGGGCTCGAGCACTCCTGGCTCAGAGCTTTTGGCGGGAATCAACTGATAAAGAGCAAACCAGTTTTAAACTTGAGAAAATTTTCAAGCAGTTTTCCATTGACTTGCAAAATAAAATTGGTCAACTCCGCAGTACCCAGGTACAAACGGTCTGCACAGAGCAATGGATTGAATAGTGCAGTGCTTTCACACTCAGCCTAAGCAGTCAATAAAGTTATGCTCTGGCTGACAGGTGTCAGCATGACAGATGCCAGCGCGGACGTTGATGATCAGTCGAGGGAACAGGACGATATCATCCTCAATGTCATCATCATTATATTGCGATAGCGAGATTCTCACTTTTTTGTGATTGCTACGTTTTTCAATAATTGTGTTCTTTAAGGGTATTGAGGTAAATGCATATTCGTAATCTGCATTAAAAATGGAACTCAAACCCAAAATTACATCAATTTTGGTACACTGGAATTATTTTAAATAAGTACGATTACATTTGCAAAAATCACCTTATTAGCGCCCGTCGGTTTCACTTTATATGGGAGCAAGCTGTCAGTTTGTTAGTTTAGTGTCATACAGTGAAGTTATTATTTTGCTTTAAATCTTGATTTAAAAATCGAGATGAAACTGTGTGGGTCCGAAAAAAAATATCGCTGAGCTCCGAAAACGAAACTCTTTTAGATGATGTACCAATAAACGATAATTTTTTCAAAATTAAAGAACCCAATTACACAACAGAAACACTTGAGAAAACAATCACACATCCAAGTTCGCATTATGATGTGCGTGTATTATCGGTACATTTGAAAACCGGAAAACCCCACACGCAACAATCGATTTTACTCTTGTTCTGTACGTTAAACATAGTGTCGGACATAGTGCGCTGTGTTTGCACAATGATGCGCTATAATGCGCACTATGTCCGACGTTATGTTTAACATACATATTGAGAGTAAAATCTTGTCGCGTGTGTTGTTTTCCGCTGTCCAACATAACTGACAATAATATGTTTTGGTTTCGAGTGAAAGAGCTTCCAATATCACCACCGGTATCAGTAAGATGCAAATCTCAAATAGTAATTGATGATTTGCGAAGCAGTTGCTCAAAATAATCTTTATAAGCATAGAAGTAATCATGGAAAAAAACATCCGCTCTCTCTAAAGAATTATTCCAATACCCCGCCAAAATATGCCATCTTCCTTTGCCAACGCAGTACGCATTTTATAAAAAAAAAATATTTTGGAATGGTTACTTTCATATTTAATGGCGTATGAAGATATTTGTCAACGCGCTTCGTATTTTGGTTTGCGTTGTATCGTCCGCTCAGTGGTGTGGGTTCGTACATGCATGGAAGTTGGTGTGCGTGTTTTCTTCCATCACTGCAGTTCAACGTTGTCTCGTCATAAACCGCTTGGCGCTGTTTTCTGTCTCTATAAATTCTAAAGAGTGAATGGGGTCTGGTTTTGTGTCAATTATTGAAGTGATTATTTTGTTTTAAGTGTTGATTTAAAAATCGCGATGGGATTGAAAAAATATCGTGCTCAGAAAACGAAGCGCTTTCAGATGATGTATAACTAGTAACCGATATATTTTTTTCAAAATTAAAGAACCCAATTTGGAATATATGTACCTCTTATACTCATATGAAAGCTATTTTTCCATTGACATCATTTTAGCGGTTCTTCGATTGCACTCGTGTAGGCCGATGTACAATACCAAGAGAACAACCACTCAGCTCGAAAGCCGCATTATAAAATATCACACCAACCGAAAGCAATTTCTTTCTCCTTGGCTATGTCCATAATAATCGAATTTCAAAACGCTGCTAGTATTGAGGAGAAGCAATGAATTTTCTTTGGCGCTTGACAAGCACTGAACTTTGCTGCTTCAAGCGGAAACAACAGTAGCAGGAGTGATGAGTAATGATTATAGTGTTTTGCTGTCTAACTAACGTCGTACTGGTACCAGTATTGAACATGTACGTACATCTATGCGCATTATATCATGATGATGCTTTCCGTTTGATGATGTGCTGATTTTTTTTGCTACACACTATCATCGAAATTGATATATGCACGCATTGTTGCGAGGGAAAAGGCATATTTATTTTCTAGTGTGTAATGATTGAAGAATTTTATTTTTACTCCAACAATTCAAATTGCGTTTGCTTATTAGTAGGGGAGACTGAGTTGCTAGTCGTAGCATGACGAGATTGATAGCTTTAAGCAATGTTTCATACCTTAAGCAAAAATTCAGTATTTGCGTATAACTCAACTATGCCCAGTCTCCCCTATAGTACATGGGAAAATTATAGTCACGGACTGCTGGAAAAATATAGTCTATAATGGGATTACTATATCGAATTGAATCAAGCATGCGCCATTTACAATTGAATTGATTACAATGCATCACTGCACTGTCATCTGTACTTGCTTAGCTTCACAAGGAATTTTTAAATTGGTTCACAAACTGATGATGTTACTCGCATTGAAGAGCAAGGATAAAATCGCAGATTTGTATCTGCACAAACTGCAACGCTTTCAATGCGAATCTCAGTGTGAGCAATCGTAACCGAGACATTTAATGGTTCGCGTCAAATTTACGCTGAATTCGCTAGTTTAATTCAAATTCCTCTAACTGTGACCGACCAGCAGCCAGCAGCTCTATCCACTCGAATTAGAACGGAAAGAGTCTTGGTGCTGAACAACATTTTGATGTTGTACGAGTTGATGTGGCAGTTCTAGCGAGTCTCACGATGCTATTTGTTAATTATAGATAATAGACGGCACCTGTCTAGCAGTATTGCAATCGGCTTTCTTTTGACAAGCAATAAAGCTAAAAAAGTATCTGTATGATTTATTCATACTGAACATCTAGAAGAACAAATTTACTGCCATTTGTTCAATGGGCGGATTTCGCCTTTAGACAATAATGTAGGTTCTGAAAATTCCATGTTGCAACAGCTATTGAAATCTCTCAAAGATGTCATGACACATGACAAACAGAGAAAC
Source organism: Ochlerotatus camptorhynchus (assembly GCF_037179485.1). Lineage (NCBI taxonomy): Eukaryota > Metazoa > Arthropoda > Insecta > Diptera > Culicidae > Ochlerotatus > Ochlerotatus camptorhynchus. Next base: position 3,263,309 of record NW_027040802.1, on the reverse strand, counting down.
CCCACGATAAAACACACGCACTCATGCTGTGATGCATAACGTAATATATGTGACCTTGAACCCGATCAGTGCTGCCGCGAATGTTAGGAAAGCAAGTTCATTCACATTTTTCTGCTGATAGAGCATAGGTCTGTCTCATTCCTTCTACGCTACTAACGAGTGATTATACATGTGTTGCGGTAGGCTGGAGAGTGCACACTAGAAGTGTTTGTATACGTCACGTTTGAGTTGGGGATTATTTTCATTGATGGTAGCTGGTAGGTTTACTAAATTTAATAGGGATAGGTCATGAAATGTATAATTGATTGTCCGATTTGAACGAAATTTTGCTGAAGTGTATGTTCGGAGCAACTTTTTTTCTTTACCTCGGCGACGAATTAAACCTTGTTGGCTTTGTACCAGGCTACCGTGTCCATGGAGTAATCAACCGACGCCAAATCCGGCCAAAACAGTACTGAGGCGTGGTGTTTGCGGATCATGGGTAACAGACGCTTGATTAAACACTCACGCACGTAAACATCGGTTGTCATTGTCTCCGTTATCACAAACGGTTTGGAAAGCATACCACACTCACAAATGGCTTGCCAAACCATAGTCTTTTTACGGAATTTTTCGACTTATCCGCGTCAACACTTCGGCCATCACGAACGGAGTAGTAGTGATCACCAGGAAGAGTTTTGTAATCAAATTTAACGTATGATTCATCGTCCATAATCATGCACACCTATTTTCCGCACAGCAATTGGTTGTATAACTTCCGAGTCCTCGATTTGACGGATGCGGCTTGTTTTTCACTCCGCTTTGGCTTCTTCTGCTTCTTATATGTCTTTAGACCCATTCTTGCCTTGGCCCGCTGGACGTTACTCTTCGAGGATGCCACTTTTTTAGCCACGCCTAGAACCGAAGCACTTTTCTTGCGGGTGAAAGATTTCACGGGGTTCGGTTAAGGTCCAGATTTTTGTTTATCCTGGAAAGTTGCTCCATCACCATACTTCCGAATCGCGTTTCGAACGGCTCCGATGATTACACCTTTCAATTTCGCTAATTGACTCAGAGAAATGTTGGGGACAGTACACCATTTCTGCACGATCTGTTTGCATTTTTCCGGAGAAATGCTTCTGTCACTGAAATGTAAAGAACCGACACTTGCGATACACTAAACTGTTGGTCAAAATGTAAACAATGATTCAGTGTAATAATCAGCTGTTTAAGCGTTATCTGAAACAATCAGGGGTGTTCCAAAGTCGTGCTTAGACATTCTGGGACACCCTACACACTTAGAAAAAATCACCGACTTCGGTAATTCATTTACCGAATTCTCAACAGCTGAACGGTCGGTAATGTTTTCGGTAATCGAGAACATTACCGAAAAATCTGTAAACTGGATCAGCAAAATTAGCTGTCAAATTTACCGAAAGATCGGTAACGTTTACCGATGTGCATTGCTTGATTTGTAGTCGACTTTACCGGAGAACTGTAATTTTGAGGACGATATGCAAATCGGAAATTACCGAGAGATCTGTAATTTTTTAAAAAGGTCACCGACTCAACTGCTATTTGCTTTAATATTGTTTCAAGGTGGCGGTCACTGCAACCCATGCAAAAATTTGGCTGCAGTCGTGATCAATAAGCTAGTTTTGCAAATTGCACCACCAATGAACAAAACCGTTGGCGACGATCTGAAAACTTAAGTTTTTGTCGGAAAGATTCGGCGCTACACTGAAAACAAGAAAGCATTGGAAGAAGATTAACGCTTTTAATGTCGATTGAAAATAACAATATGGTGGATTTGACGTTTACCTAGACCGTTACCGAACTCAGTAATGGAACGCTTTGATTACCGAAACTTCAGTAAAATATTTCACCGAAGTCAGTGATGAAGCTGATTTACAGACCTGCCGGTAAAAATGTTTACCGTTTTCGGTAAATTAAAATAAAATTACCGAAATTCGGTTATTTCATTTACAGTTTTCAGCAATAAAGCGAGAAAATACCGAAACATCTGTAATTTTTAGCATTACCGATCTAAGACGGTAATTTTTTTTACCGAACTCAGGGTCTCTGTTTAAGTGTGTGTGTATGTACCGTATGCGTGATAATGTTTGCACCATCGTACAAATAATGTTCCCGTTTCACCAATGCCTTGGTTTTCTTTGCATGCACGTAACGTATAGCTCATACCGTAGTAGGCTGTGTATAAATAAAATGATTTACTTAGTTTGACAGTTGCACCATGACGAAGTGGCAGCGTATTCGTGATTTGTCCCACGCGCAAATGTCTCAAAAAGACATTACAATCGCAGTGGAAGTGTCCCGGTGGACCGTCAAAAGGGTTTTAAACCGAGAAAAGAAAGGTCAACTATCCGCGAAGGTGGCCACAGGTCGTCCGAGATCAGCTCGGGTTCCGAGGGTTATCGTTGCTATCAAAAGGAAGATTCGGGTGAATCCATTGCGTTCAATAAGGAAAATGGCAAAGGAACACAGGATCAGTGACTTTACGGCACGGAAGATCGTAAAGGAAGATTGCGGGGCGAAGTCGAGGGCACGGAAAAAAAACTCACATGATTACCAACCGCATCCGGGAGCTACGAGTCGAACGATGCTAGAAAATCTTGAAATTCCTTAAGCGAAAAGATCCGGTAAGGGGCTGTTACTACGTAGACATTTTTTTTGGGATTCTTGACGCCCCCCCCCTCCCCCTGCGTAGACAATTGTCCATACATTTTTTTTTTTTAAATTTGTATGGGCCGTGGATAATTGTCAACCCCCCGTGGCCGACGAGCACAAGCACGTGTATCTGACCAAGCATCCTGCTAGCGTTATGGTGTTTGCATTGGTGGCTTCCGATGGCAAAAAAATGGACCCGGTGTTCATTTCAGAAGGCAAAAAGATCAACATGGAGATCTACATCGGGATTTTAAGTAAGTATGTTCTTCCGTGGATCAAAGAACAGTACGGTCCGAAGCCAAATGTTGTATTTCAATAAGATGGGATTCCGTGCCACTCCTCGAACCGCACTCAGAAGTGGTTGCAGGAACATCTTCCGTTCTGGGCGAAGGAGATGTGGCCGCCATCCAGCCCCGATCTTAATCCGCTGGATTACTCAATATGGCGCATCATGAAGGCAAAGGCCTGTTCTAAACGCCACCCGAGTATAGCAAGCCTCAGACAAACATTGACCCGTACCTGGAGAGAAATGGATCCAGACTACATTATTAGAACCTGCCGTGCATTCCGGAAGCTTGTGGAGGCCGTAATATCAGCAATTGGAAACTCGTTCGATGATTAACATAGTTTAAGACTCTGTGAAACATCCCCCTTTGAATAAATAAAAAAAAAACTCGAAAACAAAATCTTTGAGATTTTTTTTAAATTTTGACATTGCTCAATGGTGCAAACATTATCACGCATACGGTATGTATTAACCCTTCGATATTTCTATATTGACAAGGGAAAATTTATTCAATAATTCTAATTTTTTGATGTTTTAGAATGGTTTTTACAAATAATAGTCATAAGCAGGCATGGCAAATCATTTACATTCATTTCGTGCATTGATTTATGAAAAAAATTAGTCATAAACAGAATTCCGAAAAATAACGCAAGAAACTTTTTTAGGTTTTATGATTAACTACAACTTTTGTGAATAATTCAAATCTGTATCTCTTAAGCATGATGAACCAGAGCGAACAGAACCCACCATTGTTTTTCAGTGATTGTAAATTACATTCACTGAAAAACAATAACAAGTTCTGGCAACTCTAGTTCGACATGCATAAGAGATACAGATTTCAATTTTTCACAAAAGTCATCATTTTACGGAATTCTGTTGATGTAAAAAGTTAGAGGCAAATGAATGTAAATGAATGTAAAGGATTTCCATGCCTGGTCATAATTATAACAATTTCATTATTCTGTAAGGCTTGTGCTTAAGTCGTGACTTCATTCGCGTGATGAGTAGACTTATGTCCAACCACTACTCGCTAGATGCGCATCTCCATAGAATAAACATATGTCGGTGTGGAAACGGTTACGATGATATCGATCACGCAGTTTGGCAATGTTCGGATAATGACGCCGCCCAAGGAAGAAAACCCTATATCCCTATCAGAGATGCGTTGGGAACCCGCGATATCTGCTATAAGCAGTCGATTTATGTGTTTCCTGTAAATGTTTAGCATAATAATTCCATTCCTTTGTCGTTTTTCTCTCTTCACTAGTTTTTGTTTGTCTTGTTCCCCACCGTTTCGATGAGTCTCATCGTCGCCCACTGGTCACCATAGCCAGTCGAACTCCAAACGAATCTAGAACCGCACTACCGTTCATATTGGCGACATCGCTCTGATGAGACAACGAAACCCCACCCCAAAGCTCCTCCCCTGATCCTATCCTTCGACAATGTACCACTCTAACCTCGGGTAACCCGCGAGTATTCGGTCCAACTCCTACTAGACATAGAATTAAGTGATTTTGTTAAAAAAAAAATGAACAATGAATTATCGGCTCCATAAAGCTAACGCGATTGCGTTGGAAGGCTACACGAACTATATAAAAAAATATATACCTACATTTTGAAAAACAATTATTTTTAAACCAACACCTTTCCATTGGTGTATCAAAGTTAGAAGAACTATGAAAATGATGATGATTTAAAATGTTGACGAATTTTGCGCGTAATGCGAATGTAGAGAAAATATATTTTTTTAACCGACTAAATAGTGATTTTGAATCCACTTAAAAAAACGCCTTCCACTCCACAGTTCTGTCCATACAGTAGGTTAACCCAAATCACCGAAAAATGAACAGCGGTGCAGGTGGTGCAGAGGTATGCGTGACTACCTCTCACCCGTGCAGGACTGGGTTCAATACCAATCGGCGCCGCCGGGATGTTCTGAAGCATAACATCTCTGATCACGGCTTCCTTCAGAAGGGAAGTAAAGCCGTTGGTCCCCGGTTCATGAGTTGATGGGTCGATAGGTAGGGTCCAGGTGAAAACAAGATCGATGGAAAACAAATCAAGGAAAGAAAAAAAAAAAAACTTTTGATGTAACTGCAATCACTCTCTCATACTCGAAATGTGCCACGACCAAATTGGCACAACGACGCCCTATACGCTCTCTGACCAAAGCGCAGGGCAGTACACCAGCGCGACAGCTGGAAGGTTAATTGAATTCGATCATTTTCATTTTCGTGCCCAAATCCACGGAAACCGGTTTACAAATTTTCTCTTTGCGAACTTCTTTGTTTGTCCTTGAACATGTGAAGGAAATCTTGCGTTGGGCCATAACATTATCTTATTTGCACACTACGCCGCACGATTGACCATCCGTTAAGCTACATCAATCAGACGCTCATTGTGAGTCGAAAACATGACGCGTCCTCTAGCCGTTAGCTGCCACTGATTCGATACTTTCATGTTTTGTCCAATTTTTAATTATAGGAATCGACGTCATCTACCAAACGGAAATACCAAAATCGGAACCCAACACAACTGAGCTACCCTAGGAACAGGGATATGTGTATTAGTAGCCATCCGAAAAAAAGGTGTATAATCAAAGCTAATTAGAATTGACTCGCGTACACACAGCAGCAAACCACCCTTCTGCTTCTTCCGGGACAGTGAGCCGCAATGGGATATGATTGTATGTAGCAGCACCTACGACCAGCCGGCAACGTGCTGAATGGTGAAGTTGATGTCATTCTAGTTCGAGCCCGCGAACCGGCGACAACCATACTAGCGCGTCGTTGTCGTTGTCGTCGTCGTTCCGCTCTCAGTCAGTGCCAGTGCGAATTCAGTGGAGATTGGTTGCGATTCTGTCGGGGTGCAGATTGGATGTCTTGTGAGATAAGTGTGAGAAGTTTTCATACCGTAGGTTTATGTTTCTGAGAAAAAATAAAAAGTTAATTTGTGCCACTACTGCCGAGCAGTGAGATATCTCGAAAAAGGTGAAGAATGCCAGTATAGCAGCGATCATTATAATAAAGTGAAAGTCTGTGAGGTTTGTCTTTTGTTAAATCGAAGAAGAATACATAGTTGTAAAGTGTGTTTAAAAGTTGAAAGTGTTAATGTTTACCGTACTAGTTCATTCTACGGTGTGATGTACGAGAAATCTGTCTTGGGTCCTGCTAACTGGTAGCAATAACTCATCGTTTGCTAATTGGTTCTACAAACAACGAAACAACTCACCACCGCCACTAGACTAAGCTAAGCATAGCAGAAATCAACGTACTAATCACGCAAAATGACCGTCACCTACACCGCCGAAGTTGCCACATGTCGAGGCTTTGGCTGCTTTCTGAAGCTGCTGATCAGGTAAGTTGATATGTAGGAACATTTACCAAGTTGGACATAGTAGTTACGAAATATTTGTTTGGCTTTATCAGCGATTTGCTTATCTAAATCTTCACCGTCGTTGAAATGCTTTCAGCACACTTGTTTTATTCTTTACGTGTAGGCTGGTAGAATTCACATGTTTTCATATTATCTACTTACACTGATTTTACGATACATCATATGATGTACATGCCATACCACTTGTTGTTTTCGGCCGGAAGTTTTCATGACTCATAAGTCTAGGTCAGAAATAATTAGTGACGCCTGACCGAATTCCAAAAATATGTTCCGGGCATCACTTGACGCTCGATGGTTTAATGCATCCGATGCACATAGGAGTATTTGGTTCGGAAAACTGGTCAAAATAGGAAAACTCAAAGCTTTCATTTGCTCTGCTTATTATACATCACAGTGTCCCTACATGCCTAGTGAATTATATGACAGCCAGTTTGATTTCATTTGGTATGTTTACAAACAACAGCAGCTGTCAAATTATTGCTGTTAGTAGCACGGTTCGATTTCATTTAAAAAATGAGAATTTTATGTAATGTTTACTCAAATTTTAGGGATAGGTGCAGTTTTTTTTTTTATCATTATTATCATTACTATTATTATAGTTATTTTAACACCTTTGGGTCATTCCTGACTTGTCCGGGGATGAGATTTGAACTCATGACTTTGGCGTGAGAGGTATGGATGCCAACCACTACGCCGGGGTTGCCCCCGTATAGGTGCAGCTGGGATAGGGATACGACTTACATAAATTTGGTCGCAAAGCAAATTTAAGAAAATTTCTTGGAACTTTCACAAAAAACATTTAAAAAAATATTTTTATTACTACACTGAAAAAATAAATATTAAAAAAAATCTATATTGATTTTTTTCAAAAACATATTTGAAATAAGTTTTTTTTTGTATAGAAGGATAACTTAAATATCTACAAGTCGCCCATACATCGGAAGATGGGTACTTTTATAGGGAAACGGTTTTCTAATAACAACTTTTTTACGTCTGCACTGATAATAAAAATGCGGTTGAAAATTCAACGATCTGGGAGTGTAGGCTTTTTTTTCCTCTGTTCGGGACATAATACCACTGCGACCTGTAATTTGATCTATTGTAGTAACAAAATGGAACAAAATGGACAGAATTGGCCTCATACCACTCCAGGACACTTTTAGAATAGTGGCATGATGCCAAATCTGGCCAAAATAGCGGAGCTTCGTCGTGCTGCTGCAAGAACGGCAAAAGGCGCTTCTCGAGGCACTCAGATTTGTAGATCTCGCCATTTACTGTGCCCTTTGTCACGAAAGGCTCACTCCTCAGTCCGCAAGAGCAGATGGCCTGCCAAATGAGATATTTGGAGGCGAACTTCGACATTTTCTTCTTCTTAAATTTGTCGTCCACATCGAACTTGCTCTTGCCGGTGAAAAACTCCAACCCCGGAATTTGCTTAAAATCGGCTTTTACATACGTTTCGTCGTCCATCACACAGCAGCCATATTTTGTCAGTATCTTCTCGTAGAGCTTCCGTGCCCGAGTTTTAGCCGTCGATTGTTGCCGCTCATCGCGGTTTGGGAAGTTCTGTACCTTGTATGTATGTAGTCCAGCTCTCTTCTTTGCATTCTGGACGTAGCTCTGCGACATGCCGATCTTTTTAGCCAAATCACGGCTTGAGACGTTGGGATTTGCTTTAATCATCCGCTTCACCTTTCCCTCCGTCTTTTTGTTCTCCGGTCCCGGTTTTCTTCCAGCTCCTTTGCCGTGGTCCCGCTGGAACCGCTTCAACACTCTGGAGACGGTTGAATGGTGAATGTTCAACATTTTTCCCAACTGCCGGTGCGACAGGTCAGGAAATTCCAGGTGTTTGGAAAGAATTTGTTCTCTCAACTCGCGTTGGTTCACCTCCATTTTCGTTGAATCGAAAAACACGACTTCGAGTTTGACAGCATGTACACAATACACATCAATGAGAAAGTGTGCAAAATTTGGTTGATTTTTACCCAATGGTAAAAAAGTTATGCCCTGTTGAATGTGTTGCAATAATTTCGTGTTCGCCCTTAATATCCCGTGTCTTTAGTTTAGTGCATGTCGTATTACTCCATCACTATTGAGAAATGATGAAGTATTCGGTTTTGATACAGTTATCATTCTTGCTTTCATCGCAAGGAATCGATTCTAACTGAAAGGTTCCGCTATTTATACCCTTCGGAGTTGGAACACCCTCCAAAGGCACGCCCCTTTGTCAGTCAACATTGGATTCCTTAACAACAAAAACAAGCTATGACACCGATAATGACCATGCATCAGAACCCTAGTCTTAACCACTTCAAACTAGGGAATAACGATTAGAAGATTAGGAATCACATAGGCGAAGACTAACTAACTAATTTTTTCCTTGTTTCAAGATCATCCTCGGTCCAGGCAACCCGAGGACTTATCACTATCAACAAGGCATAAAAAGTAACAAGGACTAAGATGTGTTGCTTTGATTACTGAAAAATCCTGTTCCCCTAGTTTGAAGAAGTCAGGACTAGGAATCGGTGGTAGATCTTACATCCCGTAACGTACCACGAAAAGGTGATCTACCCACGTTACGGGGCAAGTGTAGACTTAGCCTGTAGCCTAAGTAGAGAAAGTACATACACCCACAAAGTTTCATTGGAATCCGCTTTATCCGGATGTACGACTAACATAAAGTTCGGAAGTCCTATATTAACCTATACAGACAGCAACACGAAGCTTTTGCCTTTCTTGCGTTGCACAGGATTTATTAAATGCAAATCACAAATGATGAAATAAAGACCTTTGAGTCGTACTGCCAAAAACGAGATCTTACTGTATTGCAAAAAGAGCCATTGTCGGGCTGGTTATTTTTTGTCGGTTCACCTGAAAAGACATGAGCTCAAAATTTGCAAACACAAAAATGAGCAATGCCCTGGTTCCATAAAGAGTCCAATATATCACTCTTAGGTGGATAAAATCCATTGATTAAACTTTTGTAAGGCAAAATCATATGTTATTTTAACAATACACAGCGATTTAAATACAAAGATGAATGAAAATCATTTTGGCCAATTTTTCGACGCAAATACTCCTCTGTGCGTTAAATCAAAAAGGGAAACGTATCTAACCATCTTTTCCAATGCAAAAGTTGTCATTTTTTGTGATAGCAAACAAAGCAAGCGTTTCATTTACTTGCTCTGAATTTTCGGGGCATGTGGGGTTAGCTGATCACTGTTATGCATAACAAATAAAAGTTGTCTTTTGAAAAAAAAATTTCATGAGGAAATTAACATTCAAATAGAATAATGAGTGTATACTCAAACTCAACATTTAAGTACCGCAAAACGGGGGGAAGTTGATCACTTTTTACTGATAAGCCTGAATATTTTTCCAACCATATGATTGGCACGCCAAACCTCTGTACTAGCAAACGCTTATCAAATGTAAGAATTCAGTTTTGAAATTGTCCTTCCTGCTTCGCCGTCCTGCCCAGCGTTGCCAGATTGTTTTAAAGCTTATCGGTATCAAAGGTATTACAAAATCGGTATTTGTTGGTATTTACTATTTATTTAAGGTTCTACAAAGGGTCATTATTTTGTTTAATTCTTCTTTTTGAAATATTCTTCGATCATCATTTTCTAAATGTATTGGTAAAATTCATTGGAATTGCATGTCCCCACGCCAAAGCTACCCATTTTTTATAAATATCAACTGGTATGGTGCGGAAAACTTAACCATCTCTTTTCTCCCTTCATTTCAATACAACAGCAAATGTGATGTCACACTATCTAGTGGATAAGAATGTAGCAGACAAAACATTCGCACTGCCAGACTGCGCTGTATGCAAGTTTGTTTACACCCCTGAGCGGGAAAGTGAATACCAGGCTACGTGCACTGCTGCCATCAACCCTGTTAGTGTTGAATTCAATCTTCTGTGACTTTTTTAATTGGACCGGTAAAATGTCTAACATGGTCATTTATGTTTTATTTAATCAGTTTTTGATATTTATCCACCATTAAATATATCCACTCATCTATGTTAATGAGGCAGACTTCGCAATTAATTGTTTTTATAAACTTAAATTCATTGCTAGAGGCAATACATCTGGCACCGCTGCTTCAATGATACTTTCACGATTGCTAGCAAAGCAATAAAGTAGAAATGGTTTTCTTTGTGATAAATTTTGTTCACCAAGAGTTTTGTGAAGCAGTCGCTTTGAGTTTCGTGTATTCGATTGCGTTTAATTGTGCTATACTTCGAAGAACACAAGTAAGTAAATAAAGTGAATGTGTTTAACCCAGGAAATTTTCGGTCTAAGATCACGAAATACATGTTTTAAATTTTCGTATTCATAATATATGAATGTATGTGTAAACTAATGATGATGATTTTATGATATTTAAAAAATAAGAAGAACACAAAATTACTTACCCTTTGTAGAACCTTAATTTTATATTTTTGAAAGCGAAAATTTTAACCATGGTGACGACTGGGATTTGAGGGGAATTGCTTTGTTTGACGGCTTTCTCACTCTTTAATTATTTTAATTTAATATTTAAAATTATCGTTGTCCTCAAAATTGTGACGAAGTAGTGTTTTTTTCAATTAAATATCAGTAAATGAAACCAAAATATGGAAAACACAACAACGACTAAACTATTGACAATAACGACAAACAATATTTTCCCTTGAAAAAAGCCACAACTTATGGCCGAAATGTCGGACAAATTGCATCGTAGTCGTTGCAGTGTTTTAAGACTGAGAAAGCCGTTAATCAAATAAAAATTTTAGCTTTTGAACTATTATCGGAAAATTCCGGAAGAAAACTCCGGGGAATGTTTGAATTAGCTTCTGAATGGAGCTGAAAAAACATCCAGAGAAAGACGAAAGTAGCTCTCCTGGATGAAGTTCGAGAAAAGCTGGAAAAACTTCCGAGAAACTTCCAAGACACGACTTGAGAAACTTGTGGCGAAAATTTAAATAAACTATCGGGAAAAAAATCGGATGTCACATCCAAAGGAAGCCAAAAAAGTTTCGGAAACCGGAAGTAAATTTCCAGAAGTAGCCATTTCCAGGGAAAGACAGAAGAAGCTCGGAAAAACCTTCCAATAGAAGTCGAACAAAAACACCTTTGGCTTATGGTCAAACTTCCAGAGGAAGACGAAAGAAATTTCTGGGAGAATTAATTGAACTTCCTTGAGAAGACGAAATAATCTTCCTGGAGACGCTGGCAGAAACTTTCTAAGGTAGAATGGAAGAAACATCTGAAGAAAGTCGGAAGGCACAGAGCTTACGGAACAGTCGAAAGAAACAAGGACATAATTCCGGAAGAAAGAGGATGTTCTAATGATCCAGAAAATTTTCCAGATATTCAAAAAACATCCCTGAAGACAACGAAATTTCCCTGAAGGTTTCGGAACTTTCACAACACCCTTTGGACACCCCTCACCATCCCTCTCCAAAGGGGGAGTTTGGTAAAGAGAGATGAAAAGACTGATTTGTACCTTCCTTAAAAGTTGTCCTAGCTCGCTATCTACTATCTATTTATATGCAATTTTCACACTGCCGTACTCTAACGGAACTATCAACTCTAGAGTTTCATCTCCTCCATCTATCGTATAAAAATTACCACTTCAGTCTGTTATTTGAAATTAGCATCTTCAACTATGTAAATCGTTGACTTCACGCAGAAGTAATACTAAACATATAGTCAAAGTTAATATTATCACCCATATGTCCGTCCGCACCCGAAACCCATCTACCACACAAAATCAAATAAATAGGTTTCTGTATGGCAAACACGCCTAGACATAAACGAAAATATGGGTATACATCTTAACTTTCGCAACTACAGGTAATCATTGAAAGTACTTGCATTTTACTAAGGCACTTTTGAGCAAACTGCAATCACCCTCTCATACTCGAAATGTGCCCTTACCAACCTTGCACAACTAAATGTAGGTAATTATCATTAGTATTTACATACAATCACTTATATGATACTAAATAGTACACTTAAACCAAATCTGATTTCAGATTAGGATTCAGTGATCCAAAATTAAGTAAATTAAAGTAAAGTAAAGTAAATAAATGCTGATTATGGGTCCTATTATGTAAGTCGAGTCGAGCGTCACTTCTGATCACTGGTCTAATTTGGTATTACTTCTGTAATATCCTCATAAGCAAATACCATAAACGAACGGAATCCCGGATGGTAGATCTATCTCACGTCGTTAAGCCCTTTCTTGTGGTTATTTTTTTTAGGGCAGTGACCAGAAGTGATGCTCGACTCGACCTACATAATAAAGAATGGTCCATTAATTATGTCACGCAAATTTGGCCCATTTTCAAACCCCCCTCCCCCCTTTGTCACATTTTTTGTATGAACCTTATTTTTTTTTGTATGGCTCGTCACAGTTTTCAAAACCCCCCTTCCCCCTAAATGTGTGACATAATTAATGGACAACCCCTAAGGGGCCCAATGAATTTTGAGGAACAGTTAAAAGTTGGATATTTTATCACTTCCACAAAATTGTACATCTAGAGCAGTAGATTGCATCGTTTGTTACGGAAAGTGTTTCGAAAGTACTATTTAAAACTATTTAAAGAAATACTGAACCAGTTATCTCATAATATCATGTAAATGGATTGTTGAGAAACGAAAATTTCAACTTCACTACACCTAGTTGAAGATGCTAATTTCAAATAACAGACTGTAGTGGTAATTTTTATACGATAGATGGAGTAGATGAAAGCATAAAGTTGATAGTTCCGTAAGAGTACGGCAGTGTGAAGATTGCATATAGATATTAGAATAGCGAGCTAGGAGAACTTTTAAGGAAGGTACAAATCGGTTTTTTCATCTCTCTTTACCAAACTCCCCCTTTGGAGAGGGGGATGGTGAGGGGTGTCCCCCCCCCGTCACCACTGGCCAGTGGGGAGTTTGGTAAAGAGAGATGAAAAAACCGATTTGTACCTTCCTTAAAAGTTGTCCTAGCCTAGTCTAGTCTAGTCTACACATACACAGCCAGTACTTGAAAGAATCCTGGAAAATGATACATCTATCATTTTTCTTGTCATTATTAATGCCTGCTGCACATCAAGGATGTGAAACAAACAATAAAGCGGCCAGGCCTACTGTGTAGCGTTTAGTTAATTTTTGTGAAAGTGAATGTTTACCATGTCTACTTAATAAGTATAGACAGTGGTTAACATTTAATCCACAGGTAATCAAAGAGCGGGGACATACCGTACCAACCGCTCCGTATGCAGGATTTGAAAATAGGCTATATAAATCGTTGGGAGTGACAGAGCTAAGAAAGTTAATGTACACTCCTTGGTTGTCCGATCTCCTGGGATGGAACACAGGTATTTACCCCTTGTGTTCGAGCGTACAGTCCTCCCTCCGTACAAGCGTGGACGGCACCGCCCACCCACTGCCATCCCTCAATCGATCCAGCCGACCTCAGTCGAAGGACAACAGAGAGCGGTGTGCGGACGTAACCTATACGGAGGGAATGCTGTATTCGCCTAGGTTATAGCGCCCTTGCTCGCTACCATTTTCTTCTAGCGGTTGGGACCTGAGCACTAACTCTTGTCCTAGCCCTATATGGCATATGGTTATAGCGCCATTACTCGCTTTCTGAAAAGAGAAGAAGGGAAGGGAAGGAGAGGAAAAGGACTTGGGAAAAGGAAATGCGGAATTCCTTTCCTCATTAGTATTTGTATCGTCAACTTTTATGAAAACTATATAAATCATTTTTCCTTGGATGTGACCGCGATTTATCATTATCAGGTAAAAAACAGGTAGTGTTGTACTTATAGCTATGAATGCTACACTTCAAGCTGAACAAATCGCTAGTGAAAGACCAAAAGAATTGGAAGATATGTGGGTTGAAATTTTAATAAACGGTGAAGATATTTTCGCTTCTGTCTACTTTCCTTCACAGTTTTCCAAAAAACCAGCTTATGAAAAGTTTTTCACTACTGCAGAACTGAAAATTCAAAGAGAAGATTCAAAAATCCAAATTCATATTTATGGAGATTTTAACCAGAATACTGTTAATTTTATAGAGAATAGTAATATAGTAATGATTCTCTGCTGTTACCAATAGTAGGTGAATACGATACTTTGCAATTCATCTTTGATGAAAGCAGCCACTTAGGACTTCATCAAATTAACCATGTTCGTAACCAGCTCAATTCCTATCTGGATTTTATGTTTACTACTTGTTCAGAAGATTTTTGTATTGTAGAAGCAGCAGTTCCATTATGGAAGAATTAAAAATTTCATACGGCTATTGAATACTCAGTGTTCACAGACTCGCATCGGTCACGCTCAAGCGTTGTTGATTTTAAATTAGTTTGTGATTTAAAAAATGCAATTTCTCCTGAATTTCACAGCAGACTGAATCTAATCTAATCTAATCTAATCTAATCTAATCTAACACCAACATAGCCAGTTCATGAAAGCATCCTGGAAAATGATAGATATACCTTCATCACTTTTTTTTTCCTATTTGGTATATGTTGCACATCATAGATGCGCAAAATATATCAAAACGGACAGGCCTACTGTGCAGCATTTGAGGGGCAAGATGATTTAGAAACATCGGGCCTGTTTAAATCCAAGATTTAAGCACGATGCTTCAGAATCCAATAAATGGATGAAACGTGGACATCTCGTACCATACGTTCCATTGTATTGTTATTTATAAATCATTTGTCGTTGGGAGCATCTAGTCTAAAAAGGGTAAGTGATGCTCCATTTTCTTCTAGCGGTTGGGACATGAGCACTAACTCTTGTCCTAGCCCTATATGGCATATGGTTATAGCGCCATTACTCGCTTTCTGAAAAGAGAAGAAGTGAAGGGAAGGAGAGGAAAAGGACTTGGGAAAAGGAAATGTGGAATTCCTTTCCTTATTAGTATTGGTATCGTCAAGTTTAATAAAAACCATAGTAATAATTTTGCCTTGGTCAGAGGTATTATTATGACATTTGAATAAGATTGTCTTATCATTTGTTCAGTCTATCATAACAAGCTATGACCGACGTGACGATTGTTAAGCCCTGGTTAAACAAGTCAAATCACGTTCCCGAAAGCAGTCATCAATGTATCCCAAACTGGATCAAGCGGGCGCCCTATTTTTCTAAACCTTCCAACGCGTTCCGCCCAATATCTATTAATTACGATTTTCTACAATAGTACACACTAAGATTTTGTTTCCGTGTTCAGTAAATTTTACCGAAATCAGAACAGCTGAACGTTCGGTAAAACTTTGACCTTCATTTTAAAGGCTATTGAATTTGAAAATAATATCAAAACATGTTCAACCTTGTTTAAAAGATTAAATCTTGTTATTTTAGTGGAGATTTACAGGTCGGACTCGATTATCCGGAGTATCAATTTTTTTTACACTCCGGATAATCAAATCTTCCGGATAATCTCTTAACGATTGTTAAAATTATCATATTGCATATTATAATACAAAATTATTTCAAATGTCTGCATTTTATTATATTATTATTATTATTTTATAAGTTTTTAACTAAAAAAAAAAAAAACTCCGGATAATCGAGTCTAAAATTCCGGATAATCGAATCCCGGATAATCGAGTCTCCGCATAATCGAGTCTCCGGATAATCGAGTCCGACCTGTAGTTCCAAAGTAGCTGAAAAGCAATTGAATTGAATTGCATAAATTTTACCGAAAAGTTCAGTTGTTCAGATTTCGGTAAAAATTACCGAAGTCGGCGATAATTTCTAAGTGTGTAGCCTGGGATAAATCCTAATATCTCCCCCCCCCCCCCCAGACCCAACTATGTTCTTGCACTCGCAAAATAGATCATGCGCGATTGAGGTTATCCCGGCAGGAAACAAACGGGTTGTTTTTAACTGTAACAAGCTCACCAAATACAATCACCATGGCAGCACCAACAACTACATACTCGAGTCTTGTCACTATTAACAAGCCATTAAAAATAACAAGGTCTAAAGTGCGTTCCCCTTCTCACTGAAAACTCCTGTTCCCCTCCTGTTCAGTACTAGAGTTCGGTGAAAATTTTGTTCCAGTAACACAACAGGAAAAGGTGTGGTAGATTATGATCGTTACTGGATTGAAAAGATATAATGAACAAAAAGGAACGAACTCACCAAGTTTAGCCGATTGAACCTAAAGGCAGCTTGAGATATGTTGATGGTGTTCACATTGCACACAGATACATCAACACACTACAAACACTATTTGCTTCGTTTCCTTGGCCGTGGGTAAAAGACTTCCACTCTTCCTGCTTGATCCGGATCTATTCGCCGTTCAAGGGAGTTCCACTGCGCCGACGGGAAGCTGGAAAAGTTCTCGTGCTCCTCCAGCGCTAGTCCTCTGATTCTGGCTGCAGTTTTTCACCCGGTGGTGCTACTGCTGCGAGTGCTTCCTTCCTGCTGCCGGCTAACCAGCGGAACGCGTTTTGTACCCTTCGTTCGCGTTCGGCCCAAATTCGGAATTTCACCATTTCAACACTCGATAAACCGCGCATCCGACCCGTTGCCACTGCAAGTCCGTAGTTGAAAATCATTCGAGTCAAAATGTAGAAAAATTTCAATGTGGAAAATTGAAAAAATGACGGGAGGACACAAAAATCGCGTCCGTTCACGAGCACAGCACACTTCGATCGTACCTTCCTTAAAAGTTGTCCTAAATACAGAAAAAAAATTTAGCTAAGCTTCCGGTTGGCCAAATCGGAATTGTCGGGCATTAACTCCTGCCATCAGATTCTGTACAGCCACCACTTTGTTCGCCGCAGAATGCCAGTTTGCCTTAAACTGCTTCTTGCTTCCAGCAGTTTTTTGGGTCCTCTTCAGGTTCCGCTTGACGATGGCTCAATATTTTTCGATTGGGTGGAGCTCTGGTGTGTTGAGTGGGTTGTTGCCTTTTTTTTTACGTAGGACTACGTCTTTCGGGAAGGGTGGCACAGGAAAATTTGTCAGACTTTAAATGCTAATAGCTTGGCCAATAATCAATGGATTTTGATGATTTGTATGTCGAGCGATTCGGCAGTTTTATAAGATTTGTGTGGTATGTCTCGGTTAATGCTGGGTAATGCGCAATACAGATCCCATTGAGATCACTAGCCTCTTCCCAGCAACTCCTATCCCTACCTCCCCATGGTACCGGCCGGGAACTGTGAGCAACCTTAGGGAAGATCGGGTAACCAACCCCGGTGGGAACTTTGGTCATAGGCTGACAGGGAAGGGGGGGTTTGCTTCGGCAAGCCTGAGCGTCTGTTCTCCAGGAGGAGCGGCTCACAGCAGCGTCTGTTCCCATGTTAGGGGCGGCTGATCTACGTCCGAGTGCCAGTGAAGGACTCTAAGCACAACTGTGCACCCTGGTCCTCCGGAAAGTTAGGGGGTTGGTGTCAGGCCCTGCGAGCCAGCCGTAAAAAAACATTGCAATGGAAAATCAGCAACAGAGGAATACGAACCGAGACCAACGGCAACGACCCCAGCGACGAAATAGGACTTGCGATTGGAAACTCGGCACGTGGAACTGTCGATCTCTCAATTTCATCGGGAGCACCCGAATACTCGCCAATCTACTGAAGGACCGCGGATTCGGCATCGTAGCGCTGCAGGAGGTGTGTTGGACAGGATCCATGGTGCGAACGTTCAGAGGTAATCATACCATCTACCAGAGTTGCGGCAACACACGCGAGCTGGGCACAGCTTTCATCGTGATGGGCGAAATGCAGAAGCGCGTGATCGGTTGGTGGCCGATCGACAAAAGAATGTGCAGGTTGAGGATCAAGGGCCGATTCTTCAACTTTAGCATAATCAACGTGCACAGCCCTCACTCCGGAATCACTGATGATGACAAGGACGCCAAGATCAAGCCCAAGCCACGACGTCAAGATCATCATAGGAGACCTAAACGCTCAGGTAGGTCAGGAGGAGGAATTCAGACCGACGATTGGAAAGTTCAGCGCCCACCAGCTGACGAACGGGAACGGCCTACGACTCATCGATTTCGCCGCCTCCAAGAACATGGCCATACGTAGCACCTTCTTCCAATACCACCTCCCCTATCGTTACACCTGGAGATCTCCACAGCAGACGGAATCACAAATCGACCACGTTCTGATTGATGGACGGCACTTCTCCGACATTATCGACGTCAGGACCTATCGTGGCGCTAACATCGACTCTGACCACTACCTGGTGATGGTCAAACTGCGCCCAAAACTTTCCGTCATCAACAATGTACGGTACCGACGCCCGCCACGGTACAACCTAGAGCGCCTGAAGCAACAGGATGTCGCCTTAGCATACGCGCAGAATCTCGAGGCAGCGTTGCCAGAGGAGGGCGAGCTCGATGTGCCCCCTCTAGAGAATTGCTGGAGTACAGTAAAAGCAGCCATCACCGACGCAGCCGAGAGCACCATCGGGTACGTGGAAAGAAGTCGACAGAATGAATGGTTCGACGAGGAGTGCATAGCGATTTTGGAGGAGAAGAACGCAGCGCGGGCGGTAATGCTGCAGCATGGAACCCGACAGAACGTGGAACGGTATAAACAGAAGCGGAAACAGCAGACCCGCATCTTTCGGGAGAAAAAACGCCGCCTGGAAGAAGCGGAGTGCGAGGAAATGGAACTGCTGTGCCGTTCCCAAGAAACACGGAAGTTCTACAAGAAGCTCAACGCATCCCGCAACGGCTTCGTGCCGCGAGCCGAAATGTGCAAGGATAAGGACGGGAGCCTCTTGACGGACGGACGTGAGGTGATTGAAAGGTGGAAGCAGCACTTCGATGCGCACCTGAATGGCGAGGAGAACGTAGGCACGGGAGACCAGCACAATGGAGGAAATGACTACGTCAGTGCAGCAGAGGACAGAACTGACCCAACTCCCACGCTGAGGGAAGTTAAGGACTCCATTCAGCAGCTCAAAAACAACAAAGCAGCTGGTAAGGATGGTATCGCAGCCGAACTCATCAAGATGGGCCCAGAAAAGTTGGCAACCTGCCTGCACCGGATGATAGTCAGGATCTGGGAAACAGAACAGCTACCGGAGGAGTGGAAGGAGGGGGTAATCTGCCCCATTCACAAGAAAGGCGACCATTTGGAATGTGAGAACTTCAGAGCGATCACCATTTTGAATGCCGCCTACAAAGTGCTATCTCAGATCATCTTTCGTCGTCTATCACCTAAAATGACCGAGTTCGTGGGAAGTTATCAAGCCGGCTTCATTGACGGCCGATCGACAACGGACCAGATCTTCACCGTACGGTAAATCCTCCAGAAATGCCGTGAATACCAGGTCCCAACGCATCATTTGTTCATCGACTTTAAGGCGGCATACGACAGTATCGACCGCACAGAGCTATGGAAAATCATGGACGAGAACGGCTTTCCTGGGAAGCTGATCAGACTGATCAAAACAACGATGGACGGTGTGCAAAACTGCGTAAGGGTTTCGGGTGAACTATCCAGTTCATTCGAATCTCGCCGGGGACTGCGACAAGGTGACGGACTCTCATGCCTACTCTTCAACATTGCTCTAGAAGGTGTAATGCGACGAGCCGGGCTCAACAGCAGGAGTACGATTTTCACGAAATCCGGTCAATTTGTATGCTTTGCGGACGACATGGACATTATCGCAAGAACATTTGGAACGGTGGCAGAACTATACACCCGCCTGAAACACGAAGCAGCAAAGGTCGGACTGGTGGTGAGTGCGCCAAAAACAAAGTACATGCTAGTAGGCGGAACCGAACATGACAGGATTCGTCTAGGAAGTAATGTCACGATAGACGGGGATACTTTCGAGGTAGTGGAGGAATTCGTTTACCTTGGATCCTTAATGACGGCTGACAACAATGTGAGTCGTGAAATACGAAGGCGCATCATCAGTGGAAGTCGTGCCTACTACGGGCTCCAGAAGAAACAACGGTCAAAAAAGATTCACCCCCGCACCAAATGTACCATTACAGAACGCTAATAAGACCGGTGGTCCTCTATGGACACGAGACATGGACTATGCTCGAGGAGGACCTGCAAGCACTCGGAGTTTTCGAGCGACGTGTGCTAAGGACGATCTTCGGTGGTGTGCATGAGAACGGTGAGTGGCGGCGAAGAATGAACCACGAGCTCGTTGCACTCTACGGCGAACCCAGCATTCAGAAGGTGGCCAAAGCCGGAAGGATGCGGTGGGCAGGGCTTGTTGCAAGAATGCCGGACAACAACCCTGCAAAGTTGGTGTTCGCTACTGATCCGGTTGGCACAAGAAGGCGTGGAGCGCAGAGAGCACGATGGGTGGACCAGGTAGAGTGTGATCTAGCGAGCATTGGGCATGACCGAGGATGGAGAGCGGCAGCCGCAAACCGAGTATTGTGGTGTACTATTGTTGATTATGTCTTATCTTAAATGTGATGTTGTACAAATAAATGTATGTATGGTATGTCACATATTATAAATGTTAAATGTTTAAATAGCTAAAAATTAAGAAATATGGAAACAATCAAATTTCTCATACTCGACCGCAAGCTGTTCACCCCTAACACAGCCATCAGAAAATGGGACCCTAACAACACAAGCTGAAGCCGCATAATCAGTCAGCGTTACACGTTGGACGGGTCGACATCGAACTTGTTTGCTGCAGCGTGGACATCGTAGCATTTTTTCTATTCATTCACCTACATTAGCTAAATACAGAAAAAAGAAAGGGCATAGATAGATAATCCAAATCCTTAAGTAAGCGAAACGTAGAAAGTTTGACTGCAGTCATCGTTTGGCTGCCGAGTGATAAACAGGGGTGTTCGTTGCGTTGCACACTGAAAGCGAAACTAACTAAGAGAGTGAATAATTTTTACTCAGTTGTGAGTCCATAATTCTCCATACGAATCAGTAAAAGAGATTCATTCTCTGAGTAAGATTCGTTTTCAATGTGTTTAGCTTGCCATTTTGGCTAGAAATTGGATATTGGATAGTCAAGCTCAGTGTGCAATTTGCATCAAGTTCCATGTTTTAACTTTACAGCACGGAAAGACAGCAGGTTTCTGTATTCAGTGAAGTTAGTCGGCTGGAAAATACCTATCGCATGATTGGGTTCTTAGTTCAGAATTCACTCACCATGCAGCGTTTGTAACATTTGATTCAAAAGCATTACTTAAGCTGTCTACATTCACTGAAAACGAATCTTATACAGAGAGTGAGTCACTTTTACGTAGGTTACTTATGCGCTGAGTGACCTACGCTTTTAGAAATGTATCTTTTTTTTTGCTTTATTAGAGAGATTTTCAGCCTTGGGCTGGTTCATCTCTTAAGAAATGTATCCTTACGAATGAGTTAGTTTCGTTTTCTTTGTTTCGACTAGATAGGGGATTGCTATCTCTAGTAATGTTATTCAGATGGATAAAAACTATTGTATACTGGACACAGGGTGACCAGTGAATCGGGAAAAAGCCGGAAATTCTAAATCATCGGGAGAAGTCCGTAAATTTCGATGATGAACTGGGAAAAATTATACTTATAAACTTCTCAACTACCAGATTTTCCGGATACAATAATTTTGAAGAACTTATTCGATAATTTTGATGAAAATTCCAAAGGAAGTTAGAGCAAATTTTAGAATGAATTCTAGAGATATTAAGGTATGTAAGATACAAATTCCAATTGAGTTTTTGGAAGTATTTTTATAGAGTTTTGACTACAATGCCAAGTTCAAAGTTGAATTATTAGGTGGTTCTGTGTAAAATTACATGACGATTGTAAAGAGGATTTAAGGTTAATATCCAATGTATTTTCTTAATAAATTCCGACACGAATGTAAAGAGAGTTCTTATGAAAACTTCAAAGAAATTCCGAGAGTATTTAATTCTGAAGGAGGAGGAGGTTTCGAATTTTCAATAAAATTTCTAACCATTTATTTATCAATTTATACATTATTGAATAGAACAGCAAAATAATCTCGTAGTTCTACGTCAACAATGCGGTCGTGCTTTGGACACAACCCTCAAACTTTTCCGTAATGGAAGGATGCCAAATCTAGCACGGAACAATTGTGTTACTTCATGAAATGCAGGAAATGACATTTTTCCAGACACTCAATTCACGTAAATTTCCGGGTTGACGGTTCCGGTTGCAATCAAAATTTCGCTTTTCAAACCACATGTACAGATAGCCTGCCAAACCAGATATTTCTTAGCGAACTTCGACAGTTTCATATGCTTGAAAATGTCTGCCACCTTTCCCCTTTCGGTTGCCGTATAAAACTCATGCACAGGAAGTCTGCCTTGACAAAGGTTTCGTGCGAGTAGTTCGGATTTTCGCGATGCGCGTTCAAATTTTGATGCGCCGCTCATCGTGCTTGGACGCCATTTTGATAACTGAAGAGCAAATGTCAAAATCAAAATACACGGCGAATGAGAACGACTCAAATTTTAATTTAGTTCACTCATAATCGCCAAAAGTGCAGGAACTCAGCGATGAGTTAATTTGCCTCATGTTTTCCCAGGTTTTTCCAGGATTTTCCAGGGAAAAATTCCCGAATTTGAGAAAAGTAAAGATTGGATTCACTCTGTCTATTGGTACTACTCCGAGACTGAATAAAATTTTCGTCAATTTCCTCATTTTCCGGCAGATTTTTTTGGGTTTCCACAGGAAACCATGAGACAAATTTGACTCATCGCTGAGTTCCTGCACTTTTGGCGATTATGAGTGAACTAAACTCAAATTTGAGTCGTTCTCATTCGCCGTGTAGAGGAATTATTCTGCACGCACACACCTTCAAAATAAGGGGTGTTCAGTTTTTTTAAATGATCGATTAAAAGAAATGCGTCAACTTTAAGTCGACCAAATTTTGATCGAACCACCCTTTAGTAGCATGTGTGTCTATTGATTTAAAGATGTTTTTAGGCATAGTGAACTTTTGTTTAGAATCGCCCTACTGTGCGTTATGTCACTTCAAATGCTGACTTGATAGTTTTTATTTATATAATTTATATATAATTTATAATATATAAGTAAGGATGCAGTGCAATTTGTCAGTGGAAATGGCTGATCTACCTTTCGTCACGTCGAGCTGTACTAAAGCTTGCAACCAAATCAAAATCAACCCTTTCATTTCACCTCACTCTCTCCTAGTACGAAAGCAGATCAGCAATGTTTGTTTATTCGCAGATTATTTTCCACAATGATTCCTCGGACAGGCGGCGTTCAAGTGGAAAACGTTATCAATTTGTTTACTTTAGCTCATCACGGTAACGATGGAATTAATGCTCAATATGTTTAACAACACCGGACCGCGGGTAGTTTGAAGTGATTTTAATTATCAAATGCAAATGAGATTCCCTCCATTTAGGTTACGTTTGATCCTGTGTGGAATGGCTTTTAATCGCAGCATGACGATGACACTGATGCTCGGCTGTAATCGTTGTGACATCTTCGACAAGGCCTAATGTAAGCTGGACGTTATTTATCTAAAGTAAACATTTTACCTCATACAAACTGCAATGTTTTGAAGAAGTTGATTTCAGTGCATTGAAGGTTTATTTGCGCTTGCTAACAAGCCAGAGCACACGGTTTTGATAATGGAACGCAACCCTAATTGCTAGGAGAATGGATTCGATCGGAGGTTGACAACAGGCAGTAAATATACCGAGCACGGTAAAAGAGGTCATCAATCATTGCTTGAAATCCTCTGTCTTCAATATTTGACTTGCGTGTTTGCTTAGAGCAACGAACTTGGATTATTTGGAGTACGACTTGCTCAATGAAGGTTACCACTTTCCGCTCAGTTAAGGCAATGTTTAAGTTTGAAAAATCATTGGAAAACCCCAACAATGTATTTGTTTTATGTTAGGGTAACTCATATGATATGCGAGAAAAATAGAAAAAATATGCACTGTGAAGAAATATTTAAAAAAAAATCTACTGATCCCAAGGTTGCAAAGACTCATTTCAGCTAAAACAATGTTTTTCTAAATTATGAAATAATTAGATGCCATGATCAAATTTTGAATTGGTAGGATACAAGAAGAGGTTGCAAAGAATGTGTTTGACATATTAAACCTGTTTATTTCACTTCATAAGAGTCACAATCAGCGATTTTTCACAAACTCACTCACTCACTCAGCGATCAGCAAATCGCTGATTGTGACTCATAGAAAGCAAAATTTACAGGTTTTATGTTTCCAACGCATACTTTGTAACCTCTTCTTGTAAGTTACAAGTAAAACATGCCATCATACCATCTTTTGGTTTTATTATTCCGAAAAACATTATTTTAGCTGAAATGAGTCTTTGCAACCTTGAGATCCTTATGAAAACTAAATTCAGTCACATGCATCAAATACCGGTCACGTTTTGATGGGGTTTTCCAATAAACGCTCATTTTTATAGTTGAATATGCTAAGCGTCAAATAACAGACTTGAAGTGGTCATTTTTATACGATAGACGAGGAGATGAAAGTATAGAGTTGATGAGAATTTTCTAGGATCTCTGGGAATAATATCAAGGGATTTCAGAGGAAAATATCGGAGAATGATTTTTTACTGAAATCCCTTGAAATTATTCCTAGAGATCCTAGAAATTTCTCATCAACTCTATACTTTCATCTCCTCGTCTATCGTATAAAAATGACCACTTCAAGTCTGTTATTTGACGCTTAGCATCTGGAAAGTGAAATCTGAGGATTCCTTTCAAACTAGTTCTGAGGAGCTCCAGACTTCAGGTGAAACGTGAGGAGAATTAAAAGGTAGTTCTGAGTAGAATTCCAAAGGAATCCTGATCCATAGTAGGATTCATAGTAAATTTACAAGAGAATGGTGTGGAGCATTCTAAGGCAATTCCAAAGAGAATTCAAAGAGAGTTCTGACTAAAAGTGCAAGGTAATTTTGAGCAGTCTTTCTAAGGGATTTGTAAGGAGTACTGAAAATGAATGCTAAGAAGAACTCCAAGTTAGTAGAATTTCATGAAAAGAAGGAAAATCCAAAGGGACTTCTGAAAATCATACAATGCAAAATCTGAGGATGATTTGAACGGTACACACTTAAAAATAACTAATTTTACTCGTGACGCAATCCATCCATGAACGCCTACGGCTAAAAATCTCAAAAATAAGGTTAAACAAAAAATCCATCCATGAAATGCTCCACGACTGAAAATTCCGTTATTTGACAAAAAAAAACCTTTGATTGAGCGGAATTTCACGTCTGTTATGACTCAACTTTATGTCAACATTTACGCTCGCATATCTCAGAGCACCTGAATGTACATAATTTTTTTCTAAGTGTGTAATCTTAGTAGTATTTCAAAGAAGTTTTGAGGAAGATTTCAACGAAATTTTGACAAAATTTTTAAAGAAATACTATGGAAAATGTCAAGGTTTTTCCTGTAGTCATCTTCAGAGAACTCAAAGAAGAGAGCCTAAAAAATTATGAGGACCATTACAAGGAATTCACGATTAAAAAAGTGTTTTATCAAAACATAACCTATGACCAATGGGGGTACCAAGGGGGCCAGGCCCCCTGCAAAATTATCTACCCCCCAGCATTTTTGGTGTTTTTGTTTTTGACTCACCGGTATTTTGTCAAGCTTGTCAAGTTCGTTGTTACTATTTAACAGCGATCAAGGTTGCAGATATTCGCAACGAATCACGCATCGCATTGTCTGCTGCTCATCAGTGATTTGATGCTATCACAGTAAACGTTGCGCTAGTTATGCACGAATACAGTGCTGCACGAATTGTTCGTTTTTTCCTGTTTTTTGCTCCCTGTCCTCTTCGCTATCATTCGCTGAGTTACTACATTTTGCCATCAAGCATTCGTCACTCACCAGCTGCTTACTTCCGCACGAAGACTTGGGTGATGCATTCGACAGCGATTCGATTCGCAGCCGAATGATTTTCACAACGAATACTTCACAGCAATGCGTAAGCTACTGGAACTGTCTTGGAGGCGAACCAGCCCAAGGCTGAAAGCCTCCCTAATAAAGTTAAATAATAATAATACTGGAACTGCAGAGAAATGCAACAATGAATGACAATGCCGTTTTCTCCATGTGACACTTAACTTGTTTTCAACATTTCACAGTTAACATTCCTACACAGCATTCGCGGCGAATATTCGTCGCGAATATTCACCGCGAATATTCATCGCATCGTTTTGCATCGCTCGCAACTACATTCGTATCCGATCACATCAATTCATACGGACGATGCGAATTGAACGAGACTGTGAGGAGGACAGCAAGAACAGCAGGAATAATCCTCGCTCACTGGTCACTCACAAAGACTCGGAGCAAAGCTTCGTTTGCTTCGCTCGAGAATGCTTGCTTTGCTTCGTTCTTTCGAACGCGTTCGGAGAAGAAGAGTAATTTCGAGCCGTACGATGTGATGATCAGTAACCCTGACAGCGATTAATAAAAAAATTACCACTAACAAAGATTTTGTGTAAGTCCTTTATGGTGACTACTTTTCTTATGTTCTGGACTTGAAGAAACAATTCTGAGAATCCTGACGGACGTCTTATACCCCGTTCATATTACAGCGTATATCACGTGATATACGCTGTCTTGCAATGAGCACTCATACATAGGATTTCCAGTGAAAACTAGATGTATGAGTGCTCATTGCAAGGCAGCGTATATCACGTGATATACGCTGTAATGTGAACGGAGTATTAGTGAAATACCTGTATAATGAGAGTGAGAAGGATTAGTAATTTCCATTTAATTCCACTACCTTATTTGATTATTCTTGAGATGCCATTCTCCCCGGTGTAAGCAGGGTGATGAGTTTAAAAGACACCTCGCACTATGACAAAAGCAAACTCACCCGAGCGATTTTTATTTTGTTTTCACTTTCTACCGCTTCTCCCACTTCGCCAACAAATACAGTTTCTGACGTTCGCACCTCCACCAGTCCAACACACCGGAGCGTATGAGTGATCACTAGGGAGCACCGTAGAGAGTTCGTTTGCTTCACCGAGGAGAATCACGCCGGTGCGCGGTGAAGATTTTGGTTGTTAGTTTGTTGCATACAAAGATTTTCAAAGGTTACTTTTTCTATTAACGTACAGTAGTCAATTATTTTAAAATTTGGTGAAATAATAATGTACACATTTTGGAAATGCGAATACGGGAAGTGCATCAGCGCATCATTATTGAAATTTTTGCTTCAGCCCACCACATAACGGAAGTGCTATTGGCCAGTAAATGTAAAGCGGTACAGCAGGCAGATATCACCGTCAGGGGCACGCCATAACCTCAAAGCGTGTGTTGAAATACCTAGGAGTGATGATCGAAGACCGGCTAAACTTCAACAGCCACGTCGAATATGCCTGTGAGAAGGCTGTATACGTTGATGTTTTCACTCACTCACGTTAAGTTCTGCCGGAATCTTTGGAGAAACAATAACACCTTTACGCTGCCATCTTTCTGACGGAAGTGAATGTATAAACAGACGAACAGTGAACAGTCAACTCTCTCACTCTCTCGTGCTGTGTCTAACAATCTCTCCAGTGGTGCCAGGATAAATCTCCGAGGAGACATGCAGAGATTCACCCCAGAGAATGATATTTCTCGCACCCGAGTGATTCTCCCCAGAGAATTTTCAACCCTGCGTTGACAGATACGCGTATTTCGTCTACAATGTGCAGACTTCTACAGTGTATTGTACTAATACTCGACTGGTTGACTAGTCGAGTATAAGTACAAGACACTGAAGAAGTCTGCACATTGTAGACGAAATACGCGTATCTGTCAAGGATAAGCAAATAAGGTAGTGGAATTAAATGGAAATTACTAATCCTTCTCTCAGTCCGCATCGTGCTCTCTTGCCGTGCGGATCTATTTGCTTTTTGCTGAAGGAAGTGTTACTACTACCTAAAGCTACAACAAATTTAAACAGCACTTTTCAGTGCTCAACCTGTAAAATTTCTACCTTGTTCAACTTTATTCCTCTTCGATCCTTGTTTGGACCCTACCCGAGGTAATCCTTCTTGGATATCGATTTGGAAAATTCCTCTTCGATCCTTCAGATTCTTATAGTAATCTGCTTGGAAGTCGATTTGGATAAAAATTTACTGCCGCCATGGCGCCTAAACGCAAAAGAAAGGGGCAAACTCTTGACCCCCCTTCTGAAGAAATTAATTTGAGTAATCAATTTGATTTACTCACGGATGATGAGAATGATCCATCATCCAAGAAAAATTCTAGTAAACTTTCCCGGCTTAATGCCAAGAAGGAAAAGATTCCCCCTATTGTGATAACCACTTCTGATTTCCATGCTCTTCGCATGGAACTTTTGAACATCGTGAAAGTTAAGTTTTCTCTACAAATTGGACGTCGGGGTGAATGCCGTGTATTGGTTGAAACCTTGAACGGATTTAAATGTCTTCTCAAGTATCTTACTGAGAAGAAGCACACATTTTTTACTTACGACACCAAAACTGAACGTGTGTTCAAGGTTGTCATGAAAGGACTGCCCAGTGGTGAATCCCTGGATCAGATCAAAGATGAACTGGCAAAATTACTTGGAGTTGTGCCACTCCAAGTAATCAAAATGAAAATGAAATCCCGTCCTGGCGATTCGCGCAACGGGATTTCTAATGATTTTTATTTAGTTCACTTCAAGTCTAGTGAACTAAACAACCTTAAGGCCTTAGAAAAAGCTAGCCTTATGCTCCATGTCCGAGTGAAGTGGGAACACTTCAGGAAGACTGGAGGAAATTTCCAAAACCTCACTCAGTACCGTAAGTGCCAGGGATGGGGTCACGGAACTAAAAATTGCTACATGCCAGCTAAATGCATGAATTGTGGTGATTCCTCTCACGCAAAGGACGACTGTCCTGTGAAGGAAGATCCTAAGAAATTTAAATGTTCAAATTGTGGTGAAAACCACAAATCCAATTTTTGGGAATGTAAGACTCGCAAAGCGATCCTACAATCTCGTTCTAACCGACAGGTAAAAAACGCTCCACGTTTCCGACCAGGTACAAATTCCTCTGCTGTTAACAACGGTCAGCGAGGAACAAATTCTACATTCGTACCCGTAGGTACAAATATCACCCCTGCTTCAAATTTTTCATCTGTACCTACTCCCCTCGCTGCTAACAATGTTCAGCGAGTTAATGGAGCTACCTATGCTGCTATTGCAGCGGGTAGAAATCAAAATACTAACCAAAGTAATTCTAACGGAAATTTTGACAATTTTGACTTAGGAAGCATTACTGCCCCTAAAATGGAATTTTTACAGAAATCATTAATTGACATGATTTCTGATATGCTTAAATCTAACTCCATGTTTGATGCTATTCAAACTGGAGTAAAATTTGCAAATAATATTGTCATGACTTTAAAATTCAGTAATGAATTTTAAAGCATTAAATATTGTAAATTGGAATGCTCGATCTCTTAAAGATAATGAAGACGAGCTATTTAACTTTTTGCGAGTTCATAACGTGCATATTGCCGTTATAACTGAAACATTCCTTAAACCTGACCATAAGGTTAAGAAGGACGCAAATTACTTGATTTATAGAAATGATCGTCTTGATGGACCCTGTGGTGGCGTTGCCATCATTATTCATAGACGAATCAAACATAAAATTCTTTCTTCATTTGAAACCAAAGTTTTTGAAACATTGGGAGTTTCTGTAGAAACAAAATTTGGACAACTTACGTTTATAGCTGCCTATTTGCCATTCCAATGCGTAGGCCAGAAAAAGAATTTTCTCAAGGGTGACCTCCAGAAACTTACCCGTCATAGGTCTAAATTCTTCATTATTGGTGATTTTAATTCAAAACACCGCTCATGGAATAATGCTCAAAGCAATTCCAATGGTAATATTCTGTTTGATGATTGTTCTGCAGGTTATTACACTATTCAATATCCAAACAACTCAACATGCTTTTCTTCTGCAAGAAATCCCTCTACTATTGATTTGGTCTTAACTGATGCATGTCAACTTTGTAGCCAACTGGTTACCCATGCTGACTTCGGTTCTGATCACCTTCCAGTAACTTTTGAAATATCCCAAGAAATAATTTGTAATCCCAACAGCTCTACTTTCAATTACCATAGAGCTGATTGGGAGCAATATCGAACATTTATGGAATATAACTTCGATCCAAACATTCCTTTGCAAACCAAAGATGAAATTAATTATGCTCTTGAATCTCTGACTACTTCTATAGTTGCAGCAAGAGCTGCCTCAGTACCAAAATGCGAGGTTAAATTCGATTCAATTATAATAGACGACGATCTTCAGCTCTTGATCCGTCTTAAAAATGTCCGTAGGAGACAATTTCAAAGAACACGCGATCCTGCCATGAAAGTTATCTGGCGGGATTTGCAAAAACAAATTAAAAAGCGATTCTCTGCCCTGAGGAACAAAACTTTTGAAAATAATGTTTCTAAATTAGACCCAAGTTCCAAACCCTTTTGGAAACTCACAAAAATTTTGAAAAAACCTCAAAAGCCTATTCCAGCGCTTAAAGAAGGTGGTAAAATTTTGATCACAAATTTGGAAAAAGCTCAGAAACTTGCTAAGCAATTCGAGAGTTCCCATAATTTCAGTTTGGGTCTTACTAGTCCTATTGAGAATCAGGTTGCTCGGGATTTTCTTTATATTTTCTCTCGGGAAAATATTTTTGATGATTCCTGGGGGACTGATTTGGACGAAGTAAGGTCTATAACTAAAAAGTTTCAAAATATGAAAGCTCCAGGTGATGATGGAATTTTCTATATCCTCATCAAAAAACTCCCAGAGAGTACCTTGTCTTTCTTGGTAAAATTATTTAACAGATGTTTCCATTTGGCATACTTTCCTGATAAATGGAAAAATGCAAAAGTTGTTCCAATTTTGAAGCCGGATAAAAATCCAGCTGAAGCTTCTAGCTACCGCCCAATAAGTTTGCTTTCTTCAATAAGTAAACTTTTTCACATCAATACGAACTCAATTTTTGCAGATGAGCAGTTTGGATTTCGCCATGGGCATTCAACTACTCATCAACTCTTAATAGTTACCAATTTAATTCGTTCAAACAAATCTGAAGGCCACTCAACTGGAGTTGCTCTTCTAGACATAGAAAAAGCATTCGACAGTGTTTGGCATGAAGGTTTGATTGCTAAATTGAAAAAGTTTAATTTTCCACTTTATATTATGAAATTAGTTCAAAATTATTTAACTGACAGAACTCTGCAGGTAAATTATCAAAATTCCAAATCTAATCGACTACCTGTTAGTGCAGGAGTTCCTCAGGGTAGCATTCTTGGGCCTATATTGTATAACATTTTCACTTCGGACCTCCCTGATTTGCCTCAGGGTTGCCACAAATCTTTGTTCGCTGATGACACAGGCATTTCCGCTAAAGGAAGAAGTCTTCGTGTTATTTGCAGCAGACTGCAGAAAAGTTTAGATATTTTCTCTTCTTATTTACAAAAATGGAAGATTTCTCCCAACGCTTCCAAAACTCAACTTATAATATTTCCACACAAGCCTAGAGCTTCGTTTTTGAAACCTAGTAGTAGTCACATAGTCACTATGAACAGAGTTCCAATTTCCTGTTCAAACCAAGTGAAATATCTTGGATTAATACTTGACCAAAATTTAACTTTTAAAGATCACGTTGAGGGCATTCAAGCCAAATGTAACAAATATATCAAATGTTTGTATCCTCTTATAAACAGGAAATCCAAACTTTGCCTGACGAATAAACTTCTAATATTTAAACAAGTTTTTAGACCGGCCATGCTTTACGCTGTGCCAATATGGTCTTGTTGTTGCACTACCAGGAAAAAAGCACTTCAAAGGATTCAGAACAAAGTTCTGAAAATGATTTTGAAGTTGCCTCCCTGGTACAGTACTACCGAGGTACATAGAAATTCGAATGTTGAGACTTTAGAACAAATGTCCAACAAAATAATGAATAATTTCAGGGAAAAATCGTTGCAATCCTCAATTGCAACGATTAATTCCCTTTATACTTAGATAAGATTTAGTTTTAGTTTTTAGTTTTAAGATATCAATTGTTATACTGACATGCAGGTTAAAAAAAAACCTGTTTAAAATACTTAATTGCCAAGACAATGTAAAAACACTTAGATATACATCATAACAATTAAGGCTGGTACGTTACTGCAGTAACTGGAGCACCTAGGTTAAAAATGAAATGTAATTTATTTTGAATTTGGAACAAATAAAGAGTTAAAAAAAAACTAATCCTTCTCTCTCTCTCTCATCATTAATTTTGAGAAATTATATTCAATCGATTTTGAAGCGATGGCATAATAAGACGTTTTCAGGCTCTACAAATTGGCCATGAGCCCAGGAATTTTTCTTTAACTTCTGGGAACTTCGTAAAACTGCAAGGACTTCTAAAAAGTGCAGGGAACATCGTAGAAATGGATGAAACTTAGTTGAAATTCTGGAAATCAACGAGAAACGTAGAAGGGCAGCAAACATTTTAGAAGTTTTTCGACTTTCGTAGCATTTTGAGGAACTGCGTAAAACTTCATATAAGTGTAGGGAATTTTGAAGAAGATCTAAAAATAGTTACTAAGCTTCATGAACTTCTTGGGAGTTTTGGGAGCTTCGTTAAATTTCAAGGAACTTTATATATGTTCAAGAATATGTGTAGGTGTCGTTCCAGAAGTGTAAAGATGTCCAGAGATCTTCGTAGAATTAAGAGAGATGGAACAAATATGGGAAACTCGCAGAAGTTGAGGAAATTTTGTAAAACTTAAGGGAGTTTTGTAGATGTTCAAGAAACGTTCACAAGTTTCAGCATATTCTTTCGGACATCCTTTCTAGACAGCAGGAAACATTCAAAAGATCTACATATAAATAGACGAAGTTCTCTCGATATTTTTCCAAGACTTTAGGTTGATCAAGCTCTGAAGATCTTCAACTGTTTATAAATTAAAATATTCTTTCAAGACTGTTGTTCAGGAAGTATTAGAAAGTTTTCCAGCTAATTGAATCTGATGGAATCTTGAATGATGAATTTGGATTTTATGGATATGTTTGTATATTCTCTATAGGGAAGACCCGTGCCTTGGCGAATTAGCTATATTGTCAAGAATGATCACTCCAGCAGCTAAATTTGGGGCATAAATTTCAACAGAGAGATTTAAATTTCTACATATAGGGGAAATGGATGTAGTGTTGGCCTAAATGCCCCTAATTTGGGCCCATACATTAATTCAGCAATCGAATAAATTTTCAATAACGACCAAAAATATCCATTAGTACCAATTGGGACGGCGTTCATCTAGATAAAATTGATAAATAGCAGATTTTTAGCGATGGGCTCAATCTTAGATCCACAGGCCAACATTAAAGCCATTCCCCCTACATTGAATTTTTATAAAAGTCACCTTTAAACATAGCGTGCGCTTATTATTGATTTCTTAAAGAGAGAAAACCACCAGAACACTCGTCATGCACTCTGAAAATGAGTGCAGATCCCACTGCGTGTTTAGCAATTTCTACTGTGTTTACATTGCAATTAATTCGCCATAAACTAGTCGACCGTACAATAACTACAAACTGCAGCTTAGTTCCCGGATAATTATTTCTCACCTTGAATTTCCGCCCGCACGGTTTATGACTCGTGTGCTCTACTGGTGGATACTAGAACCGCGAACCGGACGGTTTTAAACCACACTGGAATGACAAAGTGCAAGCCAATTGGCAAATCAAATATAGCCCCGTGAAGAATAGAAGAACTATAAAAGTGATGATGATTTCAAACTTTTTCACGGAGAGTCATACAAAACCAAAACAAGCGGTGAAATCAAAGTTTGCCCCCTAGAAGAAGAATAAATGAACTATGGAAGTGACGAGTACAACCTTTAAATGCTTTTATTTTGCAAATTGACCATTTTATAAAAATCTGTTTACTGCTACGGTAGTAGAAAAGTTCAAATTTATGTATACACCAAAGAATCTAATATATTATATGTTTATTGAGTAGCCCTTAAGTTTTCTACTAACGTAGCAATAATAAGATTTCATTACAATAATTTGTTCGCAAAATAAATGCATTTTAAGGTTGCCCTCGTCACTTTCAAAGTTCTTCTATTCTCCAAGGGGGCTAACTTTGACTCGCCAATAGAATAACGTTTGTTTTGGTTTCGTATGATGGCCATTTTCTTAGGCTTGGTAGGACAATACATAGTTAGCTTGCTTTGTGTTTATTTTCTCCTCAACACATTTTCCATTTGAGCAGTTTAAAGGGTTAACCAACTAAGTTCATCAAAATCTTACATCCTGTGTTCATGTTTCTTGCGAAAAATGCATGTTGACACACTGCAAAACATTTACTGACACATTTGAACGATTATATATGATGTAGGTAGGAATACCCTTAAAAACAAGTGCACATATATTCCGCATCTCCACTATAGATAAATGGCGTCAAATGTCGGCTACTATAAAACCGGTCGGCATTCGATCGTTATCTCCGGCGACATTTGTTTTTGTTTGCACTAGCAAAAGGTATGTGAAACGATTACACCGGAACACAACTTGACCGTTTGCCGTAGGGAAACAACATAGCTCTACAACTATCTGCTTAGATTGTAACAATTAGGAGAAATGCGGGTAAAATGCGCATAGCAGGCAAAATGCTCTCCCTTATATTTGAGCTGCTAGTTGATAAGATGGCGAAAAATAGCTGGCATACGTTGCACTTTAAGTGTAGGTACTACGTTAATGGAAGCAAAAATCTGTTAAATTTATATAAAATTGAAAAAAAAAATTGGCCGAAAAAACACAAGAAAATTTATTTCATGAAACAGCTGCTATCAATGAACACTACCAAAATTAAAAGGTGGAACGGTCAAAAATTGGTCAATCAGGATTAAGTGCACAGTGATTATGTTATTGTATATTATTTATATTGTATATATTATTTCTTTTTGAAGTTCAATGACTACAAAATACAGGAAAATTATTTGATTAGGCTTCCGATTTTCCAAATGCGAACTATCAGGCTTTACGTTTCACACCTTCCATCAGAATTTGCACCGTTGTTGTATCGACCTTATTTGATGCTGAACGTCAATTGAACGTCAATTGCTTTGAACTGTTTCTCTTTTTCAACTGTTTTCTGAGATTTCTTGAGGTTCCACTTAACAACGATTGCCCAATATTTTTCAATTGGTTGCAGCTCCGGCGAGTTTGGGGGGTTTTTGTCCTTTGGTACGACTTACACGTTGTCGGCGGTATACCGTTCTTGAGCAATGTTTCCGTAGTGACAGGAAGCGAGGTCTTGCCGAAACAGCACGGAACAACTGTGTTTCTTAAAAAAAGGCAACAATCGTTTTTGCAAACATATCTTTTCATAAATATCTTGGTTGACAATGCCAATTGTCACGCAAATTTCGCTTTCGCGGTGCAAATCGCCTGCCAAACCAAGTATTTTGGTATAATAGATCAACTTAATGGTCGCAGTGGTTCAAATCCCAACAAAAAAATATTTTTAAGGGAAATTTGACAACATTTGCTGCTTAAACTTATCTTGAACCTTTCCTTTTCCGGTAGCCGGGTAAATTCTTGACCTGGGAGCTGCTTGAAATCCGCCTTGACGTATGTTTCATCGTTCATTATAAAGCATTATTTATATTCATTATAAATTTCTTACGCAATCAATCTGCGTGGGAATAATTTGGATTTCGTCAGGAGTCCTTACTGCCGGGGTAACGGGGGCGTGAATAAGGAACCGCGAATATGGATACCCACAGCCTATGGGATTTTCACTAATGGGGGCTGTTGTTGATTATTTCATTTATTTCAATATATAAAGCTATACTGTCTTCAACAAAGTTGTTGTACTGGGATAGACCAACAAGCCTGTGTCATTAGATTTAGGTTTAATTGGGAACTACGCCGCTAGAGACGCTTCCCTTTTATGTTACTTATGACGGGCGCTATAATATATGGATCTTAGGTCCAACATAGAATATTTCATGATCTGGCCATATAGAAATCTACTGTCTTCAGCAAAGTTGTTCAAGTGACCAAGTCCTTTCGGATGGTGACCATATTATTTAAGAACTACGTGGTGCTAGTGTGCATATGAACTTCCTTTATATGTTATGTCTGGAAAGCTTGTCCATACCAGATGTTGTTGTGCAATGTGAGGACACGAAACAGAATAGGGGTGGCGTGTAGAGAGACTGAAAATCGATTTTGGACGCTATTTTAAAATCCAAGATGGCGGTTATCGATTTAAGAAAAACTGCCAAATACCCTACAATATGGGTATTTCCGGAAAGGGAATGACGTGTAGAGGCCGGAAATCGATGCCAGATGCCATTTTGAACTCCAAGATGGCGACCATCGGTTCAATAAAAACTGTCAAATATGTACTATACAATATAGGCATTTTCGGAAAGGGGACGACGTGTTGAGGCCAGGAATCGATGCCATCGAGCAGTTTTGGGACGACCTTCTACGAGAGATTTTAAGGAAATTAAATAAAAAAAACCAGATTTTTCAAGCTAAGCATGAATAACAACCTATACTATACCATATTCCCTAGTATCTACGGCAATGTTCAAGTGGTAGGAAACATCATTTTAAACTGGTCGTGATGTGATCAATTCAGGCATAACATTTGATAACGGCACAAAAGCATTTGTAAACAAAATTTCTAAGGCCCTTCACACGCAAACCAAAGTACGCCCACGCAAATCAGCAACATCATCGGATAGGGGCAACTATCATCTTTCCGAAAGTGGTATTGGTTTGCATGGGCGTATTTTGGTTCGCGTGTAAAGGGCCTTAGAAATTTTGTTTACAAATGCTTTTGTGCCGTTATCAAATGTTATGCCTGAATTTCTTTTTTTGAGCCATTTTCGTATATTTAAGCATATCAATTGTAATATCTTACCAATAGTATAATACAACATTTAGATGACATTGTACTTAAATATCGATTCACATTGTGAATTCAACGGAGATTTTGCTTAGCATGGGAATTTTACCCCCATCTCCCCTAATCGTAGTGCAGTATGCGGGAAGCTGGGTTTTCCTCCTTATAGCTATGGAGGTAACGCTCTTCATTCACTTGTGAAAATAGACGTCACCAATGAGTACTTACATAGGAGAAGCTGCTAAATGGGATGTGATTCAATATGTGGTTGGCAAACTTACCGTGGCACTCAATCATCATCTCCTAAAATGGGTCGATGAGTCATTCCGATGTTGATGACATCGCACCACTGAATCTGTCGGATTTTTCAGACATGTTGACAAGCCGTCACGCGACCTTGAACCAACAGGTGCTGAATGCTAAATGCTGAAATATATTTTTTTGGCATGATAGGTTATCTTATCATTGCTCACTTGTGAGTCTTATAGATATAAATCGTAAGAACACACTTTATCAAATCGTTACTAATCAAATTAAGACTATCAGGTCGTTCACTTAGTAAAGGCACGGTATTACCAAGCCGGAGGCGGCGGGTACGATTCCCAGTCCGGTCGAGGGAATCTTTCGGGTTGGAAATTTTCTCGACTTCCCTGGGCATAGAGTATCATTGTGCTTGCCACACAATATACAAATTCATGCATTGGTATTGGCATCGAAAGCTCTCAATTAATAACTGTGGAAGTGCATTTAGAACACTAAGTTGAGAGCACGCAATAAGCTAATATGCGCTAAGCAATAAGCTTGAAATGCGATCAAGAAGAAGAAGAAGGTCGTTCACTTATTGTTCTGTAATAAAGTCACTAATTTTGATTTACCAGAATTTTATACGAAGCAGAACACTACAGGGTGTTTCATAATAGGTTTTACTAAAATAAAATGAATGTATAGCAAAACAAATCACCCGAATTTTACTATTTACGTTTCGTCTGAAAGTTTCATGTTATACAAACAAATCATATTAATTAAGTTCAAATACCTAGCCGTTTTCTATAATAACTTTCTTCAACCGCTTTTCAAATTCGTCATAGCTGCCACGCACGGTATTCTAGGGAGCTTCGTTCCAGATTCAAGCAAACGTTGATTAGATCGGAACATAGTAAACCCCTTCGTGCTTCCTATATGTTGTTGCAAATAGCCCCAAACGAAGAAATCAAGTGGGTTAAGGTCTATGATCGGTTTAACGGAGCTGAGTAATAATTACTCAGAATAAACAAATTTGCGATGTTACCTCTTAGTACTCCATGAAACTTCGCATAATTCTGGATTTAGTAGAATATGTCCTATATCCATTTGTCTATCAAACAATCGATTAACTTCATTCGCTTTCTACCGCGAACTGAGCGGTGGATTCGCAGCGAATCAAGTTAATCGATTTTTTTTATCGGCAAATTTATTAATGAATTAATCGAGAATTGTTCGCTAACCAAGTTGCTGCCTGAATTCGACCATTTTGACAGCGCCAAATTTGATATTCTACAATTTTGGTCAATATTGAAATTCAGGAAATTTAATATAAATTCAGGGAACCTCACGGAGCTTCAGAGAATTTTGAACAAATTTTGGGTGCTTTGTAAAAAATCAGGAAAACTATATAGAATTGCGAACCTTATCCAAGTTTGGGAGTTCAAGCTATGCGAACTTTGGCTAATTTTAAGAAACTTGATAAAAGCTCGTCTTTTAGCTTCGGCTTCTTTTTTTGTCTTAAATTTGTTTTCCGTACTCAGGGCTAGTAGCGATCACTGCTGGCAGAAATAGTGATTTTAGTGACCATGTTGAATGAAAAAGTGACCAAATAGTGACTTAAAAGTGATCTAAGAGATGGCGCATCAAATAAATGTTTGATGTTTAAGACTTATTCAATTATTATCGCATTAACACTTATGTACGATATGAACTTTTATAGCGAAAGATTCAACAGAAAGTTTATAACCTAACCCACGGTATTAGTCACAATCCTCAGGAAATTTTGTTTCCTTAAAATACCTGGAAGACTCAATTTTCATTCACACTTTGAACTTTAAAGATTCACAGTGGATTAATCTTCAGTTACGAATAAATTTAATAAATTTTTTATTTGGTTTTGGAACATGCTTATTTCCTAAAAAAAAATAATTTGAACTACTTTTGGACTTCAAAACTACAATACTTCAAGAAATTTTCAAGAATCTTGAGTCAAATTCCATTCACAGCTTTAAAGACTGGGAAAAAAATCATTCAAAAAAACATCAAATGCAATCTGCTTTCGAGGTTGTTTCTTATGAATTTTAAATTTTATGTGAAGCCTTAGTTTTAAGTAGAATTACAAGAAACCCTGAATTGAGTTAAAAGGTAATCTTAGGAATTTTTGAGGAGCACAACTCTTGTGAACTTCTCCAGAAAATTCCAGTATTCTAAGGATAATTTCATAAAGTTTGTGGGGAAAAATGAAGTCCTTGGACATTTTTTGAAAATACTAAAATGCCAAACAAATTATGAGAAGAAATATAAGGAATTTCTGGGGAGAAATGTCAATGAATTTTTAGGACACTTTCAATGTGAGTAGAATTCCAAGGGAAGGAGTGATATTGAAAAGGAAATCTGAAATGAATTCAATGAATACTCGGAGAATCTTTCCAAAGGATTTCTAATTGTGGAGAATTACAAGGTAATTCCGAGGAAAACTAAAAGAAAATTTAATTCTGACGATAGCTTCATCGAGATTTTGAGGAAATCTCCGTTGAATATGGAATGGACTATTTTGAGGTCTTCAGAACCACTTGAAAGTTCTCAAATTTTTCCTGAAGTTAATGAAACTGCCTTGAAGTTCTCCGGAACTTTATAGGACTTCTTACAGTTTTCTCAATTTTTCTAACGATCATGGATCTCCTTTTAACATTTCACTGAAGTTCTCTAAACTTCTTTAAAATTTATGTGACTTCTCTAATGTTGACGGAACTGTTCTGTCTGTTCTTTTCTGAAATTCGCAAAACTTCTCTAAAGTTTTTGCAGTTCTCATGAAGCTTGTTGTACTGCGCTGAATTTAAATCGTCCTAAAAATGTTTAAGCTTCTGTGAACTTCTGAACTTATGCGAAGACCTCAAACAACTCATTAGAGTCTCTGAAGTTATCTGAAAATCTGGGAACTGCTTTAAATTACCTACTCATTTTCTGAAACTAATTATCGGAGCTTACTAAACTTCTTTCAAATGCTCCCGCATTTTGCTAATGTTCATAAAATTTCCTGAAGTTCGCGGATCTCATCTTAAGCTCCATAGATTTCTATGAAGTAATGTTTCTGATGGCCACTGTCCTTCTGTGAAGTTTTCGAAGTTTTTCTAAATTTCTGGAACTTTTGTGCTCCCGAAATTTTCATGGAATTCGAACGAAATAATTAATATAGTTCTAAGATTTTCACTGAAGTTATCAAGATTTTTCTGAAGATCATAAAACTGCCCTTAAATTATCGACACTAATTTAAAACTTCTTCAATAGTCTAGACTTTCCTGATGCCTAAACGATTACTGAATTAAAGTTCTCTAGACTGCCCTGAATTTATCAGTATTTTTTTAAGAACCCGCAACTTTACTGAAATTAAGCATTATAACCATTATTAACACTCGCTAATTTTCTCTGAACTTATCTAAGATATTTTTGATTTCAAATATGGCGAATTTAAAACACCACAGATTAAAAAAAAAAACATTACTATTGGACTTGGACAACATTTTGACCCTCTTGAAGCATTGACAAGCAGGCCTGAACATACTCGTTATAGCTTAAATACTACTTTTCGAAATTATGAAACTTGAGATATAATAATAATAATTTTTATATGTAAGATGCAGGAAGAGGAGGTAAAGTTTATGTATGATGATATGATGATGATATGACGATATGATAGTGGTTTACCACCCATTGTAGCACGGAAACTAAGTCCGACAGCAATGGGCTCTCTTCTCTGTTTGTCTTGATCAAGCTTAATAACATCTGATTGTCCTCAACATGTCGCTGTATGAAGGACCAAAAACGTATTGGGTAGATCGACAGGAAAAGTCGCTTATACGCATCTACGGAACAATAAAGAATCTGCTTCCAGCAACTTTATCAGCCAATTGGTCAAAAAGATAAGCGCCCAAACAGGAAGATGCCTCAATGAGTGGGGAGAAGAGCCCGCCCTTTATCCACGAAATGTTATCAACAGGGGTATTTGGCAATCGGGTGCCCTGTTGGACCGTCCCTTTCTTTTTATATATCTCGATGAACATTTCAAATGGTCCTATCTGCTTTGATCGATTCTCTTAATCGACTTTCTCTTTTCATAACCACTGCTATGCAAACAGATTTCGCGCTAACTCTACCACATAGTTTGATAAAGGAGGTTCTTCTCTAGCGTTCAAAACGTCAAATACAACAGGGAAAGATTTTGCAGCTGAGTTATTGACGAAAGAGAAAGTCGATGAAGAGAATCGATCAATGCAGATAGGACTTTTTGAAATGTTTATCATATTATGTATTTCAATGTATATCCGAGTTGGTTGTTATGATTATTGTCAATAATACTTACATTTCCATGTAGATCGTGATACATATCATCACAGAAACCAATCTTGAATCGTAGACCAGGTCCATCAACAATGCACTCGTTCCTAGACGGGGCTCTGTGATAAAGCCATCTTCTTTTTCTTCATCATGTTCGCTCACCACCCGGAATGCATGCAAACGAAAAAGAGATACAACCAGCATTAGTTTTTTTTTTATAAGTATAAGTAATAGTTTTATCCAAATACCCAAGCTACCATATTGTGTCTCAGTGACATTATCTCACTCTGAACCCACATTCAAAGCTACTTTGTGACTATTTGGTTACTTGGATACTCATAAAAAAGTTGTGTAAGTACCACAAGTTCAACAACGCCCAACTTTGGACAGCTCAATGTTTACCCCATCCATTCTTTGAATCAGTGAACACCAACTTGATTATCCGCTAGGAAACACCAAAGAGTATATAGAGATAAATCTCGAAAACACAGTTTTAACTGATAGTATTTTATAAACCTCCGCGCTCTACCTCTGTTAACCCAAAACCCTAAAACTGATTCAAAGATTATAATATACAAAGAGAGTATAAAATAAAATGTCCACCTGCACTGTATTGCCCATTCAGAAATCATTAGACCCTAACCCACTTACTTGGCCAGACTTCAGCATCAACTGGTGGGCAGTGCACTATACACTCCAAGTTCCCTTTGTTTCAAATTCATCTCAAATTTTATACTTTACCTATTGAGTGTTGATTAATCACACTACAAATTGTGACAGAGCACGGACTTGAGGTTACTAGAGTATTAAATAATCTAGGTCCTATTTAGGATAATATCTGAAAAATCCAAATCTGGCCAACGCACAGAGGAGTAACTGGAACAAAAACCTGGCCAAAATAAGAAAACAAGATTTTTTTGATTTTTCATGCTTCTATATTTTTTTATATATTTCAATATATGCAGCATAAAGTGGCAACGGAATAAAAACGTTACATTTTGTTTACAAAATTTGAGACATTTTCAAAAACTGAAGAAATTCGAAGCTTCTTGTTTTCCAAAAAATAACCATGTAATAATTACGCCTACCATATATAAACAATTGGATCAAGAGACAAGTGTTATAATAAAATGGGTACTTTGGGCTCTTTTCTAACAAGTTATGAGATAAAAACCTTTAAATGTAAATAATCTCTTATTTTTTCAACAATATGAAAAAATGTATTTTTTATGTTTTTTTGTGCTGCTTCAGACTTGAAAAAGTTGTAGAATCTTGCGCGATCAGATCATATAATCTATGGCGAATGAAATTTCACGTTATTATGAACACATTGGTATTAGAATCTCGTCCGGAGTCGTCCGGATTGGCGATTGCGAGCCATTTGAAAATGGCATGTTTTGCATCATTTCGTGGCAAAATTTTATCCCTTTATAAAGTCATACTTCCAGAAAACTTCCGTAACACAACAGTTTTCTGCAGATACCTATGACAAACTTACCGAGTACTACTTCTATCCTTCTTTAATCTATTACATAAATTGTGGTACTAGATTAAAATTACACTTCAGTAAACTACTCCCGGTTTGATACCCATGGCCAGCATCATGTGACTAATGTTGCTAAGTTTTTAAATCTAGTACCTCAATTGATGTACTAGCATAAAGGAGTGTAACGCTAGAAAAACGAGACATTCTGAATAGGTTGTTACTAAGTTCGTATCCCTTTTTGAGTTCAAGTAAGAATCCTATCAGAAAAAGCAAGCCGTTCAGCATTGAAACCCAGCAAATGCTCAAAGTGGATGCCATCGTAGGTGGACAAAATACTGCAAAGGACGAAGTTCGCAGCGACTCAGACGAAGATTCTAACTAATCGAACGTGAGAAATCGCAAGTTATGTTATTAAAACTTTCGTTATTTTTTATCATTTTTTTTATTTCAGGGCAATGATTCTTGGATAATTTCTTTACTCTTTTTTGTTAAATAATCCTTATATTAAAAAAAATCCTATTTTCAAAACCCATTACTTTTTTTATTCGTATGGATGATGAAAGGCCAGTTATGCACTGCTAAGCAGATGGATT
Organism: Ochlerotatus camptorhynchus; assembly: GCF_037179485.1. Classification (NCBI taxonomy): domain Eukaryota; kingdom Metazoa; phylum Arthropoda; class Insecta; order Diptera; family Culicidae; genus Ochlerotatus; species Ochlerotatus camptorhynchus. Next base: position 3,219,440 of record NW_027040802.1, on the reverse strand, counting down.
TTTATAGTTAAAGTTAACAGAAGTCTAAAAACCTATTATTATTAAATATTTTAATATATATTAGCAGAAAATTGCTCAAAACCAGTGAATATAATTTTGGCCAGGTTTTTGTTCCAGTTACTCCTCTGTGCAACGCCCACCAGGAGGTACAGTTTGTGTATGACACGTAAAGCCAGTCGGAGGGTCACAATTAGCTATTTTAGCTGTAATGAGTAATCGTCATGAATGAGTACTGTTCGTTATAGCTAATCGCTAATTGTGAAACTCTGCAAGCGAAATTGACAGATTTTATGTGTCATATACAAACCTCCTCTACTTGTCTCTTACATATAGGGGAAATGGCTCTAATGTTGGCCTATGGATCTAAGATTGGGCCCATCGCTAAAAATCTGCTATTTATCAATCTTATGTAGATGAACATGTCATTTGGACGGTACTTATGGATATTTTTGGTCGCTATTGAAATTTTAGTCGATTGCTGAATTTATGTATGGGCCCAAATAAGGGGCATTTAGGCCGAAATTACATCCATTTCCCCTATGATGAGAATGTTAAATGAGTATTGAGGAGGACTGAAGAAGAATTCTAGGGATCATTAAAACGAATTCTAAGGAGAATTTCAATTGGATTTGAATAGAAATTTCAGGTAATTTTGAGAAGTATTTCAATACAATTGTAGGTAGAACTATAGGTGAATTCTAACGTAGTTATGAAGAGACTTAAAAAAATCCGGACACGAAAATATTTTTTTTTTCAGATTCAAATTATTTTCTTGGACACTGAACTACCCTCCGTGTTTATCGGAGCATACTTGCATCAGGGGTTTATAAAGTCCATGAAAGATTATTTTATACATGAATATAGGGGAAATGGCTCAAATGTTGGCCTATGCATCTAAGATTGGGCCCATCGCTAAAAATCAGCTATTTATCAATTTTATCTAGATGATCGCGTCATTGGGACGGTACTAATGGATATGTTTTGGACGCTATTGAAAATGTAGTCGATTGCTGAATTTATGTATGGGCCCAAATTATGGGCATTTAGACCGACATTACATCCATTTCCCCTGTATGTTTTAGGAGAAAAAAAGATTATAATTTTCATCTTAAAACTTTGCTAATATATCTGTTTAAATTTACTTTACTGAAAGAAGAGGCTTTCACGAAACTATTGATGTAAAAACATCGGGATTATGTTAATTTATTATTTTTCCAGAGAGCCTTGAAGTTCAACTTTGATAAAACCATTACAAAGGTGTATGTCTATCACTCGTCTATAACATACTATAGGTCGAGAAAATTACCAAACCTAAACATTTGTCTAGATCGGACCGGGAATCGATCCCACCACCACCGGCTTGTTAATATTGTGCCTAAACTGACTAAGCTATCTGATGAAAGATATGGAAACCCCCGCAAGAGGGGCGCATTATAGACTGTCTTCCCCTATTGTTGGAGATAGGAATAAGATTTTGTAAATATCAATCCAATTAGTTAAGTGTTGAATTACCATTCCAAATGATACAGACTGTTATTGAATTGCGAGCAGAGAGAGGGAGAGAATTTTATATTACGATATCGACCGATAGATAGCCGATGGTCACTACCACAGTAGGAGATAAGGGACGAGCAAATTTATGTAAATAATTCAGTTACAAAATACACGTTGAAGAAAGCAGAACTTACGTCGTCTGTTTCTCTGGTCGGTCGATGACAAAGTGATCGAGTGTGCATTAAAGTCCCCCCGTAAGAAGGGACTTAGTGATCGGTGGCTCAGTTTTGGGCAGTTATTACTGCAGAGTTCGTCTCGGTGCTAGTGATCTACTAGCGAAGAAAGTCCTTCTAGTGCGGCAAGACGTCTATCGTCAACATTGGTCCTTCGAACCGGATAGAAGGCAATTCATACCGAGAAAGCTTTCGCGGGGTGTAAAAGTGACCATTTTGCTGACCAAACGTGCACTGGTCATCGGTGTTGCTGCCATTGCGTTTTTGCAAAATTTGCGATTCTGTGCGAACAAAGTGCGTGTGCGCTGTGGGGTATTATCAAGCCGGGTGATCCTCAGTGGTGTGGAGAAGAATTTCAATCAATCAGTGCATTTCGTGCTTTTGCTTCGCGCGTGGGAATAGTACCAAGTCGGGTACTATTCAGCAGCAGTGGGAGATAATTCGATTAGCGCATACGATCTTGTGACGGTATTTGGGTGAACGATAGTGACTATCGCTTCTAGTGTTTCGATCGCGGGTGAAAAACGAAATCAAATCGTTCGAAACACTTTCTGCCGTCGGCAAACTGTAGTGCGTGTATTTTGTGTGACGAACTAATTTGCGCTTGAGAGTGCACAAAGCCGTGTGTTACTCTATTTGGAGTAGAAGATTGGAAACTGTTCCTGGCCATTTTGCATCGTACGTTGCCTTTGTATGGTGGTGAATGACCCTGCATCGCCATCACGCCGCTGCAATAATCAACGTTTGCTAGCTTCGCTTGGCGCTGTTGGACGCCATCGCTCACTGGCACCATTGGAACTACTTGGCGCAATTTCTGAGCCCTTTTGGAAAGCATCCGATCCCCAGGATTGCTCTCGGTGAGTCTGTTCCATACTAGTGCATGTGGCTAGCAGTAGCCGTGGTTAGAACATAAGAAAGTGGGTAGCTTTTCTATTTGCTATTGTGGCTTGGTGGTTTATACGGCCGCGAATCGAGTGGAAAACCGTTCGCGCCCTCGATTTGCGAGACCGCGAAGAAGTGGGTTCGTTCGCGACGGGAAGGAGAGATCGATTCGATTTAAAAACGACTCACTTCCGTCGATATCTACCGTCGTGAAGGGTTTTTACACCGCGTCGGGAAGGAGATATTTCGTTCGATTGTGTATCACCCTCGCCGTGTCGGTTCCGCGTAGAAACGGTTAGTTCGCGTCGGGAAGGATTTTTCGTTTCGATTAAACTACCGTTTCCGTTCGTTTTCTTTCACGATGCCTGCCAAAGAGGAGAAGCTATTGGCTGACCGCCTAACGCAGCGGAAAGGTCTTCTAAAAATATTAGATGCTCTAGAGCGGTTCATTCGTAAGTTTGACCACGGTCGTGATGCATGTCAACTGTGTGTGCGAATTGAATCACTGGACAAGCTGAATGTAAGTTTCATGGACTGCCAGGACGTGATAGAGAAGTTGGACAACTCGGAGAATCTGGACACACACATCAATGAACGTGTAAATTTCGAGCAGCGGTACTGCCAGGCAAAGGGCTTCCTACTTTCAAAGCGCACTAGAGGTAGTGATCATTCGACACTGAATGATTCGATCTTAGCTTCACAACAACACCAACCAAGCTTTCACCTTCGTCTACCGAAGATCGACCTGCCTAAGTTCAACGGTGACTTCTCGCGTTGGATTTCTTTCCGCGACACATTTACGTCGATGGTCCACGTAAACGGTGACATTCCCACGGTCGCTAAACTTCAGTATCTGCTCCAGTCTCTTGAAGGCAGTGCCAAGAAGCCATTCGAATCTGTGGACATTCAGGCTGACAGCTACGCTACGACATGGGACGCATTGATGAAGCGGTACGACAACCGCAAGTACCTGAAAAAGCAACTCTTTAAGGCTCTGTATGATTTACCAGCAGTTAAGCAGGAGTGTGCGACACGCATCCATGGATTGGTTGACGATTATCAACGCCATGTTCGTACTCTAGCCAAACTTGATGAACCGGTAGATCACTGGGACTTGCCATTAACCCAGCTTCTTTTGTATAAACTGGATCATGCAACACTACGTGCGTGGGAGGAGAAAACTAGCCAAAAGGAAGATGTAAAGTACGATGAGCTGATCGAGTTTCTGTACCAACGGGTTCGTATTCTCAACTCCGTCGGACCAGACAATCATCATCTAGCGAAGGTGGCCGGCAATCCACAGAAAAGTTTCAAGCAGAAAGTGTCAGCCAACGCAGCATCCACATCTGCTCCGAGTTACCCGTGTCCGCTTTCATGTTCGGACAATCATTCGCTACGATCCTGTCCAGCGTTTCTTGGAAAGAACGTCGGTCAACGACGAGAGGTAGTTTCCCAGAAACGATTGTGTTGGAACTGCCTCAGCTTCGGTCACCAGTCCAAGAAGTGTGGTTCCAAATTTACATGCCGTACTTGTCACGAGAAACATCACTCGCTTCTGCACGATCCCGCTCCGGCAAAGGTATCTGCGACACCAGCCATTCAAACTAGTTCAGCTGTGTCATCGATTTCAGCTGTCCCAACAGCCTCCTCAGTTCAACAGCCGCTTCCTTCCACGTCACAAATCGTGGAATCCCCTGGCTCCCGCCAAGTCAGCATGGCAGTCCAAACTGCGTGCACCATGACATTGTTGGAAACGGTTGTCATCAACATCATCGACGATCACGGTAAAATGCACAAGGCCCGAGCTCTCCTCGATTCGGCATCGATGTCGAATTTCATTTCGAAACCACTGGCTAAGAATCTTTACAGTCGCCGATCAACTGTGAACGTGTCCGTTGCAGGCATCGGATCATCCATACAAAAGGTCAGTAGTGCCATTACCGCAAACATCGAGTCGGGAGATCGAACGATCTCGATGAAATTGCAGTTTTTGGTACTGAAGCAGCCTTCATCGGAACTTCCAACAACGCCGATTGATATTTCGGCATGGAAGATTCCGAATGTGAAGCTAGCAGATCCCCAGTTCAGTATTCCCGGAAGTGTTGATCTTGTCATCGGGAGTGAAACTTACTGGGAACTCCACACGGGACGGAAGATTTCTCTTGGTGAAGGTCTTCCGTGGGTAGTCGAAACTTCATTTGGTTGGGCGGTCACTGGTCCCGCATCTCGCTCGGCTACCTGTATACCACATTTCTGCTATCTATCTACCGCTGACGATCGTCTGGAAACTGCTCTACAAAAGTTTTGGGACATGGAGACGATTCCATCCGAGCCAGTTCGATCTGTAGAAGAAGGTCGATGTGAGGAGCTGTATTCGACAACTACTACGCGCGATTCCAAAGGAAGATATATCGTGCGTCTCCCAAGGGTTGAAGACCCTGAAAAGGTTCTCGGCGAATCCAGATCAATTGCAGATAGACGATTTCTGAGCCTGGAACGTCGACTTGAACGAGATCCCGCAACCAAGGACTCGTATCATCGGTTCATGGAGGAGTATTTACAACTTGGCCACATGAAGGAAGTGCCAGAGCCGGTTAATGACCAAAATCCACACTGCTACATTCCGCATCACGTCGTCTTTAAAGAGTCTAGCACGACCACAAAGGTCAGGGTAGTCTTCGACGCATCATGTAAGACTTCATCAGGCCACTCCTTAAACGATACCCTGCTTGTTGGACCGGTGGTTCAGCAAGACCTCTACACGATCTACATGAGGTTCCGAACACGACTCATCGCATTTGTAGCAGATGTCGAAAAGATGTACAGGCAAGTGTTGCATCATCCCGACGATCTTCCATTCCTACGTATACGGTATCGCAGACTTCCATCCGACCCCATCGCTACATTCGAATTACAGACCGTCACATACGGTACGGCTAGCGCTCCGTACCTGGCAACGAAATCACTCCAGCAGATTGCCAAGGATCATGGAGAATTGTATCCTGCTGCAGTTGATTCTGTTGTAGAAGATTTTTACGTCGACGATTTGTTATCTGGGGCTCCGGACGTAGCATCTGCCATAACCCTCCGTCGGCAAGTAAGCGCCATGCTCGGTTCCGCTGGGTTCACATTAAAGAAATGGGCATCAAACTCCCGTGAAGTTCTACAGGACGTTCCGCCAGAAGATTTGGCCATTCATTCTCTCCATGATCTCCAAGATGAACAGACAATCTCCACGCTTGGCATATTATGGGATCCGCAGGCAGACAATCTCCGTTTCAAAGTGGAAATACCCCTTCCTGCTGCTACCCTCACTAAACGCAAAGTGTTGTCATACATCGCCCAGATATTCGACCCACTAGGATTGTTGGGTCCAGTAATAACAAAGGCGAAGCTATTCATGCAGCGTCTATGGTCGTTAAAACGAGACGGAGTTTCTTGTGAGTGGGACTCCCCGCTGCCAGAAAAGCAACAACATGAATGGAAGCAGTTTCACACCACACTCCATATTCTCGGTGAAGTCCGTGTTCCTCGTCTAGTACTTTCTTCCGGAGGTGGTACTGTTCAGCGGCATTTCTTTGCCGATGCATCCACTGTCGCGTATGGTGCATGCTGTTACGTACGTTCGGAATCTGCGAATGGAATTCACGTACATTTGTTGACGTCAAAGTCAAAGGTAGCACCACTGTCTACACACCACTCCATCGCCAGGCTAGAGTTGTGCGCCGCACATTTAGCCACTCAATTATATAAGAAGATCGACGCGTCGTTGAAGATCAAAGCCACCGCCAAGTTCTGGTCAGATTCCAGTACTGTTCTACAGTGGCTACGTGCCTCTCCAAATCGATGGAAGACATTCGTTGCTAACCGAGTGTCTAAGATCCAGACCACTACGAACATACAACACTGGAGGCACATCGCCGGTTCCGAGAATCCCGCAGATGACATTTCGCGTGGCTTAAATCCGTCGGATATCCTGAATTCATCTCGTTGGTGGAATGGTCCATCTTGGCTCGAGCTCACTTCTGATCACTGGCCAAAGACCATCATCGATCAAGAATGTTCCTCCACGGCATCTGAAGAAGGGCGCAAGGTTCCGATCGTGGCAATGGCCACTGCACAAACCAACTTCTGCGAGGATTTGTTTTCACGTTACTCTCGTTACAGAAAACTACAACGAGTAGTAGCATACTGCGGTCGCTATCTGCAGCGATTGCAGGATCGCGCACAGCTGCGTCGTTCCGGGTCGGATTCTCTTACGTTGAACATGAGCGTCCGAGATAAATCATCGTCCGTTCTACCACTGAACACTGCCGAGCTACAATACGCCGAACAACTACTCTGCCGCTTGGCACAGCGCGATAGTTTCGCTGAGGAGCTGTCAGATCTCTCAAACGGCGACCGTGTCGCCAAGTCATCAGCACTGAAATGGTTAACACCGTTCGTAGATGAAGCTGGTACCCTCCGCGTTGGTGGTCGTCTACGTAATGCCGCGCTGTCCGACGTGATCAAATATCCAATCGCGTTGTCCGCCAAACATCCGCTAGCTGCTCTGCTGGCTAGCAGTTACCACGTAAGACTACTGCACGCAGGTCCACAACTCCTGTTAGCCACTCTTCGCCAGAAGTTCTGGATCCTCGGCGGTAGAAATCTTGTCAAGTCCGTTTACCACCAATGCCACACTTGTTTCCGATCCAAGCCCACTCTAGTCCAGCAGAGCACAGCCGATCTGCCGGTATCGCGAGTTTCGCCGACGCGTCCGTTTTCCGTGTGCGGTGTCGATTATTGTGGACCATTCTACGTAAAGTCTGCAATTCGAAAGCGTGGCCCCACCAAAGTGTACGCGGCAATTTTCGTCTGCTTCTCAACCAGGGCTGTCCATATTGAGCTGGTTAGCGACTTAACAACCACTGCTTTTCTAGCTGCACTCCGTCGCCTAGTCGCCCGTCGAGGAAAGGTCGTCGAACTCCATTCCGACAATGCAACTACCTTCAAAGGTGCTTCGCATGCTCTTAACAGGATCTACCGCATGCTGAAGGTCGAAACTTCCGATCGTGAACAAATTTTCGACTGGTGTTCATCCAACGAAATCTCGTGGAAGTTCATTCCGCCCCGAGCACCACACTTCGGAGGTCTCTGGGAGGCCGCAGTCAAATCGGCGAAGATACACCTTCTGAAGGCGATCGGTAATGTCAATATAGCTTATGAAGATCTTCTGACCTTATTGGCGCAAGTCGAGATGTGTCTTAACTCTCGACCCCTCACACCAATTCCGGAGGACCCCACCGACCTTGACGTCTTGACTCCAGGACACTTCCTAGTTGGAAGTAATCTTCAAGCGGTTCCTGATTTGAATTGGAAGGAGACATCGGATAATCGCTTGAATCACTGGGAATTGACCCAGAAGCGTGTGCAGCAAATCTGGTCCCGTTGGTATCCAGAATACTTGCAACAGTTACAATCCCGTGCATCCAAGGGTTGCAATCCACCTGTCACCATTGATGTCGGTGTCATCGTCATCATCAAGGAAGACAACGTTCCACCAGCAAACTGGCCGCTGGGGAAAATCGTGAAGCTTCATCCTGGAAAAGATGGCGTCGTCCGAGTGGTGACTCTCCGCACAGCCTCATCTAAAGAAGTCGTGCGTTCCGTAGCACGAATCGCCTTACTTCCTTCGTCACAACGTACATCAATCAACTAGCCAGGTAGAGCAACCCATTATGGGAGAACTTGCTCGATGCGCACCTGCGCATTGCACAGGTAATTGCAGGTCCAAGTATATATATTTGCCTTGAATGATCTACCTGGTGTTTTTTCTTGTTCCCGGTCTACTTCGAGGAATCCACCGTCATCCCATACGTCCGTTGAATCAATCTGGGAAAAATGATCATACGGTCACCATTAAGCCAGCGAATGCGGTATAATGCAGAATCGGAGCCTCGACAGTGAATAGTTAAACGGAACGAATTTGTAAATAGTAGTATTAAGAAACATTGAAACATTCCATATTTCAAGGTGGCCGGAATGTTGGAGATAGGAATAAGATTTTGTAAATATCAATCCAATTAGTTAAGTGTTGAATTACCATTCCAAATGATACAGACTGTTATTGAATTGCGAGCAGAGAGAGGGAGAGAATTTTATATTACGATATCGACCGATAGATAGCCGATGGTCACTACCACAGTAGGAGATAAGGGACGAGCAAATTTATGTAAATAATTCAGTTACAAAATACACGTTGAAGAAAGCAGAACTTACGTCGTCTGTTTCTCTGGTCGGTCGATGACAAAGTGATCGAGTGTGCATTAAAGTCCCCCCGTAAGAAGGGACTTAGTGATCGGTGGCTCAGTTTTGGGCAGTTATTACTGCAGAGTTCGTCTCGGTGCTAGTGATCTACTAGCGAAGAAAGTCCTTCTAGTGCGGCAAGACGTCTATCGTCAACACCTATCTTGTCTGCGAGTGAAACCCACTTCTCATCGTATTCATCACCGTCCTCATCAAATCATGCTCAATACTATGAATGAAAATCTCCGCCGATTCACATTTCGTTTCGCAAATGGCGTAATACTATAGAGCCAATCTCGCTTTCTACACTATAGCAACGAGCTGGGTTATTCCCAAGACCGGCAGAAAAAGACACTATCATATGACCCTGCCTTTTGTGGTTAGTGATTCGTGAAAAAATAGGCATCGGCATAAACAAACAGTAAACTATTCTTCTACTCTGATCCACTTGCCGGTCTACGAAAGGATTGCAGGTTTTGGTCACGCGATTTTCGAACGACCGGTTCGGTGGGAGAAAATCGATTCTATGTGCTTTCTGACGTTGACCTCCCCGTTGATGTTGTTGACTGAGGGTGGATATAAGTTAGGTATTGCTTCTTTTCAGTGCTTACGAAAAAAAAACTACTACAGTTACGACTGATTCACAAAAACTAATTTTGTTTCCTTCCTGTTATTGTGTGATTTCAGATGGCGTGGCAGTATTTACAAGCTGGTTTGGCTGGACCTCACCTGTTTTCTACTATTGTATTATGTTCTCAACGTCACTTATCGACTAGCATTAGACGAAAACCAGAAGAAGTAAGTACAATAATTCAACATTCAAAAACAGTTACACGTACACATAACTGTTTTAATGCACGCATTTCTCAAATCGTTCATAATTTTCCTATCACTTCAACAGAGTTTTCGAAGACATCGCTCGCTACTGTGCCACCTATAGTAACCTAATTCCACTATCGTTCGTGCTCGGTTTCTACGTCACCATTGTGATGACCCGATGGTGGAACCAGTACACCAGTATACCATGGCCGGATCCGATAGCAGTATTCGTCAGTGCCAACATTCATGGACAGGTAAACCGTGGTACCTTTTATAGTAACATAGAGCAGAAAGCTTAAGATTGGTATTGTTTACAAGTCGAATTATAAATTACGACTATAGCTGTAAGCATGGCTGAGTACCACGCCACCAGTTCCCTCCTTTTCAAACGACAAGCACGTCATCCGCCCACTCGGAGTTCACTCAAGCAAACGTGTAGGGTAGGAGTGTATAAAACGCTCCCTCTGTATTCATACGAATCCAGGATTAATATAAATGCAAAATTGATGGGTAATCCATGTATTTTATTGCATCACACTAATTTGCAGGTTTAACAGCTTTGCCGCAAATCAATAATAATAATAATAACATATTCCTGAAAATGTATCCTTCCGATAAGCAGTTCCATGCCAAATGACGAATAGGACAAACTAGACCTTCTCCGATTTGCATGAAACTTTGCATACGCAGTTCGAAAAATTAGTGTAAATTTCCGTTGCTATAATGCACATAAATGGAGCGTCATAAATCATATAAGTTTACATTATAGATCGTGTAAATTAATGATGCAATTAATGAACTATTCCAAATATTGTATGCAACCATCCATCTTTGTAAGCAACATTTCATGCAAGTAGCTAGTTTACGTGAAAAGGAAGTTTACATGTATGAATTTTTGCATGCATGGATGTTAACATCACCATTAAAAATCAGATTTTTTTCTGTGTTTTGTTATGCGCAATGATTAATATTTTTTCTAAAATTCAGCCATTTTGGATCTTGAAAAATAATTTCAAAATGACTTTTTTGTAATTTTTCAAAAAGATGTAGCATGGAAACGGGACTCATGATCGAAATGACGTCTGAGACAAATTTGTGGAGAAATATGAATTTTTTCTGGAAAAAATATACAAAAAAATAGGTGCTTTATGTAAAATTCCAAAACAATGGTAAAAACATAAATATCTCAAAATGTCCTTTTCCGATTTTTGATTTTACTTAAAAAAAAGCTCATGAAAAAAGGAAATTGTTCGAATGTTCAAAGCTATAAACACTTAAAAACAATGAAGTAATGAAATTGGGTTGTTAGCGGAATGCTTAAATAAAACAGCAAAAAAAGGTTATCTTCCGTTTAATTCCACTTAATTAGTTTTGGTATCCATGACAGATACGTGTTTCGAGATTTTGATAAGTTCTTTAGTGGGAATGACACTGATGAAGACTGCACATTGTAGTCGAAATACGTATCTGTCATGGATACCAAAATTAATTAAGTGGTATTAAATGGAAGATAACCTTTTTTTTTTGCTGTTTTACTTTAAAATAGATAAAAATCGTAAAACAAGAACTTAAATTTTTGAACTTTTTGTTAAAATGTTTTTATGTAATTTATTCTAAGAAAACAATGAAACAGTTCAAAAAAATTACCAAAAGTTCTTGTGCCACGATTTTTGTCAGTTTTTTACAAGGGTCCGTAGTTTTGAACATTCCAAAAGTTTGCATTTTTATATTGCACATTTTGCACCAAATTAGACACCTGTGGAAAAAATAATTGCACAGTAATATTTTCGCACATGCCAGAAAATTAAAAAATCGACTTATTTGAAAGCAGTAACAGCTTTATAACATTACTCGCAAGCTACACTGTTCAATTAAAGCTCTAGAAAGCATTATGAAGCTCGATATTTAACTTTTATGACAAGTTCGAAAATATTACTGTGTACTTATTTTTAGTGCAGGAGTCTTAATCAGGTGTGAAATCCGCAATAAGCTGTTTTTTATTTATTTTTTTTTTTTCAAAAATTGGGCAAGGGCATTTTGAAATAGGGTAAATGTCGGCTTCGGCACCCAATGGCTGTTTTGGGTAATCAAAATTTAAACGTTCATTTCACTGTATTTTACCATCAAAACGCTTCGCTGAATGTATTTACACGATTCCAGAGTCTTTCAGCTTTAATCTGATTTCAGTTTTACGAATTAGCAATCCTGTTATGGCATATTTGTCGTTAAATGAAATGTATGCACTACAAAATACGGCTGATTTCATGTTGCCCATAATAGAACAGCTGGTTAACACGCAGTTCAAACGGAAAGGCTACCGAAGAAAAAGAGGCTGCCAACAATGTTTACACTCACCTGAGAAGTTTGGAGTGTCGTAAAAACGCTTTCATACAGTTTTTGACAATTCTGTCGATTGGAATGGGTAGAGAAGCAAGCAGCAGATAAATGTAAACAAGCAAATACGTCATATGTATGCGTGACGCCAAGAAAATGTTAATAGAAGCACGAACGCTGCTTGGATTGACGAGAATACGTAAATTCCCCTATATCGTTTATTTTTTATTTATTTTTTATTAAAAATAAATGGAAGACATTTTTTCCCTACAAATTTGCCTCAAGCTTCATTTTGATCAGAAATGCTGTTTCCGTGCTACTTTTTTTACATATTCAAGAATTCCAGTTTGAAAATTTTAAAAGATCCAAAATGGACGATTTTTTTACAAAAATGTGATTCATTGCCCATAATAAACAATTACGCAAAGTTTCATACAAATCGGAGAAGGTAAATTAAAAAACTTACTAAATAATACAGGGTGGCCAGTAGAGTGATGCAAAATTTGAAATTTTCGCTCCACAATACTTAAACGATTTCAAATCGGATCCTGACTAGCCTCTCAAAATTTGAACCCATTTGGTGAGAAACTGAGATGGCACAAACCATTTGAAGTTTGTATAGGAATTACTATGGTAAAACCAAGATTTTTATTCATGTCTATCTAATAATTCACCATATCGGTCTACTTCAAAAGCTTCCAACTATACTTGTAGGAAATTTTCTCAGCTACAACTTTGCTGAAACCACTTTTTGATTAAATGCAAGGATCGAAGGTTATCAATGGTTCAATGCGCTGATGTCTTATGACCATGCTCAATCAACTGCTCAGCAGGCAACATTGGTGTTTCTGGGACGTTGAATAGGACACAAAAATCATGGCTACTATGTCACACTGCAAAATACAGTGTTGCCTACAGAGCAGCTGCTTGATCATGTCATAAGTTAACCAATCTCTTATATAATTAATAACTTTTTCCTGTCTCGTTTTACAAAGAAACGATCTTGAGCAAAGTTGTAGCTGAGAAAATTTTCTATAAGAATGGCTATTGAACTGTTTCGCAGCTCAATATGGAAAAAGAATAGAAGGCAATGAACAAAAAGTTGAGATTTCCCATAGTAATTTACATGTAAACTTCAAATGGCTTGTGCGAAGTCTGTTTCTAACCAAATGAGTTGTAACTTTGGGAGGCTTATCAGGACCCGATTTGAAATCATTTAAGCACTGTCAAAAAGTCAAATTTTGCATCAGTCTAGTGGCCAGTGATTTTTCATTTTGAAATTTCCCGGTTGTTGATATTCAACAAAAAACGAAATTGCACGCATTTTTTATAACGTGGCCAACTGTAAATTTTCAGTGATTATATGTGGGAAAAATAAAAGCCAAATTACAGAAAGTATTTTCTAAAGCTATAGGAAAAATGAGTCAATTAATGTATTCAAAACAATTAATTGATCTTTCGAGATACTTTGATAAATCGAATTCTACCACTTTTTATGCTCGATACATCTTATGATTTCAAAGCCCTAGAATTTATTGAGTGACAGAGATTAAGGTCACTGGACCAAATGCTATCTGGATGAATAGGTTATAAGACAGAATTGTGAAGAATAAGAGATTTAATTAAAACAATGTTTCAGAAAAATTAACTTGATACAAATGAGAATTAGAGCAAATTGATAGTGATAGCGGATACAGAAAATGTGTATTCACTCCATTGTCTATACTAACTAACATAAACATTAACCTTTCAGTACTCGCGCTGATGTACAAAACTGAACACGAAAAAAAAAATGTGAAACCTACTGACGTTTGAGCTCGCTCAACGTGAAACTAAACATGGTTCATGAAATTTAATACCCACGACCAATAGACCAATACCTGGAAAAAATAAATTACTGAAAGATTATTTACTAAAAATATAGATTCCCAAGATTATGGAGCTTTGAAATTTGTGTAGAGTCTGAAAATAAAACTTTTCTTCAAAATTTGGGATTAATAACAATCTTCGTGATGCAAGATTTGGAGAAAAAAAAAGTTAAAATGTGAGTGTTTAAAAATTTTCCAAGATCACAGATTTGAAAAAAAATATCATATTTATTATAATAGTCATAATTTTCAAGGCTCTGAGACTTGGAAGCATTTTAAGGGTTAAAACAAATTACAGAACAATCGATAGAATCTTGAGGAGGATTCCCACATAGTTGTCGAAGGAGCAGTTCTGAGCAGAATTCCAGAATTATTCTGATATGAAGTCCTTAGAAATTGTTAGAAGAAGTTGGAGGGATTTCTGTGGAGAAGATTTCAAGTTCTAAATTAAATTATCTAATCTAAATTGAAGAATCCCTAGAGAATCATGATGAAAATTCAATAAGACACAGAGTTCTAAGAGTATTCTGGCTATTATTTCAACCCTAGTGTGAAAGATTCATCAAAGAGCTCCAACAAAATTTATTGCAAAAAAATGCTAATAATTAGAAAGAAATTCTTTAAAATACTCCAAGGCGTTTCTAGATAATTCCAAATTTCGAAAGATTTATGCTGTTTTGAATAAAGTTAAAAGAAAATTTTGAAAAGGATTTCAATGAAATCAAAGTCTCCGAAAAAGGTTTAAGGGAATTCTAAGACGAATTCCAAACAATTCCGTTTTCCATCCGTTTCAAGGAAATTCCAAAAAGAATTCAACGGTAATTATTACGCAGAGTTTTTTCTGGTTAATTTTAGAAGAATTCAAAGCAGAATTCCAAGTGCATTCCAAGAAATTCATTTCATGAGAATTTTGAATAAAATTAAAACCCCGGAAAAGAATAGTTCACCCAACAAACAATTTGAGTTGATTAACAGCTGAATAAGCATTTTTTTTAGCTAAAGAAGCTTATTTTTGCCTGAATAAGCTCTTATTAACCATTCATTGTTTGTTAGGCAGTTTCAGTTTTTAGAAACATTTGTTTCTTAAGTCCAGCATCTTCAATTTTTCTTTTAAGGACCAAGCACTTTACATCTGAAATTGAATCGGAAAAATCAATCTGAAATATTGCTGAGTGATTAAATTCTAAAAACAATAAGGCGGGAATCTGAAGAAAATTATGCAGCAAATAGAGCAAGACATTCATTTGGTAAAGGATCACTCTGTTTTAATGGTTTATTCTGAAATTCTGGTGTGAAAATTTATTCCTATGGTGTGGTTAATTTATTTTTCCCGGTTCTCTCATCGAATTCCCGGGTTTTTCCCGGTTACTTTTTAAATTCCCGGATATTTCCCGGTTTTCCCGGTTCGCTGGCCACCCAGTTACTATTTTTTCACTATTTTGCCTGGAACTGCTCCGATGTAATTTTTCACGTCTAATAGGGTAGAGAACTACTTCGGCCTAAGCGCCCATTTTGGGCCTATCAAGCAGAAACATCAAATAAATCTATGATTTCGGCGTTAACATGTAAATTATGCGTTTGGTACGGCCCTCCCCTTGGCTAGTTTTTAACCTGGACGTTGGTGGGCGGGCCTAATCTTATGATTCATAGTGGAGCGTTGGAGACGGTTGGTTTAGGTCCGGCATCGTTGGCTCATGGCGTCATGAGCATGCGATGAGGATTACTGAGCTTCCCCTCTCTGATGAACCATTGCATGAGAGAACCAAAGTTCTAGCCTGAAGTGATAGTATCACACTTGTTACTCCTTTATTTGAAAGCCGCGTTGTAGTACGCTTACGTATAGGCACTGACGTTGGGTGCGATACTGGCGGGTTTTGCCGCAAATCACTATTATTTTATTTATTTTCACGCAGATAGATTTATTTGGGTTTGCAAGGGCATTATACTATTGAAATATTTCAGAAAGTGCCCAACGGTGCTCATTCTATTTGCGTGACAAGCTTTCATTGTTGTTTTCATTGAAGCATTACTCAGGGAACAATATTAAACACCACCATGGTATTGTAACTAATTTCATATGTGCTTCATTTTGATTTGGGATAAGTGTTTGAACTATGGCTCGGCGTGCTTCTATTGTGACATATCCATACGTAATTTTGTGGGACGACATAGTGGAAACGTGTGAGTGTAGTTGGAGCATATACCTTATATAATTTAAAAATCAGCTAGGAAACTAATTTCAAAGTGAAGCATTTTAGTCACTTGAAGGTGTCACCTGGAACGAACTAATATATATTAAATATAGGTCAAAGCCAAAAACAACTTGAAACACGTTAAATTTTAGATTATATAGCAGTTTAGGTACTTAATAAAGCATGAGCTATGATTGATTAGGTAAATTAGAGATTTCAATTATTTATTAAATTAGACTAATGAGATATCATAATCATCAAACGAACTTAAATAAGAAAATTTAGACAGCCTAATAACATTAAGTAGATTAACAAAAGAGTTAGGATGCGGGGGGTCCGCTTAGGGAGGCAACTAGCCTATTCATATATTGTCTGTTTATTTTGATGGTTGCTTTAAAATATCAATTTGGTATATATGTGAAAGGATGAATCAGTGGGAGATGGATTTTCGGTTTCTTTACATTTTGCAACACAAATCTAGTACTATGTGTCATTTCCTCAAAACCCTCAATAACCGACCTCTTCAATCCCTTCCTTTTCCCATTACGTTCAAGTGGTCCGCATAGACTATTCAGGCATTACCCTTCCTTTATCCTCGGCTTTGGATTGACTTGCGCTCACATTGCCCCACCAAACGCTGCAAAATGAAAATGAAAATGAAATTATGCGTTTGGTACGATACTTTAGTTCAAATGCTACCGAACGAAGTCAATAAGGACGTGATGTGAATGTTTGCACCCAATATTCTCAAAAACAAATGAAGCGCTCCGACCGAATCAATCTTTATCTTCATCCGATAGGCCGAAGTTAATTCATTGGCGTTTCAATGCGTTAGGCCGAGTTTGGCGTCAATAAGCAGTGTTAGACTTTTAACAATATCTCAACAATTTGTTTCTCTTTATCAAATCTTACGGTACGTACGTAAAGGTAAATAAATTTGGAAGCCCTCAGTAATAATAACATTCTGTTTGGTGTTAAACTACGCTAAATTAAGAAAGACTAAGTGCGGGTTGTGCTTAATAGGCCGGAAATGGGGTAGTTAACCCTATTGACGCTCTGGGGCACGTCACACCTTTGTTGTGGCTAGCATTTTCGCATAGAGCATATTATGATAGATGAGGCATTTTGCCCCGCGTAGTTCAAGAACCTAGGAATTAGGTGTTGTTAAAAAAAAAAATTCCTAACATTTTATTAACTGCCACTGACAAAACAAATTATTGAAATTTATTTCTAACTCCAAAAGCAACACATATACGTCATTGTTCCGTTGCTTAAAGACTAAAAAGATAAAAAATTTAGCCGCTTTTCCTTAAGACGGGCGTATTATACCTGTTTGCCATACCTACCTCCTCCACTAGGTTGCCTTACGCCAAAATAGGATCGGGTAAGCGAAGTATTCAACAGTCTGTGCGGCGCCATCCTGGATGAGATATATCGCGATTTCTATCACTATTGTATGACTGTTAGGTAGCGTCGCACACTCTACGTGCATGTTAAAAGAGGTTCCGATTGTCGTTGCTAGACCGGCTTTGATGTGTTCCTATATATTATAAATAAATTGATTGACCAGAACGTAGTTGGGCAAGTTGAAACGCGCGGGGAAGTGTAAACGGTAAGTGTATCTCGGAAGTGAATTTTCACTGTAATTATTTTTGAGAGGCATTGTGTACTAGTGCAAATTACTAGATTAGAAATAATCTCAGTGATTATTCACTTCCGCTAAGAGATACATTTACCGTTTCAATTTCCTCACGCGTATCAACTTGCCCCGGTGTACCTTACATTAATAATTTCAAACCGGTATGATGGGTGTCGGCCAAATTAGGATTTTAGGAAAAGGAACTAACATATTTTTAATTCTCTAGTAAATCATCGTGATGTGTCAATACTCACTGGGTAAAATATAAAATTATGGGTGATTCTGAAAGAAAGGGAACTTTGAGTAAATCGCACGTGCCCGCTGTCTGATGCTAAGCCTGGCCAACGTGAGTGGGTTATGAGTTTGATTTTGCACTTATTAAACATATGTTTTTATAGTTGAAGATGCTAATTTCAAATAACAGACTGTAGTGGTAATTTTTATACGATAGATGGAGTACATGAAAGTATAGAGTTGATAGTTCCGTTAGAGTACGGCGGTGTGAAAATTGCATATAGATAGTAGAATAGCGAGCTAGGACAACTTTTAAGGAAGGTACAAATCGGTTTTTTCATCTCTTTTTACCAAACTCCCCCTCACCATCCCTCTCCAAAGGGAGAGTTTGGTAAAGAGAGATGAAAAAACCAATGGAATGGTTTGGTGCAATGGAATGGTGCAATGGAAATGCACAAATCCTTTCTTGCTTTGAGTTGACTCCCATGAAATCGCATCTGATTCTCAAAAGTAACATCTCTCTTGAAGTTGATTCCTTCTTTATAGCATGACCTGTTATTTGCAATATCATCAGTTGTAAAATGTGAATTAGCAATGAATATATTATGGAAAGCGTACATCAGCAAACATGTATTTGAAAAATGTTAGTTATTGTATTATAAGAATTATGGCAAATGTCCTTTATGGCTATCGTACATTATGGCTAACGTCCACATACGAAAATAACAGTATGGCTAACGAACATTTTGAAACTCGTCCGTATGGCAAACGTTCGTATGGCCAACGTATTTATGGCTAATGGAGTGTCATCATTAGCGACATATTGTTGATCAACATGATCTATAATCGCACAAGGATGATGATAAAAGGTTACGATGATAATAGGGTTAACTACCCCATTTCCGGCCTGTTAAGCACAACCCGCACGTAGTCTTTCTTAATTGCAGTTTATCACCAAACGGAATGTTATTATTACTGATGGCTTCCAAGTTTATTTACCTTTCCGTATGTACCGTAAAATTTGATAAAGAGAAACCAATCGTTGAGATATTGTCAAAAGTCTAACACTGCTTCTTGACGCCAAACTCGGCCTACGGATTCTAAACTCGGCCTAACGCATAGAACCGCCATTGAAACGCCTATCGGTTGAAGATAAAAATTGATTCGGTCGGAGCGCTTCTTTTGTTTTCGGAAATAATGGGTACAAACCTTCATATCACGCGTTCTCATTGACTTCGTTCCGTAGCTTATTAACTAAAGTATCGTACCAAACGCATAATTGACTTGTTAACTCTGAAATCATGGATTTATTTGAAGTTTTCTGCTCGATAGGCCCAAAATGGGCGATTAGACCGAAGTAGTTCCCTACCCTATGTGTGAAAAATAACAGGATTCCAATCTTTTATTGCTGTCAAAACCTTAAAATCGACTGGCAAAAAATAACATCCAGCAGCACACAATAGATGCTTGGGTATGTTTTATACATAAAACTGATTCATAGCAGTGTTGGCAAAATCAGAAATCAATTGATATTTTTCCGCTCTCATGCGTTCGCAATATCACGCGTGATATTGGAACAAAATATCATGCTTGATATTGATTTCACAAGCTCCTTTGATATTGCGAGACTATTCACAACGTGCAAAAATCAAGCTGAGAGTTGACTCGATACAAAAATGATTCCATTGCACATCGTTTTCTTAGAAAGAGAAAGCATAGTTTGCTATCTATCTTTACCGATGGCAGACGCGAAGGGACTGCTGCAAGCCGTTATGGAAGTTTCGGTTGCATTCGGGTGTAAAGCAACAATCATTAAACTCAATCTCACCACAGTTTGGTGAGATTTGCAACTGGTGAGTTTTGTTAGCTTGATATTCCGAGCTGCGATATCACAGCTTGCAAATCAACTGCAGTTGTTTGCTTGTTGATTTCTGTCTACGAAAATCAAGCGTGATCTTAGGCGTTGGAGAGATTTGATTTTTTGATATTTTCCAAACACTGATTCCTAGTAAAAGTGCCGGGATTACCCACAGTGGCGGGCTAACCCGCACTTAACCTACACGAACGTTCGTGTGCCGGCTGTTGTGTCTCGCTCTGAACAATGGTTTTGCAAACAATGTACATTTGTGTGGTTGCTGTTGATGCAATTTTGAATTGAATTACACTTTTTTGAATGAATTGAAAATGAGGGAGACCTGTGCGCCGGTCGATTTATCGGCGGTGGCGGCGTGCATCGGCGTATTAAGCCCCCCCCCCCCCCCCCCCACACTGCCGCAATTTATTCGCGGCGGAAAAATCGCCGCGTTTTAGTTGCATGGCGGCTCAAACCAACTCCTGATCAACCAACTATCTTGATATAATATCTGAGAAACATGATTTGAATAAATAGATAGATGTATGTAGATCTCCAGAATAATATGTTATCAATCTAAATTCTGTAATTATCCAAAGGACTTCATGGAAATGTTTGATCACGAAAGATCTCTGCAATAATTCTTAATCAAGCTGCGATCTTTAGAGAATATTTTGAATGATAATCTGAGCTATTGAACAATAAAGATCTTCCGAATACTGTCTGGATCAACAAGTCAAGTCTTGCGTGCCATAAAATCCAGAAGATTTTATAAGGGTTTTTGATCAAAAGTAGTTCTAGGCAAAAAATGCTTATAAACCAGCTTTCTGAAAGACATGTCTTAGAAACATGATTTGAAAAATAGGAGAGTTGGAGATCTTCGGAATAATTCTTGATCATCCTGATGACATGAAAAAATATCCATAGGACTTTTTGTACGTCTTTGATTAATTGAAGTTTTAGAAATACTTCCTGATTCACCGCAAGATATACTATCTTGGAGACATGATTTGATATGATGAATAATTCAAGATCTCCAGAATAAAACATGATATTGTCACAAAATATCCAAAGGACTTCATGCAAGTCTTCGATCAACAAAAAGTATGTGAAAAGATTGTTGATGCTCCTGCAATCCTGAGAAATTTTCTGAGAAACATGGTTTGAATTATTAACCAGATAGTAGATAGATAGATAGATCGTCAGAATAATACCTGGTCAAATATTTTTCCTTGATTTGATTTCCGTCGATCTAGTTTTCCGTCCTGATCACCAATGCTACCGACGCCAGGGAGGCATCTCCCACACCTGGACCCTACCTATCGACCGATCAACTCATGAACCGGGGACCAACGGCTTTACTTCCCTTCCGAAGGAAGGCGTGATCAGAGATTTTATGCCTCAGAACATCCCGGTGACGCCGACCGGGATTTAACCCAGGCCTGCTGGGGTGAGAGCAAAACCTGGTCATTGTCTTGATAAATATCCAAAGTACTTTACGCTGGTCTTCGAAAAAATTAAGGTTTTTGGAACAATTTATGACTATCCTGAAAATTTGCAGAACTATATCAGAGGCATTTTCTGATCTGTTGAACAAATGGAGATCTTCAGAATAATTCATTATCAACCTGAAGTCTTGCGAAACGATCCAGAAAACAATATGGAGAACTTTGATCCACTGAAGATTTTGGAAAATTTCCTAATCATTCTTCTATCTTGAGAGAAAATCTAAAAAATATGAATTTAGATTAAGATCAAATCCAAATTATCCAAAGAACTTTTTGGTGATCAATGATTAACTGAAGTTCTTTGGAATAATTCCTGAGCAACCTGATGTCTTGGCAAAATATCCAGAAGACTTTATGCAGCTCTTTGACAATTGAAGGTTTTAGGAATAATTCTGGATCAACCTGTTTTCTGAAAGAAATATCTTAGAAACGTGATTTGAAATACAGAATAGTTGGATATCTACAAAATAATACCTGATAAACTAGTAGTCTTGAATAACTATCCAGAGGACTTTATGTCGATCATTGGTCTATTTAACGTTTTGTGGAATGATTCTTGTTCAATCTGC
Organism: Ochlerotatus camptorhynchus; assembly: GCF_037179485.1. Lineage (NCBI taxonomy): Eukaryota > Metazoa > Arthropoda > Insecta > Diptera > Culicidae > Ochlerotatus > Ochlerotatus camptorhynchus. The sequence goes on along the minus strand of NW_027040802.1, from coordinate 3,197,528 downwards.
TATCTTGCATGAATATCTAAAAGACATGATAAGATAATCATTAAAGGGTGACAATAAATTGCATCACGAAAAAAACGCTGTAGCAATTTGCCCATTGGGTATTTTCTCTTGAAAATTTGGGTAGAAGTAGTTAAGAGTCTATTATTTACACTGTATTTTTATCGCTGTCAGTTTTTCGAAAGTTGGAAAAAATGGCGTCACCCGAAAAGCAACGTCGCGAATTTAGACAGTTTTTATGGGAATATTCGGTGGAGTGAAATGATAGTACAAAGTCCGCCATGTTTCGCGCACAGTCTGACGTTTGCTTATGGATTTTCTCATAGCAGTAAAGAGCTACAGAGTCGCCGTCAACGCCAACTGATTTTGCGCAAGCACCTGGAAATCCTCAACTCTCATCGGAAACAACTCGGAATCGTGCAGTCAACGGTGAGTCGTGTGATTAAACGTTACTACGAAACTCTGAGCATCGAACCGAAGGAGAAATGCAGTCAGAATGGATGTTCTATTAGTGATCAGGATCATAAACGTGTCGTGAAAGCGTTTAAGCGGAATCCCAATGCTTCGGTCAGGGATGTGGCCAAAACGTTGAATCTGTCCAAGTCTTTCGTTCAGAGAGCCAAGGACCGGGAGTGACTGCATACGTACAAAGCGCAGAAGGCCTAAATCGTGACGAACGGCAAAATACGGTGGGAAAGTCACGGGCCCGGAAACTGTACACCAAGATGCTGACGAAGCCTCATTGTCTCATCATGGATGATGCGACTTACGCCAAGGCGGACTTCCGGCAGCTTCCGGGGCTACTGTTCTTCACCGTGCAGCATAAGTTTGATGTTCTGGACGAAGTAAGGAAGCAGAAACTTTCAAAGTTTTCCAAGAAATACATGATTTGGCAAGCGATCTGCTCATGTGGCAAACGGAGTGCACCGTTCGTGATTATAACGGGGAGATCTACCTCAAGGAGTATCTACAGAAGTGTCCCACTTTTTTTTTTAATTTGACCCACTGTGCATTATAGGGCATTTAATAATTTGTTGTGGCACAACTTCTCAAAATCTACTGTCATTAAGTTTACGAACTTTTGCTCCATTGCTGAATCAAATTTTGCAACTGGGCAAAAGTTCGTTCTGAACACTTCCGGAAAAAAAATCTTTCTAGCTACGAATGAACTGAAAATCCATCAAAGCAAGTTCTGGATGTCCCAGCGGAAGTAGGTGGAATCTAATTTTCGAATCGCTTCGATTTGCACAAGACATAATTGACATTGCTTTTTAACAAATTTATTAGCAATTTAAATTAATTTTCTTTCTCTTTTCCGTTCCACCAGGATGAACGGGGTCGCGTGATGCGGCGAACCATCATGCGGTATGTGTGCTTGTGTTTCACCATGGTGCTAAGCAACATCTCGCCCCGAGTGAAGAAGCGGTTTCCCACGATCGATCACCTTGTGGAAGCCGGTCTGCTCAATGAGAACGAACACAAAATCATGCACGACCTGAACCAGAAATCCCCCCGACACTCGAAACATTGGCTACCGATCGTGTGGGCGGCAAGTATTGTAACCCGAGCCCGGAAGGAAGGTCGCTGCCGGGATGACTTTGCCGTCAAGACTATCATCGATGAGCTAAACAAATTTCGCGGACAGTGTGGTCTGCTAATTTCGTACGATACCATCAGTATTCCGTTGGTGTACACGCAGGTGGTGACGCTGGCCGTCTACTCGTACCTCCTGTTCTCGGTTATGGGACAGCAATGGATCGATTCCAAGGAACTAGGCAGCGGATTAGTCAATAGGATTGATCAGTATTTTCCCATATTCACGACACTACAGTTCTTCTTTTACATGGGGTGGCTCAAAGTGGCCGAATCTCTAATCAATCCATTCGGTGAAGATGACGACGATTTTGAAGTGAACTGGATGGTCGATCGAAATCTTCAGGTATCGTACCTGATCGTGGACGAAATGCATCACGAACATCCTACGCTGGTGAAGGATCAATACTGGGATGAAGGATTCCCACCGGAGCTGCCCCACACGGTTGCCTCGGCTGAGATTAAGGAGGAACCACCGGCACCATCGACCGATAACATCACGGTCAATCGGAGACAGGCCGAAGTGATCCCGGTGGTGCCATCGTCGATACGGGTTGACGAAATGGTCGGTAAAAAGAGTCAAAATGTTGACTACACATTCCCTGAACAACAGGGAATGCTCGACGACGAGGTTAGCGAACGAGTGCTAGAACAGCGCCCAGATTTATCGATCTCTTCAATTTTCAATTTTTGTGGTTCGTCCGTTGAGACTGGAAGGGATATATTTTATCCTAAGTTCGTTCAAATTACTTTTTCTTAATCGGGCAAAAAGTGGAGAAACATAGCCATTCTTAGTCACTCACCGAGAACGAACCGAAATTAACGATCTAATTACCGGTGGAAGGTTACAAATCTTGTAATAACCGTTATTCACTTTCTTCCCGTAGAGTTAGAGACATGTTTGGACAAGTCAATACGTCTGTAGAATGCAGCTTTTTGGCTATTGTTACTTGTCTCGTCTGTTATACTGCATTTGATTTCTTCCCTATTTTTTAGCAAGATAGAAGATTGGAAATACCAAAAACCCAACGCGCCATTTGAAACACATTCCAGCACTCGCTTACTAATCTGGTGAAATATATCATAAAAATTTTAAAACTCCTAGCGCTTAAGTATACTCACTGTTATGCTAACGACACGACACACACTACATTGATTTTAACTTTTTTAAGACTCTTTTACTCTATCCATATGCACTTTTCCCAACACTTCTTCGAATCTAATTTTTATGTTCAGTCTTCAAAACTTGCACGATAGAAACATGACACACAAAAGACATAACAGAAACATGTACCTACATTCACGGTAACATAAGAATGCTTTCGAAGTGATCTATTGATCGTAGTACCTAGATAACGTTTAACAATAATTGGATACAACGCGGTGGAGGGCTTTAACATAGTACGTGTACACTGCCCATGAAAGCATAAAAGTCACATGATTGCTTGACTTTCTATTCAAATGGGACTGTTATGCGTTTATGGGTAGTACAGTTCTCTCCTTGTTAACAATGGCTCGCTCAACGATAAATGTATTAACTGAACAAAAGGGGTGATGTAGAAAAAAAAATTAAAGAAAATTTTGATCCTTCAAATACAGAGTCAACTACATTCAATTCAAGGAACAATCTATCAGCGGCGCCGGTGATGTAGTGGTAAGCGTGATTGCCTCTCAACCCAAAAGGCCTGGGTTCAATCCTAGAGGCATAACATCTCTGATCACGCCTTCCTTGTAGAAAATCCCTAACACTGAAAAGTAGAGCACTTTTAACTTACCTTACCAATCAGACTAAGGCCTTGTTGTCCTCTGCTGTCCGAAGAAGTCGTCTCCACACTACTCGATCAATGGCCACAGTTCGCCAGCCTCGTAGTCTGCGAAGGGTCCGCAGGTCACCTTCTACTTGGTCGATCCACCTTGCCCGCTGCGCGCCTCTTCTTCTTGTTCCTGTTGGGTCGCTTTCTAGAACCATTTTCACTGGGTCGTCGTGCGGCATTCTTACGACGTGCCCAGCCCACCGTAGTCGCCCAATTTTTGCAATGTGGACGATGGATGGTTCTCCCAGCAGCTGGTGCAATTCGTGGTTCATTCGCCTCCTCCACGTTCCATCATCCATCTGCACTCCACCGTAGATGGTACGCAACACCTTCCGTTCGAAAACACCAAGGGCGCGTTGGTCCTCCACGAGCCTCTCGTGGCCTTAGAGGACCACCGGTCTAATCAGCGTCTTGTAAACTGTCAACTTCGTGCGGCGGCGAATTTTATTCGACCGGAGCGTCCTCCGGAGTCCAAAGTAGGCACGATTCTTTGCCATAATGCGTCTTTGAATTTCTCTGCTGGTATAATTTTCAGCGGTCACCAGTGAGCCCAAATACACGAACTCATCGACCACCTCGATTTCGTCACGGTCAATCTGAACTCGGGGTGGGAGGCTAACATTGTCTTCCCTAGAACCTCTTCCTTTCATGTATTTTGTCTTTGATGCGTTGATGGCAAGTCCAATCCGTCTAGCTTCAGCCTTCAGTCTGATGTACGTTTCCGCCATCGTCTCAAAGTTCCGTGCCGTAATGTCAATGTCATCGGCGAAGCGAAGGAGCTCGATGGACTTCCTGAATATCGTACCACTCGTGTCTATCCCAGCTCTTCTGATCACACTTTCTAACGCGATGTTGAACAGCAGACACGAAAGTCCATCACCTTACCGTAACCCCCTTCGAGATTCAAAGGGACTCGAGAGTGTCCGGAAATCCGTACTCGTGCATAATCTGCCATAGCTGATCTCGATCGATTGTGTCGTATGCGGATTTGAAATCGATGAACAAATGATGTGTGGGCACGTTGTATTTGCGGCATTTCTGTAGAACCTGCCGAATCGCGAAAATTTGGTCCGTGGTAGCGCGGGCACCCATGAATCCCGCCTGGTATTGCCCCACGAACTCTCTTGCAAATGGTGACAGCAGTGTGATCGCGCGGTAGTTGCAGCAATCCAACTTGTCGCCCTTTTTGTAGATTGGGCATACGACACCTTCCATCCACTCCTCCGGTTATATCTCCTCCTCCCAAATCTTGGCAATTACCCAGTGCAGCGCTCTAACCAGTGCTTCACCACCGTATTTTAATAGCTCACTTGGTATTTGATCTACACCAGTTGCTTTGTTGTTCTTCAGCCGAGTTTTAGGCTGCCTCACCGTTGAGGTGCTCGTCATAGTACTGCTTCCACCTCTCAATCACCTCACACTCGTTCGTGAGAAGGTTACCGTCCAAGTCCTTGCACATATCGGCTTGCGGCACGTAGCCTTTGCACGAACTTCCGTGTGTCGTTTACGCGGTACAGATTTTCCATCGTCTCGCGATCTCGATCTTCCTGCTGACGCTTCTTCCTTCGGAAAACCGAGTTTTGTCTGTTCCGCGCTTGTCTGTATCGCTTCACATTCAATCTCGTGCGGTGTTGCAGCATTCTCGCCCGTGCTGCATTCTTCTCCTCTACTAACAGCTTGCATTCGCCTTCAAACCAGTCATTTCTTCGGTCCGGGATTCAGTACCTAGTACCGCTGCAGCAGTACTACCTATGGCTGAACGGATGTCCCTCCAGCCATCTTTGAGAGAAGCTGCGCCAAGCTGCTCTTCCGTGGCTAGTGCAACTTCCAGCTGCTGCGCGTAGTCCTGGGCAACTCCGGCGTCCCGTAGTTGCTCAATGTTGGGTCGCGGCGTTCGACTTCGACGTGTGTTATGCACCGTTGAGAGTTTTTAGCGCATGCATACTGCAACTAGGTAGTGGTCTGAATCTATGTTCGCACTGCGGTACGTGTCGACGTTGATTGTGTCGGAGAAGAATTTCCCGTCGGTTAGAACGTGATCGATTTGGTTTTCTGTGTGTTGGTCAGGTGATCTCCAGGTGGCTTTGTGGATATCCTTGCGGGGGAAAAAGGTACTTCGAACTACCATACCCCGAGAGGCTGCAAAGTTCACGCATCGTTGGCCGTTGTCGTTCGACACGGCATGCAGGCTGTTTGGCCCGATTGCCGGTCTATACATTGCCTCCCGTCCTACCTGAGCGTTCATGTCGCCGATGACGATTTTGACGTACCGTTGCGAACAGCTGTCGTACACCTGCTCCAGCTGCGCATAGAGCGCTTCTTTCTCGTCGTTGGGTCTCCCTTCGTGTGGGCAGTGCACGTTGATGATACTGTAGTTGAAGAAATGGCCCTTAATCCTCAATTTGCACATCCTCGCGTTGATCGGCTGCCAACCAATCACGCATTGGCGCATCTTACCCAGCACTACAAAGCCGGTTCCCAGCTCGTTGGTGGTGCCACAGCTCTGGTAGAAAGTAGCCGCTCGATGCCCGCTTTTCCATACCTTTTGTCCCGTCCAGCAAAGTTCCTGCAGTGTTACGACTTCGAAGTTGCGTGGTTGAAGTTCGTCATAGATTAACCTTTCGCAACCCGGGAAGCCGAGCGATTTGCAGTTCCATGTTCCGAGTTTCCAATCGTAGTCCTTATTTCGTCGCGTAGGTCTGTGCCGATTGTTCCGATCCGTATTTCTTTCTTCAGTATTTGCAACTTTGTTTTTTTTTCTAGGGCGGCTTGTTGGGCCTGCCCCCACCCCCTGTCTCGCCGTGGGACCATCGTGCAGAGCTCTGTTTAGAGTCCCACGCTGGCACTAGGACGGTGATCAGCCGCTCCTAACATGGAGAACAGACGCCGTTTTGAGCCGCACCTCCATGATGAACAGGCGCTCAGGTTTGGTGAAGCATTTCCTCTATCACCGTACTATGGTTACCGCGCCAGTGTTCGCGTCGCACCTCTTCACTTTGCTATTGCCGGACTGGCAACATTGCCCAGGCTACGCCACCCAGCTGTGTCCATGTTTCAGCTGGTAGTCTTTTGTTATCATATGACTCGAGGAGGCGTGAAGTAGGAACTTGTGAGGACCAGGGCTAGGTATTCCGCTCCTTCCAGGTTGTCAACTCACCATTTTGTAGCCCAGAGCACTTATAAGGAGAAGTCTAATATTAGTGTAGGCCGAGGGGCGCGCCCTTTCACATATCTAGATAGAGCTGGAATTAGGGCGTAACAGTTTTTGTAAACAATGATTTCTTTCGAAGAATTCTAGAAAGCCAAGGCTCACCCACACAAATCAAGATCACCATCGGATAGGGGAAGGCTTCGTCTATCTAATGGTTATGTTGGTTTGCGTGGGCGTAACTTGAATTCCTAGTAATCGTCGAGAGAAGTCATTGTTTACAAAAGCTGTTACGCCCTAGTTCCAGCTCTATCTAGATATAAGTGCGTGATATTTAAAATACATCGTAGTAATTATTTTAAATACTTTCAAGACAGTAATAATTTGAATTTAAATACTTTAAGCGGTATTGAAAGTAATTAACAAATAATTAACGATAATTCAGTGCTAACATTTGAAAACGGCACAAAAGCCATTTGTAAACAAATGGTTTGTGGGCCCTTTACTCACTACTTGAAGTACACCCACGCGACACAACAGCAACATCGGGTAGGGGAAATTTTCCCCTTCCTGACGATGCTGTTGGTTTGCGTGGGCGTTCTTCGGGTAGCGAGTAAAGGGCCCACAAACCATTTGTTTACAAATGGCTTTTGCGCCGTTTTCAAATGTTAGCACTGAATTTATGTAATGACAAATAATTTGTAAATAATTTTAACATAATATTTTGTGAGTAATTAAAGTATTTATTGAAATTAAGAGTGTATTCAAAGTATTTAATGCAGTAATGGCAAGATTTTAAATATTTGGACAGCAGGCTGTGTAAAATTGAAAGACTAGTGCGTGCCCCTTGGTGTAGGCCTAAAATCTTCAAAACAACAATCTTGATTAGCTACGCCATTGCAAACCCCGTTAAAAACAATTCAACAATAAAGTTGAGAGCCATTGTTACGCTTTTAGAATGTGTACTCTGTGGTTAACGTCCGCAAAATTAATGTCAAATCGCTTCCAAATCATTCTTTAGCGCCACCACACACAGGTTGAGGGTCATTCACTAATAAACTTATTTCTCGACAAAACTAACAGTAATCTCTTCCATCTTTCGTAGGCCGATGACACCACTAGCGGTATCCATTTTTCCGCCTACGATAACAAACCGTTCCACCGAACCGCTCCGTCCACGAACAGCCTCGGTAGCGTAGTAAATACCATGACCCGTGTCAATACGGTAGCGTCGGCTTTGAAGCGGTTCTTCAGTAAAGATGACAGTGCCAGCAGACCACAGAGTGCCACACCGGAATCACAGACTGGTCCGTTCAGATTCCCGGGATCGGCAAGTTCGTCTAACCTTGGCGGACAACGGGTACCGGACCGGGGAAGTGTTCGCATCACGCATCAGGTGATTGAGGAGGTTGATGAACAGCAGATGACCATCACATCGATTCAGGGTAAAAATGATGCCAGACCCATGGCCGCTAGTCTGTGGGAACAAGGCCCTCCGAAGCCGGCTACTCAGCCGGTTAATGTTCCAAATCCAGCCTACAAACGCACACAATCCGCTGTGGCCCACGCTCAGTATGGCTCCACCGGTATATTCCCACCTGGTGGGGTGGAAGCTCAACTAAGCGCATCCGCTCCACAGGGGGGACGCTTTGAAACGGATTTTATTCCTTTGGATGGCCAGAGAGATGACCCTCATTTTATGGACAGTAAAGAATCGCACAAAACCGTCGAAGACGGTATGGTCGGAGGCCACGACGAGGACTCGAGCGATACAGATGAGTTTGAAATGTTGCGTCAAGCACGTGAGAGAGAACGTTTCGAACGTCAGAAGTTCAAGCTGGCGCGATCCGTCAGTGGACTGGGTCCTGTGGAACCCGATATTTTATTAGAAAAGCTAACCAAAACAGCTGAACAACAGCAGCAGGAAGCAGGTCCGTCCGGTACGGATACACCCGACACTCACAGACATTCCGGGGCGCCCGCTTCGCTGCAGCCAACTGACACCACCTTATGATTCTACGTTTCCGAAGATGACAACGTGATCGTGGTCAATCTTAGGGATGGAAGCTAGCATTAGGAGAAATTTGTGAATCTTTTTGTCCCGGGATGGCATTGGCATTGAGTGATGTGATCGATTTGTTTTATTTTTTGACAATCATTTGCATGTAGGCTTTTTTGAACCAGTATTGTATCAGTTAATAACATTTAATTAATTAAAGTGGACCCCTAGCTGGAGCTAGCAAAATCATCTATTCTCCTTCGATCACAGCGTTTTTTGTTGTTGCACCGCCTACTAATAGCGGATTCGTTTATTATTCAGTTCCAACCTGGATCGGGTATCAAGATTGGGTCTGCTTGTTTTCTGACAAACGTCAGTTTGCTCGTTTGTTTTTAAAACCTAGTTCAGGTTGAGGTTCACACTGACAAAAAGTTCGGTTTCGCACTGGGTTGGAACTGGTGTTAACCCCGATAATAAACGAATTCGCTATAAATCGACTGTGAGCATGCATAAGGGCGAATACGCGATGATCGATTCTCTTCATCTACAGCTAAGCGAAACAATTTTCTAGAATTTGTTCAATGTTGTATTGGCTATCAAAAGCAACAGCAAACGCACCGAGAAACGTTAAATCTAGCGAGTTATTAACAAAAGAGAAAATCGACAAAGAGAATCGATCATCATGCATGCTCACTGTCGAATCATCTCTTCTTGACGAATATGCATTGCGTTCGAAACCGTGGGATCAAAAGGAACACAAGGGAAAACAGATATTCAGTGATATTTATTTTAGCATAGAATCAAAAGGTAGTTGTAGGTATTTCTAGACTTCTAAAGTACACTTGCATGATTTAGGGAAAAAATAAAAACAATTCGATATGCCTTCGAACAAAAACAAATTCTGCCTTACAGAGCTGATTTTATTTTGCCAAATATTTCAATGTGTCGCTATTAGGCAGCTCCTAGATTTTGGAATTTTGCATAGTAAAAGCGAAAAATATATGTAGGCACACTGTTAGTAAATATTTCATATTAACAATATGATCCATTCATGCCTTTTCCAAATATTGCAATGGCGACCCGCAAAATATTGCTTTACGCACCATCTAGCGTTGAAAAAGGTCAGCAACAATCATTCAATTACAATCGAGGGGTGCGAATATAGCACTTATTACAAAAGTAAGAGTCACATTATTTTCATTAATTACTTTGTGTATATTACTTTCAAATTTGTCTGACATGTCACTGTTGTCATCAAATAAAATAATATGCTGAAATACATTAATTTGAAATATTAAACAAATTTTCATTTGGACTACCCCTCATTTGGCCACAGAGGTGCTTTCATCGCAAAAAATTTGGTTCGCCAGCTAAGCGAAAGAGTGGATCATATTGTTAATATAATATATTTGCTGTTAGATAGAAAATACCATCAATGAACCAGTATCCGCTCAAGCCCCATATACTGCTCACCTTTGTAAAAAAATGCTATTTTTCGGATCAATTGCAATAGGTATACACATACCTACTGCCATTTAAAAACCATTAACTTTCATTGGTTATTATTACTATTCCTGAAATATGTCTTAAACGCTGGCCGGACTGAGCAGTTATAACATGTTATAACTCTGTGTAGTCTGAACGTACTATAAGACATACTTTATTGAGAATCACAGTGCTTTTTTTCAGTTTGTGGTACACTGAAAAATATATCGGTTTTTATGTATCATCTGTAAGAGCTTCGTTATCTGAGCAGAGCGATATTTTTTTCGAACCCACACACTTTCATCTCGATTTTTAAATCAAGATTTAAAGCAAAATAATAACTTCACTGTTTGACACTAAACTGACAAACTGACAGCTCGCTCCTATTGACTTCTTGACGCAACATCTCACTTATACAACCTAGCTAGCGCAGCCCTGTAAAATCGGTTTGTTTATTATTTTCAACCACGAAATCAGCTGTCAAAGTGTTCGACTTGACAGCGGATTGTTTTTTTATTTTCAACCAGTAAAATGCATGTATTAGTGAAACTTCTCACTAATACTAACGGAGGTAGAGAACTCTATACAAAATGACACCGAGGGGCGCTAATAAGGTGATTTTCGCAAATGTTATCGTACATATTTATAAATAGTTCCAGTGCACCAGTGTTGGGTTTGGGTTCCATTTTTAATGCAGATTACGAATATACATTTACCTCAATACCTTTAAAGAACCCAATTATCGCTCATTTCAACATCCTTTTACTTTGGTCTAGGTTAGGATCTGGGAGGGAGAAGCAGACTTGAAAATATATAAACTTAAAAGGGAACCAGAATCAAGCAGTCACGAACTGTCATTGGGAGCCAAGCAGTTTGATTATGCTTTTCTTACAGTTAAGAATACACAAGATTTTATTGGAATCTTGCGTAATGTAATTTATAACAATCGTTCGTTTTCAACTTTCTTATTCAATGATACATCGTTTTTTTTTTAATTTATCCATTGAATATACTCAAATCAATATTGAGAGATACTATTAACCAAGGTTTTTGTCAAAATTTTTAGTGGCATAATAAAAAACAGAACAGAAAAGTAAATGTTTACACTGCACACTGGACAATCTCATACAATCACTTACACGCTCAAAGCAAAACAGGCTATTTTGATTTGTTTCCAATGGCACAAATTTTCATGACAAGAAGAACAAGCTATAAAATAAAATCCGTGTGTGCTATCTGCTTCTCCCTCGCAGGTTAGGATTAATCTAACAGTAACGGGGTTGTCCACAGTCCCATGTAGACAGTCTTTGAGATGTTTTAGACCACCACACCTCGCCCCGCTCCCTACATGGACAACCATTCATAAAAAACCAACTCCCCTCCTCCCTAAAACACGGACATCCCAAAATAAGAAGGGGAAATGTAGGTAATGTCGGCCTACATGTCCCTAATTTGGGCCCATCGCTAAAAGTTTGCTATTTATCAATTTTATCTAGATGAACGCGTCATTGGGATGGTACTAATGGATATTTTTGGTCGCTATTGAAAATTTAGTCGATTGCTGAATTTATGTATGGGCCCAAATTAGGGACATGAAGGCCGACATTACCTACATTTCCCCTATATTGCAGAAAGGTGATGTATATGCTACTGCCCGCTGTAAAGTGCACAGCTAAGCATCTTTAGGAGCTGTTAACGAATAGATTTAGTGTTAACGATCAAAAATAGATTTAAAAATCGAGATGAATGTCTACGGGATCGATAAAAATATCGTTGTGCTCAGAAAACGAAGTTCTATCAGATGATGCATACAAATCAGTATATTTTTCGAAGTTAAACAACCCAATTGGTACATGTGGCTGAATTTAGTTTTAGTTTTTTTTTCGCATGGCTCATGAGCTACCCTAAATAATGATGAAGGACCATAATGCAAATACAATGTTGGACTGCCTTAAATGAACGGAAATTGGTACACTGATGGTAATTTAAAATAAAACTAAACTACAAGATATTTCCAGCTGTAAACAAATATGTGGAGCATCCTTCTCAGAGGGATTTATGCATTTTACCAAGAATTCCAAATAACAACTTAACAAGTCAAACGATAGATACTTGAAAGATAAATAAAAGACATAAATTGACATTAACGATAATTGTGGGTTGTCTTTGCTAATCCTAAAACGTATCCATTCAATAATCCATAATTTAGTTCTGGGCAGCAAGCATGGGAAACATCGTTTCATTTTGCAATTAATAAATATTTCTAGATAGAGCCGAAATTAGGGCGTAACAGCTTTTGTAAACAATGACTTCTATCGATGATTTCTAGGAATTCAAGGCACGTCCACACAGACCAATCTAACCATCGGATAGAGGAAGTCTTTCCCAACCTGTTGAAGATTTTGGTTTGCGTGGGCGAGCCTTGAATTTCTAGAAATCATCAAGAGAAGTCATTGTTTACAAAAGCTGTTAGGTCCTAATTCCAGCTCTATCTAGATTTACTCACTTACACTGATTTCGTTCCTTTTCACTTTGCTTCGATGATTTTCCTCGTTGAACGCAGAAAAGATTACCAGCATGGTTGGTTTTCGCAACAGATGTCGCTAGTAGAAATTTGTATTTTGTATTCAAAAACAGAAAAATGTTGATTTTGTTTTCAAAATTAGAACCATTTTCGAAAATATTCGATAAACTTGATAGCTTAAACAGGATGGCAACTTAAAATTCCTAATTTTTCCAGCTTCCTCCAGGTCTAGGTTTCTAATTAAACACTCCCCTAAAGCAGGTTCCAATGAAATATTTGTCCAGGTTACTACATTTAATGTTGATGACATTCAAAAACGTTTTGACAAAATTATGTAATCTAATTTTGATGTTTGATTTTGATTTTGCGAGACAGAAGGGGGTCTCAAGGCCACATTCCACAAAGTGAGTGGAACATGGTGATCACGTCAAACTATAATGTCTAAAATGAACCACATACCCCAACCAACCTCTAGGGCTCCCATACACTCTCTATGCTGAATCGTGAGCCCCCCTTTTCCCATATCATTGCATGCAAAATAATAACCCAAAGCAGGTCAGTTGAATGGCAACATTACTATTAACACTATATTGCAACTAATTCAATTAGGCATTAATTGAATTAGCTTTTTCTTTTTTTTTTCGAGAGTTGACCAACTGCAGTCTTATAGCGAATTCGTTTATTATTCAGTTCCAACCTGGATCGGGTATCAGGATTGGGTCTGCTTGTTTTCTGACAAACGTCAGTTTGCTCGTTTGTTTTTAAAACCTAGCTCAGGTTGAGGTTCGCACTGACAAAAAGTTCGGTTTCGCACTGGGTTGGAACTGGTGTTAACCCCGATAATAAACGAATTCGCTATTAATAGGCTAGAATCTCAGTTGGGCTCTCCATGCGATACACAATACTTTCAGACGACTCGAGCTATGGTGCTCACTAAGTCACTGCAGCTTTTAGGCTCGTATTGTGATCAACTGTGTGTATTAGATTACGACCATAAATCCGGAGAACCCCGAGATCTGGGCGCAATCGCCCCTGCAAACAAACACGTCAATCGTCGGCCTCCCGCGAACAAAAGAACAATCCTGCAAACAAACTATAACAAATCATAGAGGAACTATTCGACTACCTGTTTGTGTTATTAGTTTTTCCAGACTGAGCCCCAATCCGCGAGAAACCGACAAATGACGTGCCCATCTACAAAAGCAACTACGCTCCAACCTCGAAGCTCTCCGGAAATATGTGATAAATCATGTAAATGTAAACGGAATACAGTAATGTCCCGATTTTGTCAACCCCCTTTTTTGAAAATGTTTTCCAATGTTCTACAAAACCCATGCCCTTTTTCAGTAATCTTCTTGAACCTATTGCACCAAAGTATACTTTAAATATCCCTCTTAACGAATGACGAATGATAAAAATTTAGATTTATGATTATGTGAAATTATTGAAAAAAAAAATCTGAAGCGCGGAGGGGCTGACAAAATCGGGTCATTATTGTATTTAAAATAAATAAATTCATTCTTACCTTTTTATGGTTGTTTGATTATTAATTGCTATTATTACCTGCTTAGAGTTGGCTCCTTTAAAATACTGTGTAGAATTTACCTCAGTTCTATCGATTTGTGATAGAACCACGCTCAGCATATTATCCTGTAGTACGACTTGGGCATGCAAGTAAGTCATCTCTCGTCAAAATGATGGGATATGGGGTGATGGTGAAGGGATATAGAAAACGAATAAAAGAACAGAAAGAAAGGTATTAGTATTGGTTACATTAACCCCCCCCCCCCCCACACACACACACACAACGAAAAAGAAACATAGATGCACAGACAAACAGAAATAACACATTTAATATTTTTCTCCACAAAACATAGTCACTAAAACACTACCGCCATCTGTTGAGTATCATGTGATGGATAGTACGCTGAACAGAGGGCGCTAGTGTGCAGACGTCAAACGCAAGGGAACCGACCGTGCGCGCCACAGATGGCGGCACCACCAACCAAAAACACTCGAATGACCGTCAAATCCGTATTCGATGAACAACCTGTCCAACCGAGTGTTATGTCTGTTTGTCTGTGATAGATGGGTTATTAGGAAAGTACAACTACATTATAACTATTAGTGCAATGGATGAACGTTAGTTTCGGGGTCATGTTAGTGTTAGAGTTTTGTTAGTATTGACCCGTATTCAGCCCTGTCGGCCCCTCGAACACTAGTCGCAGGCAGTTGTTGTTAGGACATGCGACACTGTCACTGCTACTATGTTAGAGGTATGACCTGTCAAGTTTCGAAGTGCAAAAAAAAACTCTTAGAACTTTCTTATAAATTAACTTTACACTCAAAGCAAACTGTTTACCTTAGCATTACAAAAGCGAATTTAAAATTACTATTTTATTTTATGCTAATATTAAAATTATGATAAAACTACAATTTACGGCTCCGTGAAATTGACTCGCATGAACCTTTCAAATCAATGAACTGGAGAAAAACTACAATTTTATCAAATTGCAAAAAAAAAATCATAGCGACATTTGACAAATCATCATCAAGCCCCTCATCCTTGGACAGTGAATTAGGCATTAATTGAATTAGTTGCAATAATAGTGTTAATAGTAATGAAAGTATAATATAGTAATTTAATAAAATTAATATTTACCTGTTAATAATGATCGAAATTGGTGAAAAGTATGGGAAGTTGTTAGTTGATTTAGATTAAAAATTATTATTATCGGCAAACAATTATCTCACCCTGAATTGTTTGAAATGTTATTTGTAAATAAGCTAAAGCGTAAAAAAAATACACCGGAGGTTAGCCGAGTAGAACGCGACTACGCTGGGAGCTTGATGGCTCACAAACGGAAAAGTAACGGGAGAACCTCCATCTCCGGGGAACTCTCCGTCGGCGTAGGCTGAATCCATCGCCGGGGGTTATAACTCTGTCTGTCGCTACCGTTCTTTATTTTCGGGTTAATTTTCCTGCAATTTGAATACTCGTTTTATAAGAGTATAAGAGTGTCAAATTTAAACGTTACTTCATATGATAATCAATCGTATACATCATCGCTGTTTAAGGAAGCAAAGATGTCAAATAAACGCTGAATAATAAAACGATTGATCGAATAAACTCTGTTACAACTCATAAAAGTCAAATAAAAGCATCTCGACATACCTTAACCAATAACCATGTTGTGGTTGAATAAATTCTCCAGATTTGTATGAACAAAGCCTGAACAGAAATTATTATTAAAAATTATACAAGTATTATTAAGCATGCAGTTGAATAAAATCGTCAAGAAGTCGTTTCTTCAATAGGCGATTGTTTGTTGGGTAACTGAGTAGAACGCGACGCTGTGAGCTAAATGACTCACAAATTGGAGACACGATCAGTGAACTGGAAGGTAAAAGGGCAAGGCGTCCAAGGAGGTTTTAGTGCGGTAAGAATCCCACACACCGTGTCACCGCGACTGTGCGCCCAGTCGTGAAGCGGTGGCATGATGGCCTTTTTGAAGGTTTCCTCCTTGCAAAAAAAAAAAAAAAAAAAAAAAAACTGTACTAAATGGGAAGATTTATTCTACAACATTAAAGGCTAGTTGCTTCCCTAAGCGGACCCCACCGCATCCTAACTCTTTCGTTAATGTACTTAATGTTATTAGACTATCCGAATTTTCTTGTTTAAGTTCATTTGATGCTTGTGATATCTCATTAGTCTAATTTAATCTAATTGAAATCTCTAATTCACCTAATCAATCATAACCCATGCTTCATTAAGTACCTGCACTTGTGCATGTAATCTAAAATTAAACGTGTTTAAAGTACTTTTGACTTTGTCCTATGTTTATTATATCTTAGTTCGTCCCAGGTGACACCTTCAATTGACTAAAGTGGTTCGCTTTGAAGTTAGTTTCGTAGATGATTTTTAAATTATATAGGGTATATGCTCCAACTACGCTCAAACGTTTCCACTATGTGACACCACAAAAAAACCGTATGGGTATGTCACAATAGAATCACGCCACAGTGGAAATCCCGAGCCATAGTTCAAACACTTATCCCAAATCAAAATGAAGCACATATAAGATTAGTTATAAAAATGGTGTTTAACATTGTTCCCTGAGTTATACCTCAATGAAAACAACAATGAAAGCTTATCACGCAAATAGAAGCACTTGGGCACTTTCTGAAATATTTCAATAGTATAATGTGTGTAAGAATAAATAAAATAAGAGTGATTTGCGGCAAAACCCTCCAGTATTACACCCAACGTCAGTGCCTATACGTAAGCGTACTACAACGCGGCTCTCGAACAAAGGAGTAACAAGTGTGATACTATCACTGCCAGACTAGATCTTTGGTTCTCTCATACAGTGGTTCATCAGAGAGGGGAAGCCTAGTAATCCACATTGCCTGCCCATGACGCCATTCTATCGCGGCATGAGCCAGCAACGCCGGCCATAAACCTACCGCCTCCAACACTCCACTATAAAGCATGAAATTAAGCCCGCCCACCAGCAACAAGGTGCAAAAACAAGGGGGAAGGACAAAACGAGATAATTTAATTCTGTAAAAATCAGCTTACTTTCAAGTTTGCATTCCGTCTGCTAGTAACTCAATAGTATTCAAATTTAGAAACGCGATGATAGGGTTTTTGATCTTTCTCAGACCACACCAAAAAGCAGTAACACCATAGAGATAACTCTAACTTTTTGGCTAAGCTCTGGTACTCTCTTCGGTCCCAAGCTAATCGATTCACCCCTCGAAACATAGGAAAACCCAATAACCCCTCATTTTATCTGTCAAACTTTCATAGCGAATCAAAACAAACATTGCGTAGTACTAGAATTTCGACTAGAATGGGGTACGTTAATCGTTTGCTTGGGACTAATAGGCTAGTCAAGTAGTGACCCAATTTAAAATCGTTAGTTTCGTATTGATTGTTGGTAACACGTTCTCCATTTTGCCAGTTAATGATCTAGACTCTGACTCAGAGGTCGGTGAGGGTAGTCCATTTGTCTTTAAAGGCAATACGAGAAAACGAGCAAAAAAAACACACCACCGAAAAACCTCGTAAGGCCACTCGTACGGACCACCCTTCCACCTTGGAAAAATGAAGAGGTAACGGAATTGCACCGAAACCCATTCCACCGGGTTTTTAAACCTTGTAATTATGACAAAAACTTTCCTTCACTTCCAGGATCATCTAAAACCCCAGATGTTCCAGTTTTTCGGCCAGAAAATCAGCTGAAAAATCAGCAAGAACATGCTCCCATGTTCACGTTTTCTGATATTGTGGATAGCTTTATATAGGGATATACTGATTCTTTATACTTTATATAGGAATATACTGATTCAATATCGCTGACTCAACGAGGAGCATTATTAATTTAACTGCCAATGGTGAAAACTCTTTTGAAGCAACTAGCTTCTAGGTGGTCCTTCCTTGCATCGACCATATCCTTTGATGGATAATTCTCCGAATGAGGTCGGGGATATGATCTCTGTTCTTCAGTGGAACTGTAGAAGTCTTATGCCAAAACTTGACGCATTTAATTTTTTAGTTAACAACTCACTCTCTGATGCATTTGCCCTTTGTGAAACATGGCTCTCTTCAGACAACGATCTTGCTTTCCACGATTTCAACATTATTCGCCTTGATCGAGCAGATTCGTATGGAGGGGTTCTTCTCGGGATCAACAAGCTCCATTCCTTTTACAGAATCGATCTGCTTTCGGTAGTTGCATGTCAGGTTAATATTCGAGGTAAATGCCTCAGTATTGCCTCAGTATATCTTCCACCGAGAACCGCCATCTCACGTCAAAGTTTCTCGGATATCTGCACGGCTATGCCGGAGCCACGGTTGATCTTGGGAGATTTTAACTCTCACGGTACAGGCTGGGGGGAACTGTACGACGACAATCGCTCAACCCTGATATATGACCTTTGCGATAACTTCAATATGACAATTCTAAACACTGGGGAAGTAACACGAGTGGCCAAACCTCCAGCAAGAGAACGTAGATTAGACCTCTCTCTCAGTTCGAGTTCACTATCGTTGGATTGCTCGTGGAAAGTAATTCAAGATCCCCACGGTAGTGACCACTTGCCAATCAAAATTTCTATTACCAATGGTTCATCGTCCACTCGCTCGGTTGACATCGCGTACGACCTCACGAAAAACATAGACTGAGATACGGGACGAATCGGTTGAGATACTCCCTCCGGTGGACGAGTACTCTTTTTTATCGCGACTTATCGTTGACTGCGCTCTCCAAGCATAGACGAAACGCGTTCCGGGTGTTTCCGTTCGCAAATGACCTCTCACTCCGTGGTGGGATAAGGATTACACCGACGCGAACAGCGAGAAGTCCACCGCGTTTAAACGCTTCCGCAAACACAGTAAGGTCGAGGATTTCGAGCGGTACACCGACCTCGAGAAAACTTTTAAGGGCTTGATTAAAGCCAAAAAAACGCGGTTACTGGCGTTGGTTCGTCAATGGTTTGTCGCGAGAGACTTACATGAGAACACTCTGGAATGTCGGCAGGAGAATGCGAAATGCGTCATCACCGGTCAACGAAGACAAGGAGTACTCAGGCAGTTGGATATTCAGCTTCGCGCGGAAAGTTTGCCCGGGTAATAACGAAATAAGCCGGCGCCGGTGGTGTAGTCACGTCTTCCTTCGGAAGGGAAATAAAGCCGTTGGTCCCGGCCCATGTGTGTGTTGCGAATGGGTGCGATATCCTACGCAGGTGTGGAAGCTGCCTTCCTGCACATTCGATTGTCGTCAATGGATGGCAATCGATGTCCGTCGGTGATTGGAACTAGATTGCGGAACAGAGACCGACGTTAAATAAAGAAAAAAAAAATAACGAAATAGATTCCCCGTTTTCGGTGGTGGAATTCTTACTTGCTCTCCTCTCATGTAACAACTCAGCTCCAGGAATGGATAGAATCAAGTTCAACTTGCTTAAAAATCTCCCAGACGTCGCGAAGAGACGCTTGTTGAACTTATTCAATCAATTTCTGGAGCACAACATTGTTCCGGATGACTGGAGGCAAGTAAGAGTTATCGCCATTCGAAAACCCGGTAAACGCGCGTCGGATTATAACCCATCGCGATGCTGTCCTGTATACGAAAATTGTTGGAGAAAATGATCCTTTTCCGTCTAGACAAATGCGTTGAGTCGAATGGTCTACTTTCAGATACGTAATTTGGGTTTCGAAGAGACAAAGGAACTGAGCTTCGAACTGAAATTCAACTGACCTATGCGCAAAAACAGCAAATGGGTTCAGTTTTCTTGGACATTAAGGGGGTATTCCCAATCTTTTGCCTCTTTTCGGCCTGTTTTTCAATTAATTTTTTTTCAAGGAAAATGAATAGTAATGCGCCTAACTCTTTGGGATTCTTGTTTATTGAACATTAAAGTTTACAAATAAAATTTTTTCGACATAAAAAAAGACATTATTGACGTCACAAAATGGTGGCAAACAGACCCCTGTTCGCCGCAAACGCCTGGACGGGCGAAGACTTTTCTCTGGAACGGCTTCATCTGAAACAGATTTCGTGATGAAATTATAATCTGCATAAGATTCTCTGGAGCTTCTCCCGTTGGCAGCAAAAAATCTTGCAAATTAACAAAATGGCGGCCATATGAAAAAACAGGCGATTTTTAGCCCGCTTTTTTGCAGCTTTAAGGTGCTTCAAACAATGTAAAATGTTAATATTTTTGGCTGAAAGTGGGAGAAGCTCCAAAGAATTTAATAAGGAACAAAATGCGCAAAGATTCAAGTCAATATCTCTTATAGTTTCTGAGAAAAATCTTCGCCCGATAAAAAAAATGTGGTTTCGAGAAAAACGCGTTTAAAGTTTTGACTTTAGTTAAAACCATTTGGGGGTTCTTACCATTAGTCAGCTATGCCTGGACACCGAATTCACTGATCGGAAAACGGCTTGGGGGGATGAAAGTATATAGTCTAAAGTACAAAAAAACGTGAAAAAAAAAATTTGATTTTTTGAAAAAAAAAGATCGGGAATACCCCCTTAAGGGGGCTTTTGATTCTGTTTGTATCGACGTCCTTTCGGATAAACTCCACCAACTATGAACAACTATTTGTCTGAGAAATATATAAGCTTTTCTCATGGAAACTCGACAGCTTCACGAATTAGTTACATGGGTCTCCCCCAGGGCTCATGTTTAAGCCTCCTTATTTATAATTTTTATGTAAAAGACATTGATGGTTGTCTTGATGAAAATTGCTCGCTAAGGCAGCTTGCAGATGACGGCCCATTGCAAGATACCTTAGACAAATTGTCTACTTGGGCTATGAAGCTTGGTATCGAATTCTCTCCGGAGAAAACTGAGTTGGTTGTTTTTTCTAGGAAGCATCTTTCAAGTATTTAGGTGTCTGGTTCGATTCCAAAAGCACATGGGGAAAACATATTGCGTATCTGAAACAAAAATGCCAGCAAAGGATTAATTTTCTTCGTACAATTACCGGAACTTGGTGGGGAGCCCACCCGGAAGATCTGATCAGGTTCCACCGAACAACCATCCTTTCGGTTTTAGAGTACGGCAGCTTTTGCTTCCAATCCGCAGCAAAAACACACATCCTTAAACTGCAACGGATTCAATACTGTTGCCTTCGTATTGCGCTAGGCTGTATGCACTCGACTCATACGATGAGCCTCGAAGTACTTGCGGGTGTTCTCCCACTGACAGATCGTTTCGTTGAGCTGTCTTTCCGGTTTCTCATCCGTTGTGAAGTAATGAATCCTTTGGTAATAGAACACTTTGAGAAGCTGCTCGACCGAAATCCTCAAACAAGATTCATGAGTTTGTACTATGAGTACATGACGCTGGAGGTTGGTCATTCTTCATTAATCTCCAATCGTGATTGCTTTCAAGCCTTCTATAGTTCCTCTGTAAATTTTGATCTGACCATGATGCAAGAAATCCTTGGAATACCAGATCACCAGCGGTCGATGGTTGTTCCCTCAATTTTTGCAATCAACGATAAAAGTTTTTTCACAGATGGGTCAACCATAAATGCTTCCACTGGATTTGGTGTATTTAAACAATTTCATAGCGCCTCCTATAAACTGCAAAAACCATGCTCCGTATACGTTGTGGAACTCGCAGCCATATTTTAATAACTAACGTAAGATTGGTGGGGAAATTTCGGGGAATTGTTACTTAAAACAGTCAAATTAACTTCCTAAAATAAGGACCCGTTTGGTTTTATTAGACTCAAGTTTTACAGGTTGTGGTTCTCTTTCCTCATGTTTTTTTTTGAGACTGACATCAGGGCTGCCAGTCATGGCAAAGGGATGGAACAAAGGTAAATGATTAGCAAGGTGAAGTTATGATGACGTCAACATATTTTACGCAGTACAGCGAATTGTCTCACTACCTTCTGACCATTATTTCATTTTTACGGATAGTCTTAGCTCATTGGAGGCTACTCATTCAATGAGGCCGATCAAGTACTACTCGTATTTCCTGCCTGAAATACGATCTAAACTGAGTGCTTTATCCAACTGCTCCTATACTATCACCTTAGCTTGGGTCCCATCTCATTGCTCAATTCCGGGTAATAAGAAAGCGGACTCGTTGGCTAAGGTGATTTTATTTGAGCGAGAAATTGCCTTCAACGAATTTTTCTCCATTGCTCGTCAGTAAGTCCTCATCAGTTGGCAACAAAAATGGAATGACGGTGAATTGGGAAGATGGTTACATTCTATTCTCCCTCAGGTGTCGAACAAACCATGGTTCAAAGGGATGGACATGAGCCGCGACTTTATACGCGTTATATCAAGGCTTATGTCCAATCACTGCTCGTAAGACTCGCACTTCTATCGAATTGGGCTCACAGGCAGCAATTTATGTGCGTGTGGCAGTGGTTATCACGATATCGAGCATGTTGTTTGGTCATGTACTTTACACCGTGTTGCCAGATCTGAGTTATCCACATCCCTCAGGGCCCGAGGAAAACAACCCGCGATACCCGTTAGCGATGTCTTGGCGAGCCGAGATCTCGACTATTTGAATTTAATTTATGTGTTTTTAAAACTGATAGATCTGAGGATTTAGTAGTTAGTGTCATCTTGTGTTCTCCCAAGTTGTTAGCTGCCCATCGGTGTACCCCCATGTTTGTCTTTTTCATCAGAGTGTCGCTTAGTTCGAAATCAAGAGCATATTGCTCCCCAAACCTTGTGTTCTCAATCCCTACCCTGCCATCCATTTGTTACAATTTGTTACCCCTAACCTCGAGATAGCCGCGAGTAATCGGCCCCCACTTAACTAACGTTAGTTTAAAATAATTTTGTAATCTAAACAATGAATATCGGCTCCGCAAAGCTACAGCAAATGAGCCTGAAAAAATAAACGAATTATAAAAAAGAGATAATCTTCTAAGAAACACATAAGAATGTATAGAGATAAAGCTCAAAATACAGTTTTAACTGATAATACTTTATAAACATACAACTGTCCAATATTTGACCCTGCCAACACACGGCGCCTGAACGGTAATTTGGGCCGTCAGAATGGTTCATCGGTTGCGAAGTGAAATGCTTCTCAAACTGAAGCGATACATTTCTCAATTTTTCAACGTTATCCTCGTCCACGTCCGAAACCCATCCACCACACAAAATCAAATAAAAATGTTTTTGTATGACAAACACGTCCAGACATAAACGAGAATATGGGTGTATATCTTTACCACAGACAAACAGACATAACACACTGAATATTTCTCATTGTAAAACATCGTCGCTAAAATATTACCGCCATCTGTTGAGTACACTGTGGTGGGTAGTACGCGCTGAACAGATGGCGGTAGTGTGTAAACGTCAAACGCAAGGGAATTGACTATGACTAATTGTCTGTGTCTTTACTGTAACAACTACGGGTAGGCATCGAAAGTACTTGCATTTTACTCAGGCACTTTTGAGCAAACTGCAATCACTCTCTCATACTCGAAATGTGCCACGACCAAATTGGCACAACGACGCCCTATTATACGCTATCTGACCAAAGCGCAGGGTAGAAAAATTACAGACGCCATTTTGAAAACAAAAATACGTCGTCCAAAATGACCGATTTTGTGTAGATGTTGCCCATAACACACAATCATGTAAAGTTTTATGATAATCTATTTAAGAAGGTGGAGTTTTCATTCCTCGTTCTGCTTGCGAATGAGCAACATCAAGGCCTGTTGTCTCGTCACATGGCATAGCTTTAAAAGTGTTTTCACCGCGAAAAGTTTTTTTTTTTCTGAAAGCAGTTTTTGTGCCTCAGGTGACTCGCGCATTACATAAGGTAGCAGCCGATCCTGGCGAAGCCTACGATCGGACTGTCCATCTTTAACCCGCTCGAAGATATCAAACTGATTTTATCGGAGCCATAGTCAGCAGCAAGAGCCGTGTACACACGGACGGTGTGTACGACTGGAAACAATAACCAGCAGAAAGCAGTGAGCTGCCGCACGGACGGTGTGTACGACCGGCATCTATTGTGGCAGAGCAGCAACAGTATAGCAGTAGAAACGGTAAGGGCAAATAGCAGCACGTATCTGTTTTTGTATTCCCATTCCTCTGACTGTTTGCTTGTGGATCGTCTGTCTCTCCCCCAGTAGAATCGTTCCACATAGGGTGGTTCGTTAATAAAAAAAAAGTAAAATAATAATTACTTTTTGACGACAATTTTTAATTTCTAATGGATGGTTCAAAGGGGGGCAGTAAGCCTCCCAATGATAAACTTAGAAAGCGCCATTATCAGGCGTCCTCTGCCTCGCCTTGGGTTGTCTATTTTCGGCAGAAAGAGAAAGCCCTTAACTTCTTAGGGATTAAAAGAATATTGACGCGTCGTTTCCCGGAGACCGAATTTCATCAGGTCAATCGGAACAAACTGCGCCTACATATAATATCGCAAATGATATTGCTGACGACGAGGCTTATAACAAAGAGTATTACGTCTACATCCCATCTCGAGATGTGAAGATAGACGGTGTGGTCTCTGCAGTGAGCCTGACGTGTGATGACGTCATGGAAGGTATGGGGCGCCTTCAAAATGCTGCTACATCTACCGTGGACGTTCTGGGTTGCAGGATATTGTATTCAGCGACCACGGTAGATGGTCAAAAGACTTATTCCCCTTCAGGCTCACTACAGGTGTCTTTCGCTGGATCGGTTCTCCCAAAGTTCTTAGAAATTGAAAATGTTTTTTTCCCGGTGCGACTTTTTGTACCAAGGGTATATAATTGTACCAACTGCAAAAAGTTGGGACACACAGCTGCTTTTTGTGACAACAAGCCCCGTTGTGGCAAATGTAGCCAAGACCACATGGAGGGTGCTTGCCAACAGGAAGCAACTAAATGTGCTTACTGTGGCAAAGAACCTCTTCATGCTTTGCAGGACTGCCCCGCGTACAAGAAGCGTACCAACAATGTGAAGCGTTCAATAAAAGAACGCTCCAAGCTGACGTTTGCAGAAATGGTTAAGTTGCAAAATGGATCCTCTGCTTCGTTGGCATCAGCCGCTCAAAATGAAAACACTTTTGAGATTTTGTCTTCCGATGAACTGGACTCTGACATAGCAGATGAGAGTGAGTCTCCGGAGGTACACGCCCCCGGTAAAAGGAAGCCGACTAGCTCCCCGGGAGTGCGCCGGAAAAAAAAATAAAACCACTCTCAAAAGCATGCAAAAATCTGAAGGTAGCGGGGATTCATTGAAAAACCCGAACAAATCGGTAATTGCTGCTCCATCTGATCCTTGCTGCAGCTTTTCCACCCCGCCGCTACCTTATAAAGGTAATCGTAAGAGGTTACCAAAAATAAACACCACGTCTACTCGCAATTCAAAGAAAACTCTCCCGTCCAAGCGAGGAAAGATTAAATTTAAGGACATTGTGGATAACATTTTGAATGCCCTCGGCTTTCCCGACAAATCGCCACTTCGAGGGCTTATTGACCTGCTTGTTCCTATAGTCGGAAACTACTTCAAGCAATTGACTGCATCATGGCCCCTCATTGGTGAATTCATATCTTTCGATGGATAATTCGTCGAGTGAGGATCAAGATATGATCACTTTATTACAATGGAACTGTCGTAGTTTAATACCTAAATTAGACTCGTTCAAGTATTTGATTCACAATTCTGATTGTGATATATTTGCACTCTGTGAAACTTGGCTTTCTTCTGAAGATGAACTAAACTTCCACGATTTTAACATTATCCGCCTGGACCGAGATGATTCATATGGTGGCGTACTTTTGGGGATCAAAAAGTGCTACTCCTTCTATAAAATCTCAATCCCAATAATTTCAGGCATTGAAATTGTCGCTTGCCAAATGTGAAGAACAAAGATCTTTGCATAGCTTCTGTATATGTCCCTCCAAGGACTTCCATAAACCGCCTTCAGCTTTGGAGTTCAGTTAATATCCTTCCATCTCCAGTTCTAATACTGGGCGATATGAACTCACACGGTACTGGTTGGGGCGAATCATACGATGACAATAGAGCGGGTATTTTCTATGATTTGTGCGACGATTTCAACTTGACTATCTTGAACACTGGTGAAGCAACACGTATAGCAAACCCTCCTGCTCGAGAGAGCCGTCTTGACATTTCTTTGTGCTCTAACTCACTATCATTAGATTGTCTGTGGAAGGTTATCAATGATCCCCATGGTAGTGATCACTTGCCAATTATTATTTCAATCAAAAGTGGTCGTCTAAAAACAGATCAGTCAATTCAAGTTCCTTTTGACCTCACGAGGAACATTGATTGGCAAAAATTTGTATCGGCGGTAGCTCTTGGTATTGATTCTACCGATCCTCTACCACCACTGGAAGAGTATCGTTTCTTTACCGAGCTAATCTACAAAAGCGCATTAGAAGCTCAGAAACGACGTGTTCCAAGTGCATCCCTCAAAAGAAGACCCGCCACCCCTGGCTGGGATGACGAATGCACAAAGTTGTATCTTGAGAAATCCAATGCCCTTAAAGATTATCGTAGACATGAAAGATCTGAGCTTTTTGAAAAGTATCTAAAGCTTGAAAAAAAGCTTAAAAACTTACTAAAAGCAAAGAAACGAAACTACTGGCGTACTTTTATCGAGGGACTTTCTAGAGAAACCTCGATGACAACGCTTTGGAAAAAGGCTCGCTATATGCGAAACCGCTCATCTTCCAATGAAAGTGAAGAATACTCCTCCCAATGGATATTCGACTTCGCTAAAAAGGTTTGTCCAGATTCTGTTCCAGCACAACCAACGTTACGGGATACAGCCCGAAGTAACGGTTCTCTGGATGAACCATTCACAATGCTGGAATTTTCAATGGCACTTCTTTCATCAAATAACTCTGCTCCGGGAAGCGATATGATCAAATTTGACCTTCTAAAAAACCTCCCCGATATCGCTAAAAGACGATTACTTAACCTATATAATTCATTTATGGAATTCAATATAGTTCCACCAGCATGGAGACAGGTTAAAGTAATAGCTATTCAAAAGCCTGGGAAACCAGCGTCTGATCACAATTCTTACCGTCCGATCTCTATGTTATCATGCCTGAGGAAATTATTAGAAAAAATGATCCTATTAAGACTTGACCATTGGGTTGAATCAAACAATCTACTCTCAAATACGCAATTTGGTTTCCGGAAGAGTAAAGGAACAAACGATTGTCTAGCGATGCTTTCATCTGATATTCAACTGGCCTTTGCGCACAAGGAGCAATTGGCTTCAGTCTTTTTGGATATTAAGGGCGCATTTGATTCAGTTTCCATAGACATACTGTCAGACAATTTGCACAGTAGTGGATTACCCGGTATTTTGAATAATTTTTTGTATAATTTGCTGTCAGAAAAACAAATGACCTTCAATCTAGGTCAACTGACAACTTCTAGAATTAGCTACATGGGCTTACCCCAAGGTTCATGTTTAAGTCCCTTACTTTATAATTTCTATGTCAAAGATATTGATAACTGCTTAGATAATCAATGCACGCTTAGACAGCTTGCAGATGATGCCGTGGTTTCCATGAGAGGTCCACGTGCAGAAATCTTGCAAAGACCATTGCAAAATTCCCTAAATAATCTGTCTCTCTGGGCAAGAAATTTAGGGATCGAGTTTTCACCGCAAAAAACTGAATTGGTAGTGTTTACAAGGAAGCGGTTTCCAGCCCAACTGCGTCTAAATATTTTGGGCAGAGACATTACCCAATCTGTAACCTTCAAATACCTTGGAGTCTGGTTTGATTCAAAATGCACTTGGGGTACCCACATTACGTATTTGAAACAAAAGTGTCAACAAAGGATCAACTTTCTACGATCAATTTCCGGGACATGGTGGGGTGCTCACCCGGAAGACCTCATTAAACTATATAAAACGACTATTCTTTCAGTTCTTGAGTATGGCTCTTTTTGCTTCCACTCGGCAAGAAAAAGCCACCTAATCAAATTTTTTTTATTTATTTATTTATTTATTTATTTATTTATTTATTCCTTCGTCTTCGATATACTCGTTCAGACTGCAACTTAATCTAAATTTCTAATTCTAGTACTAAACACATTTTTGCTAATGTTAAAGTCAAACTGATCATAAACAGTGTTGAAAGCACGTATACAGGTACTCAGAGGGTTGTTATGTCCATAGCTTGTTCTGTGATGAGGTACGTAAAGCGCAGCGTGAGTTCGAAGTGAACGAGATGGAGCGTTGAAGTTGACAAGCTGACGCAGCGCAGGGTAGTCGATGCGATCCGTAAGAATGTCGAAGATGAAGATACGCTGCAATTTCAGGCGTCTGGCAGACAGCGTTTCCAAGTCAAGTAATAAGCAGCGTGAGGTATATGGAGGCAGGTGTGTTTCATTGTTCCATGGTAGGTGGCGGAGAGCAAACCGAACGAAGTATTTCTGAACTCGTTCTAATTTGCTGGCTAGTGTAGATTTATACGGTGTCCAAACAGGTGCGGCGTATTCAAGTATGCTTCGTACCAATGAGCAAAATAACGCCTTCAAAGCATAAGCGTCGGTGATGAAGGCTGCATGGCGTCGAATGTATCCTAGGACAGCAAAGGCCTTTGCAGCTGTTGTAGAGATTTGTTCGTTGAATCTCAGTTTGCTGTCCAATATAACACCTAAGTCACGAATAGAATCTACACGTTCCAGGGTAGAGGGCCCGATCTTATAGCTGTATTTCAACACAGTGCGGCAACGTGTGAATGAAATCGCTTTACATTTTTTTATGTTAACGTTCATCCCGTTCTCTTCGCACCATTTCAACAATTCGTCAATGTCGTTTTGTATGGCAGCACAGTCCAAGACCGATGCAATTACCCTGAATAGTTTAAAATCGTCTGCGAAGAAAGATTTGCCAGACGATAGGCGGAGACCAAGGTCATTGATGTACAGAATGAAAATAAGTGGTCCTAGCACACTTCCTTGAGGTACTCCAGAGGTTACGTCGAAAACTGATGACTCTTCAGTCTCGATTTGAACAAAAGCTTTGCGATTTGTTAGATAAGATTTGAGCCACTCAATGATCCAAATCGGGAAGCCCATGTGCAGAAGTTTCTCAGTGATATGGATGTGTGGTACGGTGTCAAATTCTTTAGAGAAGTCCACGTAGACTGAGTCAACCTGGCTACGAGCCTCGACTTCGTGGAACAGAGTGTTTGTGTAGCACATCAAATTGGTCGTTGTTGATCGCCGTTCCACGAAACCATGCTGGAACTCGCATATTAACGGTCTAGATGCATTGTACAAAAACTGGTGCACCAGTTTCTCGAAAACCTTACCGAGGCAGCAAAGTATCGAAATGCCTCTGTAATTTTCTACTCGATTTAGATTGCCAGTTTTGTGGATTGGCACCATTTTAGCAGTTTTCCACATGGTTGGAAATTCGCCTTTTGATAGCGATTGGTTAAATATCAAGGTTACGGGCGTCACTAGTTTTAATGCACAAGCTTTGATAATGGAAGGAGGCAATCCGTCTACACCTGCTCCCTTCGAAACATCCAGGTCGTTCAATAATTTCAGTACCTCCTCTGGAGAGATACATACAGTAGGCAGGTTCACGTCGTACGATGGCACTCGCTGGAAACTTCCGGGAAGAGGAATCGGTGGAGAAGTACTGAACACACTTTTGAGAAAGTCAGCGAATAGAGTTGCAGATTCACTAGGTGTTGCAGCTGTCACTCCTTCATATTCGACATTGCAGGGAATGCGTTTGTTTGCTTTGCTGTCCCTGACGAACTTCCAGAACGATGCGGGGTTCTGCTTCAAGTTTGACTGGAGATTGTTGACGTATGCTTCATAGGTCGATGCAAGGAGTTCGTTGTAGCTGCTTTCGATGTTACGGAGGTTGTTCTTGTTCTCGTCTGATCTCACACTGAAAAAACGATTACGAGCCTTACGAAGCCTGTTGCGTTGTTGACGTAATTCCCCTGTCCACCAGGGTTTTCTGTTTACCGCGTTGGAAGTGCAGTGACGGCGAGGAACAACCTTGTCAAAGATCCTGTGCAGTTTATCATAGAAAACGGACACAGTTTCGTCTATCGAGGGTCGATTCAACAGTGAGAGCCAATCAACAGCCGAAAGTTCGTTATTCACTAGGTTTACGTCACATCTTCTGAAGTCTAGATAGGTTACACCCATTTGAGCGCTGGCGCTGGCGTATTGGAACGTATTCAATATCGTTGTTTACGTATTGCCCTTGGCTGTATGCATTCAACACACAATATGAGCCTAGAGGTCCTAGCGGGCGTAAAACCCCTGCAGAACCGTTTCTGGGAGCTCTCATTAAGAATATTGATTAAATGTAGTGTCAGTAACAACCTTGTGATTGAAAACTTCGAAGAAATGCTCGAATTGAGCATCCAGTCTAGATTCGTGCTAATCTACCTTAATTATATGTCATCGGATATTAGCCTTCCTTGCTAGAACTCCTCTCGTGTATGCTTTACTAACTACAGTTCCCCCATTAACTATGATCTCTCCATGAAACAGGCTATTCAAGGAGTTCCAGATCAACTTCGACCTATCTCAATTCCCCGCATTTTTGCTGAAAAGTACCAACAAGTCAATTGCAATAGAAGATTTTTCACTGATGGATCACGCATTGATGGATCCACTGGCTTCGGCGTCTTCAATGAATACTCAACCGCCTTTCGGAAACTTCAGGAACCTTGTTCCGTTTTTGTTGCTGAGCTGGCAGCAATCAACTTCGCATTGGGGATGATTTCCAACATGCCCGCAGACCATTACTTCATCTTCTCGGATAGTCTCAGTTCCATTGAGGCTATTCGGTCGATGAAACCAAGTAGGCACTCATCTTATTTCCTTTCAAAGGTAAGGGAGCAGATGTGTGTGCTGGTCGAAAGATCATATATGATTACCTTTGTATGGGTCCCCTCACATTGCTCAATCCCAGGCAATGAGAAGGCAGACTCTCTCGCAAAGGTGGGCGCACAACAAGGCGAGATTTATGATAGAAGAATTTCACATGATGAATTTTTCCCATTAGTACGTCAGAGTTCTCTTTTAAGTTGGCAAAACGATTGGACAAATAATTCTCTTGGGCGGTGGTTACATTCCATTATTCCAAATGTTTCTTCGAGAGCGTGGTTCAAAGGTCTGGATGTAAGTCGGGAATTCATTCGAGTGATGTCAAGACTTATGTCCAACCACTACTCGCTAGACGCACATCTCTATAGAATAAACCTCGTTGACAGCAATATATGTAGGTGCAGAACCGGTTATGATGACATCGATCACGCAGTTTGGTATTGCCCGGGTAATGACGCCTCCAGAGCACGACTATTGGATACCCTAGTGGCCCGAGGTAGACAACCCTTCCGTGAAGTAAGAGATGTATTGGGAACACGTGATCTTCCCTACATGCAAGCGATCTACGAATTCCTTTGTTTGTCTGATGTTAGAGTTTGATGTGACTATCCCCTCCTTTCCAAACAATTTCCCGCCATTGTGTCCCAGTCTTATTATCCTCCTGTTCCTGTGCTACTTGCCCCTGCCCAGTCAGGATTTGGTCAACCGTCCGAGAGTAGTATCTGAAGGAGGCTTCAGAAACCAGTTTCCTACCTAGATCCTTCCAATTGAAATTGTTACCCATTAACCTCGAGCCCGCCACGAGTAATTGGTACCCAATACTAACCTAGAAATACTGCTATTTAAAATGTAAATCAAACATTACTGATTTTGGCTCCGCAAAGTGTCACACACGACTGAGCCTAGTAAATAAACGAACTAGTTAAAAAAAAAAAAGGTGGAGTTTTTCCGATCCGTCGTTTGGCGTGGAACTGCTCTGCAAGCAAATGTATGCGCCTAGATGGCGGCATCAATCTTCGTTTCTCTACATGTTCATGTAGGGCAAGGTGGGGCCAGCTGAATCATCTACTTGATTTTATGTTTGTCGATTGTTGACATCAAAAGGCTCAATATACCTTCAATGTAGGTTTGAAAGAGCAAACCATCATTGAGGTTGCATTGCATCTGTTGAACTGTTGACAAACAAATAATTGAATAAATGTACTAGCTGAAATGAGACCCATCTTGCCGCACAGGGATGGATCGCTCTTTTTGGACTTGTTCATTACTTTTTGATATACAATGCTTGCGTTATGTCAGTGGCGTCCCGCAACCTTCTCTTTTTACCTGTGCACCAACTTTCAAAACCAGATTGAATGTCAAATTCATACTTAATCCGTTGAAAAATACACTTAATCTTCTAGTTTACTAGATATCTATCCATTGCAAGCAATATTTTGATAATTGTTTATGTTTTGAGAGTTGGTGCACAGGTAGATTGAGGTAAATGAAACGCCCCTGCATTAAGTTCAATTGATTGTTCAGTTAATCCTTCGTAAAATAGATAGTTAAATGCTATTTTTCCTTATAAATTTCTGCATCGCAGAGCCACTCTCTGTGTTTTCACTGAAGGTGCAGTGAGAGCACTCTCGAGTGCACCTTCAATGAAAACACAGAGTGTGGCGCTACCCTAATAAAAAATAACCATAAACGAACGATAACCTAAATCATTGAACTATTCCACAAATGGTTTGGATGATACCCAGAACACGTCGTTAAGCAAATTAACCATACAATTTTTATTAGGGTATGGTGCGCAAATTTTGCATTTTGAAAGGGAGATTAATAGTATTAAATTATCTATTTTACGATGGGTTAACTGAAAATTCTATAATATAAAATAATGAAAAAGCCCAAAAAAGAGCGATCCATCACTGTTGCCCCACCTTACCCTACACAGTATTTTACACCAATACCTACGTACCTTATTGCAAAAGTGTTTGTGCCAAAATAGTCAACCTGGAGCACGTCCGTTTGTAGAATTGACCACAATGTTAATATGATACTAGAATATAACAACACAGCTTCAAGATGCATATAACACACATACATTCCAAGGAAATGTCAAACTTTCTACCAGATATTTACCATCCATCCAGAGAGGCAGATCACATCGAAACTTTTTCCTCAAGTCATCTTAGTTCCAGTTCGAACCAGGTGAAAGATTCCAGTCGGCTTGAATATCTATTTAGACCTAATTAAATAGTTCATCCCTTCAACGAAAGTACTACAATGGCAGCTGTAAGTAGGATGTTTTCAGGTATCTAAATTTAGCACTTTGTGCTACCTTTTCAGTTGCTAAGCGAGACATTGATTTTTTTTTTGAGAGCGAATCAATTTCAATCATACCACTAGATTAGATTAGCGGCCCTACTTTTGAAAGGCTATTTGTCCCTATACAAATATTAGCATCCTCATTAAACGAGGACGGCAAAGATTGCGATAAGACGCAACCCATTCTCGTTGTTGATGATCTTCGTCTCCGAAACGCTACTGGTATAGGATACTAATACACATATGATTGTTGCTTGCAGCAGACACACGAATTCAAGGTAGAAATGACCTGCACCGGTTGTTCGGGAGCGGTGGAACGTGTTCTCGGAAAGCTCAAAGGTAAGCAAATAGCCAACAGTTGGTTGACGACGGAGTTTGTGGACTGATATGAAGTTGGTGGACGGAAACATCCATGTTTGTTATTTAAAAAAATGTTTGTTACGTTCAACTTAAATTGATATCGACATCGAGTTGTAGAGAGTTGATTGTAAGTTAGTTATAACATTGTAGGTGAATCCTATAATTCGATATTCCAAACTTCGCAAAGTAATCTTTATTGACACAAATATAAATGTTTAAGATGACATCACCAGTTTTGCTCTATGTGGAAATTCGAGTTGATAAACTTTCATTCCAGAAAAAGTCGAAAAGGTGGACATCGACCTGGACAACAAGAAAGTGTTCGTTACTTCCTCGCTCTCTTCGGACGAACTGCTGGAAACCATCAAGAAGACCGGCAAAGAAACGAGCTATGTTGGGTTGAAAGCCTAGAAATGCCGCAACCGGGTTTGACTCAGGGATGTTCTCAGATTTTTCTTATTGTATGATATTTGACAATGATATCATGAAAAGTTTCGAGTATTGGTGTAAATCTATTAACGGCACTTTGTTGTTAAAATTTGCTTTTTGTTCCCAAACGAGTGAACTCCCACGAAACGACTATCTATTGTAAGTATAATTAAGGCGACAGATTTTATAGATTGTGACTGGTTTGTTTGTTTTTGTTTTCTATATTAGAGTGACTTTCAGCCAGTGGCTGGTACGTCATTTAACTGGTTTATGTTTGAATGCTTGTAATTAAAAATAAATCCGTTCGAAACTATGTACAATTAAACAAATAAAACTCTAATCGATAAATAGAGAAAACTTCCTTTCAACCTCAGCTTCGATTGAGCACGACGTCTTCCAGAAGCGCAACTCTTCTTTCGAGACTTGAGACCGCACTTTCAATTAGCCCAAGCTTTCGAATGACGTGCTTCTCGAAATTGCTACCATTCTTACTCGGTTCCTGTTCACCGCGTGCGGACGGATTCAAACAGGACTCCGACAGGCAGCGCACTTGAGGCTTCTTGCATAGTCTTATTACAATTTCCTTAAATTTATCAATTAAATTAAAACGTTAAAAGTTAGACCACGGAAAAACTAGCACAGTTAGAAGGAATTTAATCGCAAACCTCGTGAACATCCGTTATGTGGAAGTTCTCTGTCTTTCTGGCATCAACCAGAATACTCGTATCTGGGTGATTTTCCTTATTGTTGCTGAACCGAATCTCTTCATCCTCATCCGTACCTTGGGAATCCTGATAGCTGAGTTTCCTACTTGAGGGAATCGCATGACGTGGTCTGTCTTCTTGCTGCATCAGATGTGGCTGAAGATCGCTACACTCCGATGAGTAAAGCGAATTTTCCGACGATTCTCCATTAAAGTTGACTTTCCACAGCATAATCTACAAGCATAAGACCAGTTTCTCAGCATACCATATAATAGATACCATAAGTTACAGTGACTTACATGACGATCTTCACTCCCGGACGCAAACAGCTGTCCATCTCTAGCAAATTTCACTGCCGTCACCGGTCCAGTATGCCCTGTCAACGTATAAATGTGCCTTCCTTCCAGCAAATCAATAATCTTCACCGCCCCGTCATCGCTTCCGGTAATCAAATAATTCCCCGACGGATGGAAATCCAACGAGTTAATCGATCCTTCGAAAATCCTATAATACTGAATCAGCTTCCGGATCTTGATGTCAAAGATCTTCACCCTCGCATTATCCAATCCAATTGCCACCAGTGTTCCATCCGGATGCCAGGCCACCTTGTTCCCTGCTCCCTTCTGGTCCACGAAACTGTGCACACACTGTCCGGACAACGGATCGAACAGTTTCAACGCCCGATCGTCTCCGCACGAAGCAATCAGCTTATCATCCGGACTGAACCGTGCACATCGCACCCAATTGGTATGGCCGGTAAACGACGACACGAAATGTTTCCTCGATACCTTCCACAGCTTAACCGACTTATCATCCGATGCCGTTATCAGCTTTTTCCCCTTCGAATCGAAATCCACCGATCTGATGTTGGAAGTGTGCGCCCGGAACTCGTCGCAGTTTCCCATCAGCGAGGGAACCCAGATTTTTACCGTCCGGTCCTTGGACGCCGAAGCAACAATCCGCCCATCCGGTGACCAGCAAATATCGTTGATCACGTCAGAGTGTGCTTCGAAGCGCATACAACGCACCTGTTCGTTGATGTTCCATACTATGGCCGTGTTGTCGGTGGAACCAGTCACAAAACGGTTGCCCTCTGGGTGAAACGATATTCCTGTAACACGGTTACGATGACCTTTCAAGTGCCGGTGAAGTACTGGATCGGAAGACATCTTTTGAAAGCTGTTGATACGAATAAAAGTTCGAAATTTCTCCATAAATTATATTATGCTTATGAAAAAATGGGCTTACTTGGATGTAGAATTGTTGGAATTTTTCAAATTATTAAACTACGTACATAAAATTGAAATAATGGAGGAATAATTTTGCTAGAATGAATAACCGTTTTATAAGCGCGCTTTGTGATTATCGTTGATGAAATTTTGAGTTTTGTTTTTGTTGTCAACTGTGGCAATAAATTGATTTTAATAGGTCGACCGGTCGACCATTTCGAACCATTACGGCCGTTGAATCACAGACATACAGACGTAATTCCTTCTCCTCAATCATCGGGAACACAAATTAATATACGCAGAAAAATGGATTTTTATTTCAGGACCTAATGTGTTATGTTATTGATTAAAACATATTGTATGACCATTTCAGCAAAACATATTTTTGAATCAACAAAATGGTTTTTAGAATCAACAAACAGATTATTAACTCTACAACGAGCTCTACAACCGGTTTGTTATATTTTTCTTTGAATTAACCGAATAATATATTTGAATCAATACCAAAAATATATTAGGCCAAAAATATATCCATTTGAATAAAAAAAAAAATTATCTGCGTGTATCAATTTAAATACTATTCGATTCGTGACAAGCTACAAAACCGTGTTTGCTGTATTAGATGCTAGATATTGCCGTTTCAGTGAAAATAATTCAACACATCTGACAGTCACAGCATGCTTTTAAAGCTGATAATCTGACGCCAAATGCTATTTTTTCTCTGAATTGGCAATAATTGCTTCTTTTATCAAACTAAGAGGAAAATAAGCTGGAAATTTTAAAATAATATATAAAATTTGTTTACTTGCTTTGTTTGCTGCCAAACCAAAAAAAAAAATTCACGTTTATTTTCAACACGATTTGTTTTTTTTTCGTAACCTTATGATGATTTACATTATAAACATTGATGTCCCATGACTTTTTACATAAAATACGTTTGAATCAACCTAGTTTTTTTGTGGACAGAACAAAATGAGCTTCAGATATTATTATTTCGATATTTTTTTCTGCGTGGAGTCTTGTCACTATTAACGAGACATAAAAAAGTAACAAAGACTAAAGGCTGGCGCACAATGTAAGTTTCCGGGTTTTTTGACTCGACTGAAATGGGCTAACTGCCAAAAAACCTGAAAACTTATCCATTGTGCGCCGGTTTTAAGATGTGTTCCTCACCAAGTTTGCAAATACTCATTTAAGCTAAAACAATGTTTTTGTTTTTAATTATGAAATAATAAGATGCTACACAGAAAAAAAAATGTTGAATATTACATCCAAACAGCTGCACAGAGCTCATTCCGAC
The DNA here is from genome assembly GCF_037179485.1 of Ochlerotatus camptorhynchus. Taxonomy (NCBI): domain Eukaryota; kingdom Metazoa; phylum Arthropoda; class Insecta; order Diptera; family Culicidae; genus Ochlerotatus; species Ochlerotatus camptorhynchus. Next base: position 3,160,283 of record NW_027040802.1, on the reverse strand, counting down.
GGTTATGAAATATTACGTTGCACACGGAAACGAATTTTGTTCATTTAAATCAAAAATATAAATGTTTATTTTATAAACATACACACAAAAAATAAATGTTACTAGAATTAAAAAACCATTGGTAGAACTAAAAGTTTGCATTGGTTCTTTTTGGTAGAAAGCGGTTAACTTTCAAAACAAAAGTTAGCCAACTGTTAATTCAAAAGTTACCCATTCCCTGCTTTTGAAAGTTAAAACTTTCAAAATGAATTGTAGTACTGTCAAATGAAAAGTACGAATTCAAAACAAACTTTTGGCATGAAAGTTGGGATTAGTTGAAATAACGTTCACTGTTTCAAAGCAAATAAAACTATTCTCAATTTAAACATCAGAATTATCAACATAACAGTTTTATTTTTCATTTTAATTCTAATGAATATCAAATTCAAAGTCTTATTTATTCAATTGTAAGTTATAAAAGTATATTTTTCAATTGTTATATATCATTTGTTTTATGAATAACCATATATTATTCTTTGATCTCGTGGACCCTTTCAATTTCTATATTTGTTTTCTTCAACTGAACATCTTTTTCGGGATATTATGCTCAGGTACTTGGCTGCACCTTCCGACTCGAGATCGTTCAACGAGAAGATTGAGCATCACCAGCTGAGACACAACTCTCCAACGACTCGGTTACTCAGTAGATCGTTTTGGTGATGGTAACTATCACCAGATGCGATGATGGAAGCGCTGTGGAGACAGTAGAAAACGTATGTAGGGCAAAAATTATCAATTCAGTACATTACATTACATACCAATACCCGGCTGGACTTGGTGATTACCTTCTACCGTATTTACATTTGGCCCACTCTTCCGTACGATTGTGCATTGGTGAGATCTTCCTCATCTCGAACAAGATGATTCCACAGATGGTCAAATCGTGAGAACACTCCTTTATCCTCTCGATTCCCTTCTTGTCCGGTTAGGCGACTGCCGGGAATAACCAGTGGAAGCAAAACAAAACTTTTACGGGCGTATTTCATCTCCATACGAATAATTAAACACTCCGTGAATAATTTAATTTAAAAACTGTTCTGATGTAATGTTTTTCACCTCCCGGTTTGCGCGTTTTTCTTTTTATTTACTCACGTTATACTAAAGCTATCCAGAAATGAGTAAAAATCTACTGCAGAAGAAGTAATTTTGACAGTTAAACAATTTTTGATTTGAAAATTTGTACTTTTACAACCACAAGTTAAAATCAAAACATCTACTTTTGAATTGAAAATTCCCTTGTTATTTTAAACATTTTCATTGTTGAAGTAACGAATTTTTGAGTACTATTAAATTGAAAGGTCAATATTTTTATTGATACAATTTTCGTTTTTTGTGTGTATGAATTATTCAAAGCAAATTGAAAATATTTTTTAAACAAACATATTTACGTTTGAATTAAATTCAAACGCATTTTTATTTCAACAATATAAAATTCAATCGTATTTGATTATTTATTCAAAAATGTTTATCGTCGTTTCAACGGCAAATATGTTTGAATTAAAAATATTCGTTTTGATTTTTAAGGTAATTTTTGTGGGAAATAACGAGGGAAATAACCGTGGAAATTTGTTGTCATACACGCCAGGAGGATCTATTTTCAACCCGTTGATTTGTATTACCGGGATCAAATGGCTAGAATCGGCAATTCATCGAGTCAATCCGTTTGAATATTGGTACTGATAGGTAAATTTGTAAATGTACACGTGAATATTGACCATACATCTCAGCAATTTATTCTATTGCAGCAGCAGCGCTACTGAACCTTACTATCGATTCAGACAAAGGCTGCTCCGTACGGATATTGGCCCTGAGATGATGATTATGGTCCCACCACTTACCCTTATGCGCTGCCGCAGGTAGACATTTTTTCCTTCAACCAAAATTGATTTTCACACTTAATTTTTTTCACCGAGATTCCAACAGCCGAGCAGTTCTGCAATTTATTTTGCTGAAATTCAGTAACACAATTGCCGAGACTCAGCTAACAAATAACATTTTGCTGAGATATCAGCTAACAAACAGATATTTTGCAGTATATCAGCAAATGTAAATGCCGAGGTAATCGGCTGTTGGAGATTTTACCGAGCTAGATTAAGTGTGTTCAACGTGCCCTTATTTACATTCAGTCAACAGCATGTACGGCCGAGCCTGGAAGCTACAGTGATCGAAACCTCGATCGGAACCGCCGGTGGAAACTCCGATTATCGAATCATCAGCTCTTGAGTCAGCATCAACTATATCATCGTGCTGGAGTCGAAAAACGTCAAACCACTCATGAGGAATATCAAAAGGCAAGCTATGTGCATGTAATGGAACAACATACTTGCAGCTTAGGTCTGGCTTGCTGAAGCGGGTTTCCTTTTTATTTGATCTTTCCCACACGGAAACGGATGAAGAATACCAAAAGCCTCGCCAAAAGCCGGCTGATTTGTGTCGTCATTGGAAGAAACTGTTTGCAACGATACTGTTGACCTGTTGACGACGAGGTTGACGATATGCACAAAGAACCGATTACCTGCTTGCGAAAGGTTTCTAGCCCATTTATTACCATAACCATTACATTCAATAGGGGAAATGCCGTAATGCTGAGGTATAATAAATAATGTTTTGAAGATAACTATCGAGAAACATGTTTATAATCAAATATTGAAATATATATATATAAACAAAACATCAGAATTTGTTTTAAAAATATTGTACGTTTAAAATAAACTCCACGATGTTGATAACAAAAATGAAAAACACGTTTAAAATAAACATATTTCTTTTGGTTACAAAGTTGACAGCAAACAAAAGTTTGTATGTTTATTTTGAACATGAATATATTTGAAATAAACGTAACATTATATTTATTTAAAACATTGGTTTACATTACTTTTAACATGGAATACGTTTGAAATCAACCTAATTTATTTTTGTGGCCAGAACAAACTGAGATTACGTTTAAATTTACCTCAAATATGTTTGTTTCGATGATAGATTTCTCTGCGTGTACGATGTACATCGATTTTGCGAACAAAATAACGTCGATTGATGTAATATTGTATCATTTCATACATCAGCTTGAATTACGTTGATCGATATTACATTTTTTTTGCCGTGTATAATCATATTTTGAATTGGTAAGATACAAGAAGAGGTTGCAAAGAATGTGTTTGACATCCCTAATAAATAAATACCATAAACGAACGATTACCCAAATTGTCGAACTTTTCCACAAATGGTTTGGATGATACCCCAAAGACGACGTTAAGAAAAATAACCATCTCAATTTTATTAGGGATATTAAACCTGTTTATTTCACTTCATGAGATTCGCAATCAGCGATTTTTCACACACTCAGCAAATCGCTGATTGTGACTCATAAAAAGCAAAATTTACAGGTTTCATGTTTCAAACGCATACTTTGTAACCTCTTCTTGTAAGTAACAAGTAAAACATGTCATCATACCATCTTTTGGTTTTATTATTCCGAAAAACATTATTTTAGCTGAAATGAGTATTTGCAACCTTGTTCCTCTCGATGTTCCTTTGATTACTACAAAAGTTGTTAGAAGTTGTTCGGACTAGGGATCGGTGGTAAATCTAATACCGGTAATGCACCACGATGATCTTCCTCCGATACTGGTTAACAACTGAGGATGCTCAGTGCTGAATAACCCCAGTTTATAGAAATTTCTCTTACATCTGTGTCGAGATCTGAGTCGAAATTACTCATTCTCTAAGTTAGTCTCATAGGACGAACACGGTGTTTCGCAAAAACCCATTAATGGGTATAGAAATACCAATTTCCACTAAAAGTGCCCTCTATTTAATGAGTAAACTATGTTTTACTCATTAATAGGTAAATGGGAGGTCTGTCAATAAATGGGTGTTTTTTATCCATCTTCTTAAAATGGTTTGAAAATGAATACCCATTATTGGGTTTTCACGAAACTCCGTGTATGTAAATCGAAAGAAAATTTTTTATTTAGTTTTAACCTTCTTCTTCTTCTTCGCATTTCAACCTTATTGCATATCGCATATTAGCTTATTGCGTGCTCTTAGCTTAGTGTTCTAGATGCACTTCCACAGTTATTAATTGAGAACTTTCGATGCCTGTACCATTTTTGCATTGGTATAATTATGTGGCAAGCCCAATCATACTTCTATGCCCAGGGAAGTCGAGAAATTTTCCAACCCGGAAAATTCCTAGACCGGACCGGGAATTGAACCCAGTCACCTCCAGCATGGTCTTGCCACAGACAAACAGACGTAACTCTTTGAAAAACTTGTTCTTGAAAACATAGTATCTCAAAACATATAACCTCAGTAACGACATCTATCTGGCTTCTCGCGGAAAACAAGCTTGCTCGCAAACTCGTAAACAATATTGCATAAAATTTCTATAGAATATATAGAAACGTCAAAGTGATCCGATGCCAGCGCTGCGGCGAGTAGTTCGCGGAACTGATAATATTCAAATCAACCGTTAAATGCATGAACGAAGATACACAATGAAGAGTTACGTTTGTTTGTCTGTGGTCTTGCTTTAGCTGCGCCTTTATCGACTGAGCTAAGGGAGGCCCTTAGTTTTAACCATTAATGGTTAATTTCCAACGGGTGTACAATGACTGTCGACCTATTCGCGAACGCCTTGAGTTAACTGTGGCCCAAAGCTGTCAAAATGCGTTCCATCAAAACAAAAAATTTAATCGAAAAACCATGCCGAACAGGTCAGCATAACACTTAAATTTTCTGGAAAATTGCAGTTTTTCCTCAATCATTTGTGTTAGTCTGGTTAGTTGTTTGAATTGAAAATGATGCTGAATCGGTTAACGTCGTTTTTTAAAGTGCCATGTAGGAAATTGCTCACAAGTAAGTTGCTTTCGTTATCTTCCGCCGAGTACCAGGCTTGATGTAATCATTGTTTTGATTTCAGCTTCACTGAAAACCCTGTCCGTCACACCAACAACCTTCCCAACGGCACCTACTGCACTACCGGTCAATTCTATCCTTTCTCGCTACAACTCCTCGTTAGTCTCCCCACAACCGAGTGCATCTATCGTGCAAGATGTGAAAAACCAGATCGAATCCGGTACCGAGGGACGACTTTTTGCCGTTGTTCAACTGTGCGGTAAACAGTTCAAAATCACCACCGGTGACATTATCATCGTGGAAGGTTACTGGCCACCCACTAATGGCGATAAAATTCGTCTGGATAAGGTTTTGCTGGCAGGAGGGAAGGACTTTTCTCTCATCGGAAAGCCATTGGTTTCCCTCGGTTTGGTTGACATTCAAGCAACGATTATCGAAAAATCACTTTCTCACACGAAAACGCATTTCCGGAAGAAGAGAAGGAAGCAGTACGAGAGGATCAACTTTTACCGCACCCAGCAAACGATGATTCGCATAAATTCTATTAAAGTTAAATCCGGAGGATTTAACGAACAAAGCAAGGCCGGACAGCAAGAAGTGGAGCGGTTTTGTTAAGTTTTTGGATTCGGCTAAATTGTAGATGCGATTATAGGGTAATAAATGGATATCGTATGAGTAACCGAAGTTTTTAATGGCGACTGAGTAACATTTCCGTCACAGAAAAAGAGATAGCAATTCAATTTTACTCAGACTCTGATCGTCTTGATCGGTCGTGTGGGATTTATATTATTAAGTTTTTAGAGATATGTTTCCTAATTTCTAGAGTTTTGTGTAAACGGATCTCATAATGGTGAAAATCTAGGAAACTTCAAAATTGAGTAATAGCGTTCTATCGATCAGAAAAGATCAATAATATCAATGATTTCACCGTGCAGGAATCAATAAAATCCTGTTAGAGCGCGAGCGCATTGTACGAACTTTTTCTTGTAATCAGTCACTATTTTCAACTTTTTTAGCGAGAATTTATTTCAAGATTGATCATTCTTTGCTTGGTGGCGTGTAAACGTTTTTCTATATCTACAGGAAGTCTACTCATTTTTCGAAATAGAATTATCTGAGTTTTATCTGAGATCTTCAATAGAATTGAGAGCTTTAGGGAAGCTCCGGGAACATCAAGACAGATTGGATAATCAAAGGGCAGTTCAAATAATTTCTAGGAAATTGAAGAAACCTTAAAGATTTCCGGAAACTTCAGCAAAGCTCCGAGAACGTTATTGTGTGGTATGCACCAGCCTATATAATGATAGCCCAACATATATCAGCCTAATGCGTGAGTGACAACAGCTCAGTCACTCAGCGCTCACCAGCTAGCTCACACGAAGGCACTGCTGTACAGTCGTACCGCCATCGCAGTCATCATTGACGAGTGAACCTTCTTTGAGGTAAGTTGAGTGTGTGCCTACTGCTGCGTGTTGGGTGATTCCTAGCAAATGGCGGAACTGCACAGTTATAAAAATTATATGAACATCCGGAAAACGTGAGAGTATTTTAAGCGTGAAATGCGAGAACTTTTAGCAATCAGTGATATCTTTAAGAAATTCCAGAAAACCTGTTATAAATTTAGATACTTTTAGATAGTTTCATGATATTCAGGCGAAGTTCCGAGTACTTCAAGGACGATCAGATAGCTTCAGAATAATCCCATTAACTTAAGCAAATTTGCAGAGCCTTACGAGGAGTTCCGTGGAATTATGGGGTATACCAAGAATTCTTTGATTGATCCGAAAACGTCAGAAGCGTCAGGGAATTATGAATATATATCAGAAAATTTGGTGGATTATTAAACAAATTTAGAGAACTTCAGGTAACTATAGATAAGTTCAGGGAAAATAAGTGAGCGTTTATAATGGTTATAATACTTAAGGAAAATTGTAGAAACTTCAAGGCAACGTTAGAAACATTGAGGAAACTTTCGGAAGTCCTATAAAGTTCAGGGAAGGTTAAGAATTTGATGAGAAGTATTGTGAGCATCAGGCTAGTTTCTCAAACTACAAAAGAATTTTAGGGCAGTTTTATTAATTTCAGGAAAAATTTGAGAACTTTCAAGTCCATTCTGATCAGACTTGGTAAAAACACTGCTCGGTGCGGCTCGGTGGCAACCTACTCATGTATGCACAGCACTGGGTTTCGTCGATAAAGCACCCGGTGACGGTGCAACATGTTGGCACGCCACCGAACCAAAAGAGAAACCCGAACGCGGTGCTACGGGCTTCGGCTCACCACCGTGCGGCACGGAGCCAACGAACCGCTCATGATTTCGTATCGTTCGTTGTTGGTGTTGCGCTATACTCGGTCCCATTTGCGTTTTTGTCAAAATTGAGTTTTTCAATGGAAGTGGTAGCAAGTAGCCACAGAACAGAAGGGGAAGTGTAAACAAATCTTTCAAGAGATGAACTAGCCTATGGCTAAAAATCTCTATAATAAAGGAAAAAAAAGAAAAAAAAAAAATGTAAACAAATCAGTGAATCAAAAAGTGTTCGTTTTTCTGTTCAACAAGCGATGTGTTGTGGTAGCGTTCCACACGGGCTTTCTATGTGCACTCACACTATCATAGCATGCTGTCTATCTTAACTGCAGGCAGAAGATGCCTTCTACCGCTAGGTGCGCTAGTGTTCGCAAATGACAAGTGGAGCCACTTTCTGATCCGAAGTTCCACTCCTGTGAAGTAGCTCATATTTTCATTTTACTCGATGAACTCAAGAAATTTGTTCTGAAATTAGAAAAATGGGCAAGCAGGTTTTCCCTTTACATAAGAATCCATGGTGCGAAGCAAACTTAAAACGCGTTCTTAATTGCGTCTGTCATTTCTCTCGACAGGAACAGGGTCCGTTCGGATACGGATGTGTTGGCCATTTTCGTTGGCACCGTCGAAAAATTTACTCTTCCGACAAATATAGACATTTTCTGATGGGAATTTTCGGTGGAGTGAAAGGATAGTACAAAGTCCGCCATGTTTCACGCGCAGTCTGACGTTTGCTTATGGATTTTCTCATAGGAGTAAAGAGCTACAGAGTCGCCGTCAACGCCAATTCTCGTTACGATTATGTTTGGTACATATTGTGCCGCGCTGCGTAAACTAGAGAAAGTTTTCTAAATAACGTTATAGTGAAGCAAATTGTATTCACCAGTGAAAAAAAGAACAACAAAATTAACTCTTAATTGACCTTTGTGGGAAAAAAAACTATGGTTTTAAGGCAATAATATTTGCCGCATTAATGCTACATGGTGAAAATCGCTGTTGCATTAATTCGCATTGACGGCATTGGCTCTTTACAGAGTTATAGTTCCTTCCTGTTCATAAACTACGTAGACAATGGGGGGGGGGGGCTTGGTAATTGTCCACGGTCCATACAAATTTTAAAATTTCAGGGTGTCAATCCAAAAAAACTGTATACGTACACCCAACCGGTGGATGTAAGATTCGCTTACAATTATGTGGGATTCATCATCAGAGGATGCAAGTGGAGACCGCATGAACCGAGGATGCGATATACCTAGCTCCGGTCCGATGTAAGAAAATTGGAGACCGAAAAATGTGGAGTGTATTAGTGAGTGAAATTAATTATGTGGAAAAAATAGAAAAATGGTTGCCGACTGGACTCGAACCACGGACGTTGCGACTATCAGACCTGTGCTTTCTCCACTGCTCTCTCCGTGCTTCTGAATATGGTTAGCCTAAAAGCAAACATGAAGCGCTCATTTTCTCGCATGCTCGACTTCGTACGCTTTTTCTGCTGGAGAGATTCGAGATAAGTGTGTGCGTCGTTCTACAATGTTCTACAATGTGCGTCGTTCTAAAGCTTACTGGTATAGTCGAAAGCGTAGAAAGAAAACGAAATGAAAAAGACAAAAAATCATTACATCGCCTGTAAGGTCAACTTCTAACATTCGCTGCGATGTTCATGAACAGAGGATGATAGGAAATGGAACTAACATTCATTGTAATAGATTTTTGGTTTGCGTGTAGTTAATGAACAGCCCCTTTGAGATTTTTCATTTGAGCGACAGAGAACGGAACAGCCCGCCATGCTTCACGCACATAATGACAGTTGTTTGTGGGGTTTTCTCATAGGAGTAAAGAGGTACAGTATCGCCGGAAAGGTCAATCAGGAAAGGAACGAAAAAAAATTAGCAGACTGCGATAGTGGAAAAAAAAGAAAAAGAAGCACTGCATTCTGTCTGGCACCGGACCCTGGCACGGAGCCGCACGGAGCGCACCGAATAACCATAGCACGGCACCAAGCCGAATAAAACGGCTCCGCGTTCAGGTTTCTTGTTCGTATCGGTGGCGAGCCGACAAGAGGTACCGAAACCGAGTGCGTGTTAGCTTTGAACGGGGAGCAATATTCTTGCACGGCTCGCAGTGCCGGTGGGTGTTTTCCCAAGTCTGATTCTGATTTCCATTGAAATATTCCTCAACATTTCAATAAAGCTATCCTCCTAATTCAATTTTCTTTTAGTTTTCCTCGGAATTACCTTAAAATTCTCCACAATAAGAAACCCTTGGGAAAAATTCTCCGAATATTAATTGAATTCATTTCACTACTTTTGAGTTTCACTACTTCCCTTGGAATTCTACTCACATTAAAAGTCTCATAAGAATTCAGTGGCAGAAATGATTTTTACTCCAGATACTTGAAAATTTCTTGAAGTATTATAGCTTTTAAGTCCAGAACTGTTTCATATTTAAAATTTCTAGGAAACATGCATGTTCCAAACCAAAAAAAAAAAAAAAGCCTCTGTTTTTTTTAAATATATTTGATATTTGTTACTGAATATTAGTCCACTGTGGATCTTTAAAGTTCAAAGTGTGAATGTAAATAACGAGAAACATTAAATGCTCGTATTTTAAAAATTTTAATTTCTTTAAATATCCTTTGTAAGAAATTTATTAAACTCTCTGAGCCTACCAGGTATTTTAAGAAAAAATAAAATTTCCTGAGGATTCCCGGTTTTCCAGGGGTTTGCAGTTAGTAGACACCCTGACTAGTGCCGTGGGTTTGGCCAATAGTTTGGTTTTCTATTGAATCTTTCGTTTTAAAGGTTCATATCGTATATAAGTGTTTATGAGATACTTGTTGAATAAGTCTAAAATATCAAACATTTATTTTCTGTAAGGTTCCTTTTTTAGTCACTATTTTTACAACTTTAAGTCACTATTTGGTCACTTATTTCTTCAACATGGTCACTAAAATCACTATTTTTGATAGCAGTGATCACTACCAGCCCTGTAATGCAAAAATGGTACAGGCATCGAAAGCTCTCAATTAATAACTGTGGAAGTGCATCTAGAACAATAAGTTGAGAGCACGTAATAAGCTAATAATGCCATACGCAATAAGCTTGAAATGCGAGGAAGAAGAAGAAGAACGAATTTAGAATGAAGGGCTGCTTGTATTAGATTTCAGACAATATCTCAACAATTTGTGACTATCAAATCCAACGGTACGTATGGAAAGGTGAATAAATTTAGAAGTCATCTTTGACAGAAATATTCCATTTTTTTTAAATTTAGATTCGTTCAGAAAAGAGAGGTAAAGCGCGGGTTGTGCTTAGTAGGGCGGAAATTAGATCAAAAACCATATTAATATAAACCCCTCTACATCGGATTCTTTTCCTTGGTCGAAAGATCACTTGATCGAAATCGTTATGCACGTTACTACACCCACTTTTTACGATTTTGAGTTAGCCAGATCGCCGTACAGCTTGATGAAGATATTGCGAATCTTTTCAAGGGTTACAGCAGCATAATGTAATGTAAATAGGGCATCAGCGTCTACCAGCATATGAGATTTCAGAAACTACTGAAATTCAACTAGGTTTAGCTGGTGAGCTTGCGAACTAGCATAGGTGTAAGCAATGATGATTAATAAACGCTGAATAATCAAAAAAAATATCGAATAAGCCCTTTTACAACTCATGTAAGTCGAATAAAAGATTATCGACATACCTTATACAACACCAAGTAGTTCAACGTTGTGGTTGAATGAGTTCTCCAGATTTTGTGTGAACAAAGCTTGAACAGAAGTTATTATTTAAAATAGTACAAGTATTATTAAACATGCAGTTGAATAAAATGATCAAGTCGTTTCTTCAATAGGCAATTGTTTGTTGGGGTTCGTCAATAAATATACATCTTTTACTATCTAGAGCTTTTTGACGTTTAATCGGCGCACACTACTGCACCATTTAAATCGAACGAGTGCGAGCAAGAGGGAAACAGATTAGTGGGAAAACAAAACGTGCATTCATCCATGTGTGCTAGATAGAGAAAGACGACTAAACGTCAAAAAGGTCTATAGGCACTCTAGACCTTTCTTAAACGCTGTCCAGACTGGAGAGTTATAACATGTTATAACGGTTGTCAAATAATTGCAACTCAGAAACCACCATCAAGATAGCGCTATAACATGTTATAACTCTGTAGTCTGAACGTACTATTACGTTTAATCATATTGCTCTATCTAGCACACAAGGATGAATGGACGGTTTGTTTTCACACTAATCTGTTTCCCTGTTGTTTGCACTCGTTCGATTTAAATGGTGTAGAAGTGTGTGCCGATTAAACGTCAAAAAGCTCTCTAGTAGTCCCAACTCAATTTGACCACTTTGTCAAGCTGTTTTGGCGTGACTTTCTACCAGCGATTTCACAAAACTGGACCAACTAATTTCTATTTTTTATGAAACGCACAAATGTTGGCTACTCTTCTCGTGGTTCTAGAAGAAAAAATCTCAAAATAATGTTTTATTTTAAAGTTCAAGTGGTAGTATACGTCAATTCATCAGTAAACCCATCATTAATGGTATTTTCTACGTGCAGTGCTGTAAAGTATGAACAAAATTAATAAAGTTTAAGGTAGAGACAACTTGAGATTGCACTTACCCACCTTTGGTTTTGTATTTATGCATTAACAAACTTTTCGACTGTGAGCGTGCATAAGGGCGTAAACGCGATGATCGATTATCTTAATCGATTTTCTCTTTACATTGCTACAGCGAAGCGAAACAATTTTCTAGAATTTGTTCTATGTAGTGCTGTAACAGGTTGCATTGGCTATCAAATGCAACACCAAACGCACCGAGAAACGTTAATCCAATCGATCATCGCGCTTACGCCCTCATGCATGCTCACTGTCGTTTTTTTCTCTTTCGGTAATTACTTACTTAGGTACTCGATTATAACTTCATTCATCACCCCAGTCATATTCTTTGCAAAGCGGTATCTATTCAAAATCTAAGAGCTCAAGTAATACACTTTAGTATTGCTGTCAACTCGCTACCATACGGGGCACCAAAATTAATATCAACCGATCGAAAATACTGCTCGACTTCTCTGTGAGCATTAAAACGAAACGTTCATCAATCATTCACTTCGTAGAAGCTGAATGTAAGATAATCACCTCTCCACTGACACGGAACCGTGTTGCCTTAATGAAATTGGACCCTCTTTGTTCAAGTCTTGGCGGATGGTGTCCAGAGCTTGTCCAAAAATGACACCGACCCACGCTTTCATCAACTCTGTTGTACCCTTAAACATATGGGTGACTTTTTGTTCGGAAATGGAGAGCTTATACCACGAACGGGTATTGAACATTAGTCATTTTTCGCAGGCTTCTACCGTCAACAAAAAAAAAAAGCTAACCCATACGTGCAATGATCGACCTTTTTTTTAAAAAAAATTCATCGCATGTTTCTTATATGAATATCCTATTGGTATTTGATTAAAACCAACGGCAGAAAACAAATGGTAGATGTGGGGTAAGAAATGTTGATCAACTGTACATCGTCATAATAAATCAAATTCACCAAAATAGCAAAAAGTGGTCCAGAAATGGTAACGCAGGAAAAAGAGCGCGCAGCGATTGAAATAGATCGTAAAAGAAGTAGGAAATGTGGCGTTGCACTACCTATATAGGAATGAGTGAATCAAAACAAACACTAGCTTATGCCGTTGTGAATTCTGCAACTCCTTTGGAAGCTATTAAAAAGGAAGCACGAGGAAGAAATGGATTAACGAAAGCATGTAGATATAGTTAGCTATGGTATCAGATAAGAATAGTTGATTTCATAACGCTAAAACAGTATGAAAAAAGGAAGACAAAGCCATTTTTTTGTGTATGTTAAGTTGAAGAACTGATTAATTGCATTCAGCAGATCCTTAATCAGATTTAAAATCTTTATTTCTGCAAGCAAACCCGATGACACGCGTGTCCCATAAATATGATGATTTCATATTTTTTCGGTAGTGCACTATACCTAATCTCACCAAGCAAGTCGGTGCCTCTCTCCAACTCATTATGAATTATCTATGCGCGCACGCGTCGCCGACCAGTTTGCGGCCCAATGTCAGTTTAGTGGGTATATTCGGTATATTCATTCATTTTTTCTGGTCCTCTGGGTTGGCCATGTACGGAGATAAATCTTCATTAGCATCCAGCTGATCAAGCCGGCGCGGCAGGCAGTTTGTCATATTTAATCCGATGAAGTGAGCAAATCGCCACTCCCTCACCATTTTGCTACTCGTTTGCTCGCTCTGTTTAAAATATATGAAATGCACTAAAATTTGGTCAATGGCCATAATATACAATATATTATGAGCTGTAACCGGGAAAAGTTTATTCATCTTTTTGGATTCGGTTTATTTGCATCTCATCAGTGATTTAAAAAAATGAGTAGGTTCTGCCTGCGGGTCGGTTGACATTTTAAGGAGCTGTCACAATTTTGTTTTTTTTTTGCGTAAGTGATTTGTCGGTATTGAAAAACGTTATCAGTAGTGATTTTGGTACGGTTGATGCAAATGACGATTCTTTTCCGTAACGGATGGACCATCTTAGGGAGGGTCTAGTCACTGTGGTAGTACGTATTTATTTCTTGAACAATTTTTTGCTTTGTCTGTGTGTTTAGATTCCTCAGAATCTCGTAAGTTAGGCGGTCTGTTCCTGACGCCGAATGGGCCTTCTTCTTATGGATGATATGACTCCATTGCTCTAGGTTGAGCAACTCTTTTGCAGGAGTCGTACTTGGAGATTTGGGTTGAGTCATTGTTGGATGTATGGGCCCGAAGTGTCCTTTTAGGAATGCTTCAGCTTTTTTTTTCGCCGTGAGTACTATATTGCTCTTGGTTTTGTTGTCGTGGTTGTATCATAGAGGTAACTCTAAGACCACTGGGTCCCGAAGAAAATCATTATTATTTTTGGCTCACTCAGTACCAGAACAACGGTCCCAAGCAGTCCCAAGCTATTTCACTCACCCCTGCATGTTCTGCATGAATCCACACACCCCTGATGTTATCTGTCAAACTTTCATAGCGAATCATAACAAACATAGTGTAGTAATAGAATTTCAACTAGAATAGGGTACGTTAATCGTTTGCTTGGGACCAATAGGCTACTAAAGTGGTGAGCCAATTTAAAATCGTTAGTTTCGTATTGATTGTTGGTTGTATCGTAGCCTCCTTACCATGCTCCAATTAGACTTGGTATCTCGTGGATCGATATCCTTCGTGATGGCCGCAAGATTTTCCTTCATCAGTAGCTTTTTCTGCCGTGGAAAAATCGCTTTGGCTTTTTGCAGCTTAAGTAGATTTTCTTCTTTTGATAACCTGTTAAAGGTTCTCCAGCAGTCTTGTTTCTCTTTGTACAGGAGGGAAAGTTCTTCTACCAGAAGCTGCTGACGGACACAGTTGCACCAACAATCAATACGAAACTAACGATTTTAAATTGGCTCACTACTTGACTAGCCGATTGGTCCCAAGCAAATCGACTAACGTGCCCGATTCTAGTATAAATTCCAGTACTACACTATGTTTGTTTTGATTCGCTATGAAAGTTTGACAGATAAAATGAGGGGTTCGTGGATTTTTATATGTTTCGAGGGGTGCATCGATTAGCTTGGGACCGAAGCTATTACCAGAGCTGAGCCAAAAAGTTGAGCACGTTTCTTCCAGACCTTCTGGTCTTAGAGTTACCTATATGGTTCTACCTTCGTTATGACTGAGTAGACTCTAACGTATTCTGGAAGCTTATTGCTTCGGAATACTACCATAGAGGTAACTCTAAGACTAGTAGGTCCCGAAGAAAATCATTATTATTTTTGGCTCACTCAGTACCAGAACAACGGTCCCAAGCAGTCCCAAGCTATTTCACTCACCCCTGCATGTTCTGCATGAATCCACACACCCCTGATGTTATCTGTCAAACTTTCATAGCGAATCAAAACAAACATAGTGTAGTAATAGAATTTCAACTAGAATAGGGTACGTTAATCGTTTGCTTGGGACCAATGGGCTACTAAAGTGGTGAGCCAATTTAAAATCGTTAGTTTCGTATTGATTGTTGATACTACTCCTAGCTTCTCTATCGGTACTATTTTGCCTGCTCCTACGGTCCGCTATAGTCGGAATACTTCCAAAATTTCCTTGTTTGTTTCGATGTCTTCGATTAGTTCCTCGGGCTGTAATTCTTCTGGGATTCCTGCTTTTACTCTTCTGACGGTCACAAAACTCTTCGGAATGAAGGCTCTGAACCGCTTCAGGATCAAGTTTTGACAGTTTACTAGCCTGTTTGCTTCCATCCATTCACTGAAGAGCACCATCACTTTTGCTCTTTAGATCTTCTTGATGTCTATCATTGCTTTCGCAAATCCATTTTATTTCAACATCATGCCCACTGTGACTTTGTTGATTCCGCTAAATCGTACGTTGTTCTCGGCTTCTTCTTGCATCTTCTCCACAATAACCTTGTACGGTCCACTGTCACACTGCTTGAAGTAAAATTTCTCGAACACTCTTTCCATTTAGTTTTCGTCATTTTGTTTTTTAATTGCACTGCCTTGATTGTTTGATCTTGAATTTTCAATTCCGCCATTTTGTACTATCATCGGTGCCCCACCAGGAGCACCGCCACTTGCACTCATTTTCCTTTTCTAGTAGGGCTTTTATTTTTTGTTCACTCCACTTGTAAATTAATATAGTATCACTTAGCTTGATAATTAACGATTAGGATTTGTTTCAGGTTTTCAATTTGGAAAAAAAAAATCCAATTTCCTTTCACACTCTTCAAGAAAACGTCCGTTGCGATCTCGGTTGCGATTCACTTTCGACGCTTTTTTTGACGAACAAATTTGACGTTTGAGCGGTATGTACACACTTAGAAAAAATCACCGACTTCGGTAATTCATTCACCGAATTCTCAACAGCTGAACGGTCGGTAATGTTTTCGGTAATCGAGAACATTACCGAAAAATCTGTAAACTGGATCAACAAAATTAGCTGTCAAATTTACCGAACGATCGGTAACGTTTACCGATGTGCATTGCTTGATTTGTAGTCGACTTTACCGGAGAACTGTAATTTTGAGGACGATATGCAAATCGAAAATTACCGAGAGATCTGTAATTTTTTAAAAAGGTCACCGACTCAACTGTAATTTGCTTTAATATTGTTTCAAGGTGGCGGTCACTGCAACCCATGCAAAAATTCGGCTGCAGTCGTGATCAATAAGTTAGTGTTGCAAATTGCACCACCAATTAACAAAACCGTTGGCGACTATCTGAAAACTTAAGTTTTTGTCGGAAAGATTCGGCGCTACACTGAAAACAAGGAAGCATTGGAAGAAGATTCCCAATGCTGTTTTCAGATCGTCACCAACGGGAATGGAACTTGGACCGACAGAAAAAAACAAGCAACAACATCGGCCATCTGTAATCGGTATTTATTTAGATAACGAACATTAATTATTTACGGAAAATATCTACGATTCGATCATCGCTCGGTTGCATAACAGCCTCCATAATTTCACCTTTTTTTATTTTTCACAAGCACGACCCAACAAACAATCGTCTATTGAAGAAACGACTTCTTGGCCATTTTATTCAACTGCATGCTTAATAGTATTTGTACTATTTTTAATAATAACTTCTGTTCAGGCTTTGTTCACACAAATCTGGAGAATTTATTCAACCACAACATTGAACTACCGGTGTTGTATAAGGTATGTCGAGAAGTTTTTATTCGACTTATATTGAGTTGTAACAGAGTTTATACGATAAAATTTTTGATTATTCAGCGTTTATTAGACATCACTGCTTCACTGTGATGCTCTGTATACACTTGATTATCATGTGAAGTAACGTTTAATTTAGACATTATTATACATTTAATAAACGATTATTCAACTGTGGGAAAATTAATCCGAAAATAAGAGAACAGGGGACATGGACAAGGGAAGGCTGTGTGGTGTGTTTTTCTTAAGTCTATTGTATTTCAATATTTCTGACGTGGGCTCGCACCACACAGATATTAGAAAATTTATTAAATACTTATAATAACATGCCATTGTATGGGAATCGAACCATGTACCTTTCGATCACCAGCCGCTTGCCTTGTCATCTGAGCTATCCTAGAATTCATCATATGGGCAATTCAATAATCTATAAAAGCTTGCATGAAAGTAAATACCTATCAGCACTCCCGATCGCAACTCTAGCTCCTTCAAGGCCCAGTGGGAATGATTAATTCATTCATCGTTGTTTTAAATGAGACCAATGTTGCCTCTTCACATTTCCAAGTCGAAAGAAAGGATGCTCGGTTATATTTTAAACTAGATCAATGCATTCATTATCGTGAGTCATGTGATCGATGATAACTATTTAAATAAATTATGTTCTACACAAATAAAAAAGGGTTGAGCTTGGGATTGAACTCACGACAAGGCATGGAAAATCATTTACATTCATTTCGTGCATTCATTTACATTCATTTGCCCCTAACTTTTTTTATTAAGAGTTTCGCAAAATGATGTAAGTAGCTTTTGTAGGTTTTGTTATTAGCTACAACTTTTGTTAAAAACTCAAATCCGTATCTCTTATGCATGACGAACCAGAGTGAACAGAAGCCACTACTGTTTTTCCGTGAATGTATTTTACATTCACTGAAAAACGGTAACGAGTTCTTCCCGCTCTAATTCATAATGCATAAGAGATACAGATTTGAGTTACTCACAAAAGTTGTAGCTTATAACAAAACCTACAAAAGCTCTATAAATTATTTTGCGGAATTCTGTTGATGAATAAAGTTAGGGGCAAATGAATGTAAATGAATGCATGAAATGAATGTAAATGATTTTCCATGCCTGCTCACGACCTTCTAATTGGAAAGCGGAAACGGTAACCACTACTCTACTGATTTCGCCTTGTTGTAAGACTGAATCAGTGTTGTCGAATAATGAATCTAATACGTCGTTTATAAAGCATTTACAAATCATGTGATTACAACATGGACGCATAGTGGTATAAGAGTTATTATGCTGACTGTATTCGCCTTTAATCAGCAATATTGTAAAGTAATGCAATGAAATCTAATAAAGGAGCTGGAGAACATTTATTAGACGTCTAATAAAGCATGTTATTAAATCAATTGAAAACAGTCGAATTAAAGTGTCAATGTATATACAAATTACACTTATTCAAATTGTTATTAGATCGAACTTCTGGCGTTGAATTGGAAAGACATTTAACACTTTTACAGCTTTTAATAAGTAAATTAATCAGATCAGAGCAAACAGTGGAACAATGAGCTTTTTCAGCACATAATTCGACAACTCTTTTTAATCAGCATTGTACACTGTTATACAGCATTTATTCAATATATATGCTTATTTGTGACTTTGAATTGTTTGTTGGGTGGTATAAGAGCTATTTTGCTGAGTGTATTCACCTTTATACAGCAATATTGTAAAGCAATGCAATGAAATCTAATAATGGAGCTAGAAAACATTTATAAGACGTTTAATAAAGCATTTTATTCGATCATTTGAAAACAGTCGAATAAAAGCGACAATGTATGCGTAAATTACACTTATTCAGTTTGTTATTAAATCAAATTTCTGGTTCTGAATAAGGAAGACAGTCAACGTTTATAAAGCTTTTAATAAGGAAATTAATCATATCAAAGCAAACGGCGGAATAAAAGCGTATCTATCGATCTCAATGAGCTTTTTTCAGCACATAATTCGACATCCTGTTTTATTCAGCATTGTACACGGTTATACAGCATTTATTCAATGTGTATGCTTATTTGTGACTTTGAATTGTTTGTTGGGGAACGCTTTTCATGTCGATAGAAAATAACAATATGGTGGATTTGACGTTTACCTAGACCGTTACCGAACTCAGTAATGGAACGGTTTGTTTACCGAAACTTCAGCAAAATATTTCACCGAAGTCAGTGATGAAGCTGATTTACAGACCTGCCGGTGAAAATGTTTACCGTTTTCGGTAAATTAAAATAAAACTACCGAAATTCGGTCATTTCATTTACAGTTTTCAGCAATAAGCGAGAAAATACCGAAACATCTGTAATTTTCAGCATTACCGATCTAAGACGGTACTTTTTTTTTACCGAACTCAGGGTCTCTGTTTAAGTGTGTATATGTCATGCTCTAAACGGCCACCCACATTAGATCCGTTTGCGTTGCGTTGACGTAAATTTGACAGTTTGACAATAGGCCCCGCGTCCGATTCGGATCTAATGTGTGTAACCGTTTGTTACAAAACATATTAGATTTTTAATTTGTGCATAGTTGTTAAATGTACCGTCACGTCTCTTAAAGTTATTTGGTGTTGGATTAATAGGATTAGTAGTCGTTGTATAAAATTGTTAATTTGTTAATAGGATTAATTGTTTTTAAATTTGAAAATTGTATAAACCCATACAACAGTACAGTGGGTATGAATATTCTATCAGTGGGTACAACAACATTCGGGCGAAATTATGATTTCAAAATGGGTGGAAAATAACGTCTCACGAGAAGAGCAATGGGATGGGAAAAGCGCGAAGGAAAACCGCCATTCCTCAATCAGTTTCTGGCGTTCGTGTGCTTCGGATCGTTAAAACCAAGTGTCCTTAAAGTAATAAAAGTGAGTGGTGAATCGCGGGAATATCTATCTGTTCAATCAGGACCTTTTTGTGGTACCATTCGGTACAGCGCCATCTTGTGAACCAACCGACTAAGTCGGTCAGGAAGCACACGAGTCGGATTATTGGTCCTTAGTGGCTATTAATCCTAACAGTAAAGGACATCATTTCGCTTTGGCATTGCAAGGTCAAAATCGCCGCACTCGTCGGGCCAAGACGGCTCTAAACCAAGGAATCAAAAATATCTCCGAATGACAAAATGACAAGCGATCAACGAACCGAATAATAACGCTATGTCAGAAGTGCAAAGCAATAATGATATAATCTTCTTCCTTCTTTTTCATGACAAGCAGCCCGTGCGACACAACTCACTCGGGGCAGTAGAAGGAAACGAGCAAATTGTTGGCAAGCTGCTTCATGAAGTAAAGCCGAACATGATACACGTGTGTTAATGGGAATTTTTTTGTTATGTCTTTTCTCTATTCATATCAAGCTATGTCCTCATCCGTGTATATTGCAAGAAAGCAGGCAAGCAATATATTATTATCCTTCTACCACTCCGATCGAGCTATGTTACAGAGCGAGTTTGTCATGGTAGTCGTAGCAACCGTTTTGTCTGTATCGTTGGTTGCCTTATGTGTTTGGATTCGCTGCTCTAAACGCAAAAGAGGACCCCTCTCAGCAGAGTCACTCCGGCCTTGCCTGGACTCTGGTGATTCTTCTCAACAAGGGTAGACGCCAGAAGACCGCAGATCGCCATCAAGTCAAGTCGGTCTGTTGTTCAAACATCACCACCCTGTCAGGCTTGATTTGCCCGACGTCAAGCTCATCGTACGTAGGATCATTAGCGAGCGCTCGCACATCGGCAGAGTAGTCTTCGGCGGAGCAGAATCAACGGCAGCAGTTCAGTACCGGTACGTCAAACCACAGACAAACAGACGTAACTCTTCATTGTGTATCTTCGTTCATGCATTTAACGGTTGATTTGAATATAATCAGTTCCGCGAACTACTCGCCGCAGCGCTGGCATCGGATCACTTTGACGTTTCTATATATTCTATAGAACTTTTATGCAATATTGTTTACGAGTTCGCGAGCAAGCTTGTTTTCCGCGAGAAGCCAGAAAGATGTCGTTACTGAGGTTATATGTTTTGAGATACTATGTTTTCAAGAACAAGTTTTTCAACGAGTTACGTCTGTTTGTCTGTGGTCAAACCCCAATAGTAAAAACCCACTGTACACCCATAAAATTTAATAGAACTACTATTAGAAATCCAATCCACACCTGCTATAGCTTTTATTAATAAATAATTAGTATACACCCTTTGATTCCTGTATCACTTAAACTTTTCATAGCTTTCTTACTGTCAGGTGACAGTACTGCACATGAGGATCGCGAAGTCCCTCCAGATTATCCAGTAGTAAGCCGACCTTGAGACACAGCTCGAGAGGTTTCTTGCTACTGAGCGTTTTTACCGGGATACAGACAGTAGAGTTACATGTGCGTGGGCCTTAAGAGAGAAAAAGGGCTGCAAGATTTTGTGACAAGCAATGTATTAGGTATAGGAAGAACGTGACAAAAGGGTGGAGGGGGGAAATTTTTGATGTAAACGAATCGAAACCAAAATAAACCACCCGAAAATTATAAATTTTACATCCACGTGCACAGATCTATGCGCATGTGATATGAACTGAGTGAACAATCAACAAAAGTCAGAAAAACTGCGCGAATTTGAATCGAACAGCTTTGCTTCAATGCGAAAGTAAGTTCATGTGACAGTGAAAAACGAAATGAACTCCAGTCAAGCCAGAACAAACAGCATGAAAACTGATCGAAAGTGGTTCTGTTGATGTTGAAGGGGATCTGCTCGTAGAGATGACAGAATGACTTCCAATTCAAAGTGATGGTTGACCGCTTCATCGTCACTTGACGATTTTCGGTTGAAAGTGACCTTGTTGGGCCCTGGAAGTGAGACCAGCTGACTAGAGGTAGTATTTGGTATCGCGTTGCTCAAATCTCATTACCCGTTTGTTGTTGCCGATTGTTGTATCCCGATCTCGGCTTCATTGATGACCATCTGAGGACCATCATCACCAGTCTGAATAGATCGGCAAATGGAACGGTCGGTAGGAGAAAAGGGGGGTAAAATGCCTAAAGTCAGCAAAATGTGCCTCCCTAAATTATATCAGCTGCTAGTTAATAATGGCGAAAACTTTCTGGCATACGTTGTACTTTATAAGTACTATGTGAATAGAAGAATGTGGGGTATTATGTGTACCGTAAAACGAGGTAACATTGATAGTTTTCTAAAGTATATTCTAAATATTTTTTAAAGCAATGAATGTTTTTCAAATTTTATATTTTTAAAACAAGTACTGAGGATCTAAGAGTTATTTCGTTAGGAATATATTTAACGGAAATTAAAGCATTTACACATTTTTTTTTAGTTTTGTGACCGAACTTCAGTATTTTGATTTGGGGTTACTTTGATAATGCTCGATGAATGTAGAAAAAAAGTGGGTGAAACTCAAACAATTAAGTTCTTAAAATATGAAACTTTGAATGAGTATATAATCAGAAAACCTCATAAGCAATAAGAATACAACATTGAATTTGTTATGGCTCTATCAGAAATACATTTCATAAGTGATGGTTTGAGTGCTTTTTCAAACAGGCGAAAAACACAAAAGTTGTTTTTTAATATGTTTGTAAAATATGTTACACATACTATATAAAAACTATATACGATATCAACGGAAATACCCTAAGCTACAATATGGAACCAATTTTTCTAATTTGGAAAAAGCGCAGCGAGTAAATTTAATCTTTATATTATACTATCAAAGTTACCCGCATTATCAAAGATACCCCGGTTTACGGTACATGAAAAAGTAAACAAAATTTCCTCAATTTGAAGGAAATATATTCTATGAAGGGAACAAAATGATGTGTTTCTTATGTAAGATGGAGGGGTACCGAATGAACAGAACGAAGAGCTTAGCAGTGGCAGTACGTAAGTACGACAAAGTAAGAGACATTGACGACCCCGGAGGCCGAAGAGAACTGTAAAGAGAAAACGAGCAATGCCCAGAAATCCGGCCTATTCAATCCTAATTTTTTCAGAAAGTAATAACAAAAAAAACATCTTGGAATGTTGGAAAAATTTTGCAATTTCGTACATGGAACATGACGCCTCCTTTTGTTCTGTCGATGAATTAGGAAGGACATTTGCCCCCTTTGCCTCCTGGTTCCAAATGTTCGTCAAAATTTTAATATTTTGAATAGGTTAAGGTATAGGTTTAGGTATAAGCGTATAGATTTAGATCATTCGCCACCAAACAACTTTTTGCGATATTATTCTGACGGTAGTCAATCAAACTGAGTTAATTACCCAATGTATTCTGATTCTTTGTTCAGTTTTAAATTATTTGCTGCTGCTCGCACCCAATAAAATAATGTCCGACTTTTGCCATCCAATTACATTTATTTCAGAAAATCAACTACTACAATCTTCACCATAATTAACGCCTGTACAATAATTCCAACCGATACTCCCACGCTGTCTGGGAATGCCGGTCGAGCTTCGTTACCGCGAAGTAAAAGGAGAACACTCAAGATGGATTTAAGAAAAATATAATCACCAACCAGCTTCAGTTCAGTTTCCCTCCAATACCGAGATAAGTCAGGCTGCACAGAGACCAACAATTAAGCAACTCGCTGCTGAAAAACTGATCCAAACACCGCCGCCACCACTCTCAGGACGGCCAGTTGTTGTTGGTTCAGGTATGAAGTCAACTGTTAACAGCTAGATTTTCGCCCCATCGTTCGAGCCAGGCTCTTGGTTCGAATTAGCATTGATAGTAATTGAAATAAATTGCAACTAGCACCTGGTGGACATGCTTCTATGTTCTGGTAGGTTGCACATGCGATCGAAACTGGAACTTGCATTTGCATACCGAAGGATACCTAATAGGCACCACAGTTGTTAGCCTGCTGTTTCAATGCACGATGGCCGTTGGATTGTGCGTAGATTCAGTTCAGCTCTATGACATGATCTGGGACCGAGAATGACATAATCCAAAGCGGCTGGTGCAGCAGGTGACCGTTAATTTGCTGCAATTTTTCATGCACCCCACTGATCGACGACGGGTTTTCAATACAAGTCGTAAGTGGATGGGCAGAAATTATGTTATTAATTATATTAGATAACATTCATTACCACTGTTTATGGGGACTATTAAATTATTTAAATGTATTCTATAAACTGTAAAGTACAAGCGGTATGAAGTTATATTGATCCGAATAAATTTTGTAACCAGTTCACCAAGAACTGGTTGGTCGTAATTATCAAGATGCAGAATTTAATAAATGGTACATTTACGACAAACACGTTTACGTCACTTTCGTATCAATATCTTCACACCGCGCCAATCTGGAACCCGGTCTCGGTTTCACCCTGCAATTTTTTGACTGATTCATATCGGTCATATCCACCCTCGCACTTACCCGAAAGGCCGCTCGAATATTATTAATCGCAATGAATTGGGGATAAAAATAAATATAAAAATTAAGCACAATAAAAATAAAATATCCCACCTTACCATTTTCTCACAATGCCGACGACGACTACGACAACGATGTGGATGTCCCTTGTGTTCCTTTGTGCTTGTACGGATCAGTGTGATAGCTGGCCCACCCCACCGGCTGCTGTCGCCCGTAGCTGATCGAAACTTCGGATTCGGACGATTGGAGGAAGCGCTTGGCGAGGGGACAGATTAACTGCCTTTTATGGAATTGGCAGTCATATACAAAATGTTGGGAAGTCATCCTACACAAAAAAAGCGAAGCACTTTACAACTCGCTTGTTTATGGAATGAATGGCACCAATGAATATCGAGATGACTCTGTACTCAATAAGCATATGTGAGTAGAGAGGGAGATACAGTCTGGGAAAATATTTGTACCTTTTGTGAAGATCTCTCTAGAACGGAGGGTGTGAGGTAGGAAGAGCTGCTGTTGTAATCCCATACAGTTCAATGTGAGGTGACTCTTGATTTTTCTTCTAACTACGTGGGATGAGTGATGAATTTTTAATTGCTGAAGAGTGAATAATAATTGTGTTTGCGTCAGTCTTGCAGAAATTGTTTTCAACTTACCTTACCAGGTCTTGTTGTCCTCTGCTGTCCGAAGAAGTCATCTCCACTCTTGGTCCAGCCTTCTCCACGTTCCGTCATCCATCTGCACTCCACCGTAGATGGTACGCAACCCCTTCCGTTCGAAAACAGTAAGTGCAGGTCTCGTGGCCGTAGAGCACCACCTCAGCGTCTTGTAGACAGTCAACTTCGTGCGGCGGTGAATTTTATTCGACCGGAGCGTCCTCCGGAGTCCCAAGTAGGCACGATTCCCTGCCACAATGCGTCTTTGAATTTCTCTGCTGGTATCATTTTCGGCGGTCACCAGTGAGCCCAAATACACGAACTCATCGACCACCTCGATTTCGTCACCGTCAATCTGAACTCGGGGTGGTAGGCTAACATTGTCTTCCCTAGAACCTCTCCTTTCATGTATTTTGTCTTTGATGCGTTGATGGCAAGTACAATCCGCCTAGCTTCAGCCTTCAGTCTGATGTACGTTTCCGCCATGGTCTCAAAGTTCCGTGCCATGATGTCGATGTCATCGGTGAATACAAGAAGCTGGATGAACTTTCTGAAGATTGTGCCACTCGTGTCTATCCCAGCTCTTCTGATCACACCTTCTAACGCGATGTTGAATAGCAGACACGAAAGTCCATCACCTTGCCGTAACCCCCTTCGAGATTCAAAGGGCCCGATACTCGAACAACGCACATCACTCGATCCATCGTCGCCTTAATCAATCGCGTAAGTTTATCCGGAAATCTGTACTCGTGCATAATCGGCCATTGCTGATTTCGATCGATAGTGTCGTATGCGGATTTGAAATCGATGAACAAATGATGTGTGGGCACGTTGTATTCGCGACATTGCTGCAGAACCTGCCGAATCACGAAAATTTGGTCCGTGGTAGCGCGGGCACCTATGAATCCCGCCTGGTATTGCCCCACGAACTCTCTTGCAAATGGAGACAGGTGGCGGCATAGAATTTGGGAGAGTACCTTTTAGGCGGCACTCAGCAGTGTGATCGCGCGGTAGTTGCAGCAATCTAACTTGTCGCCCTTTTTGTAGATTGGGCATACGACACCTTCCATCTACTCCTCCGGTAATATCTCCTCCTCCCAAATCTTGGCAATCACCCAGTGCAGCGCTCTAGCTAGTGCTTCACCACCGTATTTTAATAGCTCACTTGGTAGTTGATCTACACCAGTTGCTTTGTTGTTCTTCACTCCTCAACTTCTTGAAGATCAGGGGCCGGTAGCCTGTCGTCTTCTGCGCGTGCTTCAAGGTCTGTTGCCGTGCCACCTTCGTTTTCTGCTGCTTCACCGTTGAGGTGCTCGTCACAGTACTGCTTTCACTTCTCAATCACCTCACACTCGTTCGTGAGAAGGTTACCGTCCAAGTCCTTGCACACATCGGCTTGCGGCACGTAGCCTTAGCGCGAACTATTTAGCTTTTCATAGAACTTCCGCGTGTTGTTTACGCGGTACAGATTTTCCATCGCCTCGCGATCTCAGTCTTCCTGCTGCCGCTTCTTCCTTCCGAAAATGTTTATCTGTTCCGCGCTTGCCTGTATCGCTCCACATTCAATCTCGTGCGGTGTTGCAGCATTCTCGCCCGTGCTGCATTCTTCACCTCTACTAACAGTTAGCATTCGTCGTCAAACCAGTCGGCCCGGGCTCGCAGTACCTAGTGGCGCTGCAGCAGTACTACATATGGAACGGATGTCCCTCCAGCCATCTTCAAGAGTAGCTGCGCCAAGCTGCTCTTCCTGTTTTCAAATGTTTAGCATAAGACTGAAATGAATAAAAATACCTTTTTACAAAATACATATGGTTTTATTTGCGTATATTTATTGGCAAAACATACATTCTAACTCCCAGGTTCTGTTCTAACCTTGTATCGAAGAAACAGATTTTGAAAAGAATGTAAGGATGCGAAAGTTAAGATAGGACAGCTTCGAGAACCACTAGGGCCATAAACTGGCACGCTTACCCTAAACTTAAGTTTTTATTTTGTAGCTATAGGAGGAAATTGGTGCATGTGAACAATTCTCCATGTTTAAATTTTTAAAATGAAATAATATGGACCGTGAAAACTCACCAGCCTCCCTCCCTCCATAGACTGTCCACGATGGATATGGGCAGTCAAATTTGCTCTGTATAAGACTGTGGCAACTATGTCCCCTAGCTCAGTCGGTAAAGGCGCAGCTACAAAGCAAGACCATGCTGGAGGTGGCTGGGTTCGATTCCCGGTCCGGTCTAGGAATTTTTCGGGTTGGAAAATTTCTCGACTTCCCTGGGCATAGAAGTATGATTGGACATGCCACACAATTATACCAATGCAAAAATGGTACAGGCATCGAAAGCTCTCAATTAATAACTGTGGAAGTGCATCTAGAACACTAAGTTGAGAGCACGCTATAAGCTAATATGCGATATGCAATAAGCTTGAAATGCGAAGAAGAAGAAGAAGAAGAAGAACTATGTATATTGCTATCAACAATTAATATTTTTTCAATTCACTCACAATATCTTCTCAACTTTTTTTAACTAGTGGAAACTTCTAGCATTTGTCAACACTCCTTATTTTTCCGACAAAAAACAAATGTAAAATTACTCTTTAAGAGCAAAATTTCGCCATTTCAACAACTAAATATCATATATTATATTTCAACATAAAAATAAATATCATTATTTGTCATTTGTTTTTTAGTTTTAGACGTAGGATTACGTCTTTCGGTAACATATTGAGGGTGCAATTTCAAAAAAACCAAAATCGACCGCGTTACGAAAAGTGGTCAGGCTTTGACCACTTATAACTCTGTCAATAGCGGATGGATTTTAATTCTCCGAATCTGCTAAAATGAACACTTGCAATGGTGATCTAAATTATCACCGATTGCCTGCAATAAGCTTTTTCCCTAGCACAGATTACAAAATCGAATTCCATCCGGTCTCGCCGAACGGTGCTTACTCAATCGCCGTGTTGGGTGCTGTCCGGTCGGTCGTCATCATCATCAGCAGCAGCAGTGCTTTCGGCGCGTGGCGTTGAACCGTGTTCTACAGTACACAACGAAAGGCTGCCCACAAGCAGCGATCTGCAGCCCACATGAGTGTCCATTCAACTTAGAAGGAGGAAGAAGTTGCACCGCTACTGGTCGGATTCAGTAGCTCTTCGTGAGTCATTGTGAGCCATCTATGCCAAGCGCGTCACCCTCGTTCCAAACAACACACAGCTCGGAAGGATCGTCTGTGTTGAACACCCTATTAGCTCAGCATTACTCAACCATCACGACAAAATTTTCCTTTTCCGGAGCACCATGAATTTGTTAAAGAGTATTTTCTGGACATTTGTCAATCGGATGTCAGTTCCCATAAGTTTAAATCTAACATATCATGTATTTTAAGGATTCTCTTCGGGCTCAAGGTAGACATCCTATTGTTCCAGTTCGGGATATTTTGGGTAGACGCGATCTGGAGTAAATCTCCACAAACCTCGAGACAACCGAGGGGGGCGACTCTATCTACGATGCAGGAAAGATTGTAGTTGGCTGTGACTAGTTGCGCGAACGCTGAGTAGATAGAAAGAGGCCTGATGACGATTCTGAAGCTTTCCTGCAAAAAGATGATGCGCGATGTAAGTAGATGCGAGAAATGAAAGAAGATTTTTAGAAGATTGATTCGCTAGTATGAGGTTTTTCGAGCATCTAGCATTGAGATTTAGATGTGTCGCCTCCCTCGGAGACAACTGCGAGTATTCGGTCCAGTTCCTTTAACTTTAAATATAAGACGGCTGTTGCTATGATAACTAAAATTATCACCGATTGCCTGCGAAAAGTGCGTTCCCTAACACAGATTTCAAAATCTAATTCCATCCGGTTTCGCCGAACGGTGTTTATTCCATCACCGCGTGGTTTGGGTGGTGGTTTCCGGTCGGTATCAGCAGCAGCAGCACTAGCAGTGCCTTCGGTGCGTGGCGTTGTACATTTTTCTCCAGTATACAACGAAAAGCTCCCCGCAAGCAGCTAGCTATCAAGGCTGCCCACACCGTCACCTTTGTTCCAAACAACATACAGCTCGCCAGCCTCATCCGTGTTGATCACTCTAATAGCTCAGCATTGATCAACCATCACGACAAAACAGGAACACCATATTTTTTGTATATCGTTTATTTGTCAAGGCTCAATTGCGTTCGCTTTGCGGAGCCGTAATTCAATGTATATTAACAATATTTCTTATGACTAAAGTTAGTAGAACGGGGACGGAATACTCGCGGCTTACTAGAGGTTAAGGACAACAATTTTTAAACAAGTTGAACGTAGACTTGGGATAAGGTACACTGGGTTGAATTGTCGTTTAAACCTCCCTCGCGGTTGCATTGGTGAATGAACGTAGCGCTGCAGTACGGACAAGTCCTTTTTGTTTTTGTTTTCTTGATTTGTTTTCCGTCGATCTTGTTTTCCGTGCTGAGCACCATTGCTACCGACGCCAGAGAGGCAGCTCCCACATCTGGACCCTACCTATCGACCCATCAACTCATGAACCGGGGACCAACGGCTTTACTTCCCTTCCGAAGTAAGGCGTGATCAGAGATGTTATGCCTCAGAACATCCCGGCGGCGCCGACTGGGATTGAACCCAGGCCTGCTGGGGTGAAGTAAAAATTTTCCCAGAACGCTAGAAAAAAGCAAAAAAAAAATCTCGAATTTAATTGATTGATCGTGAATATCTCGCAAATGGAAAATTTTGTCAAGAAATTCCTCCAATTAATTAAATAACCCAATACTCCGTGCGTTTTGTGCACGAAAATGCATAATTTTGTCTACAGAAAACGAGGCGTTTAAGTGTTGGAAAAAAAGGTTTCCCTAAAGCAGACACCACACGAACAAAAATATTGTCAATGCTTAAAAGTATTGACAATCATATTGATGCAAACACTGTCGACGAAAATTTTGATGAAAATATTGACGCAAAATCATAAAAGTTTGATTTACTATTTCAATATTTCCCCTCATTTCTCCCTTCTGTTTGACTACAGCAGCAGGTAAGCCCTGTTCAACTTTTGTCAAGGTAGTTGTGATTTAATTCGGAATATTCTATCGCATACAACAATGTTAGTGAGGAGCGACTCTGTATTGATGACCCCTAGAAAATATTGTTGAAAACGTTGACCTTAAAATATTGGTGACGAAACTTCTGTTGTGTGTCGCCGAATATTGATACCGAGAACGTAATCCTATGTCAAATCTACGGTTGTGTCTTGGATACAACCTCTTACTTCTTGGTTCTGGAATATGCATATTTCTTACAAATTTTAAAATTGAACAAGTGTTGAAAATTCTGAACCTAAAAGTTACAACACTTCAAGAAATTTTCATGAATCTGGAATCAAATTCCTTGCACAGTTTTAAAGGCTCATAGATATAATATAAAGGGGAAATGGCTCTAATGTTGGCCTATGGATCTAAGATTGGGCCCTGTAGTAGATAGAGTTAGTGTGGAATATAAATGAGTAGAAGGAAGTGAGCGTGAAGCGTGATAGACTTGTAGCACAGACAAACAGACATAACACTCGCAAGTTGTTCATCGAACAAGCATTTAACGGACAATTTAAAAGTATCGTAGTTGGTAGTACCACCACCTGTGGCGCGCATAGTCAATTCCCTTGTGTTTGATGTTTACACACTACCGCCATCTGGTCAGCGTAGTGCCCACCATAGTGTACTCATCAGATGGCGGTAATGTTTTAGCGACGATATTTTACAGTGAGAAATATTCAATGTGTTATGTCTGTTTGTCTGTGCTTGTAGTAAATAGAGTTAGTGTGGAATAGAAATGAGAAAAATCGAATGAGCGTGAAGCGTGATAGACCTATGTAAACGGGATCTGATAGGTTCGGGAATTTTGATACAGCTAGAGGTATACATATGAGGTACCTAAGCTCGTTGACGGCGATTCTTTGCTCGACTGTCGAGCTGTTCAGTCCGTATTTTCGCTCGAGTTCTCGATTCGATTTTGTTTCGTTTTGTGCTGTCGCGTTGCGCCGTGGAAGTGTCGCCACCTTCTCGCATTCTGGCAAGTTTAATTGAACTTGCAAACACGAAACAAATGGTGCGTAAACGTGCTAATGAGCCAGCAGCGGGCCCTTCAAAGAAGGTGCTAATCAAGCCCAGCGCGTCGCAGGATGACGCCGGAAAACGAGTACTGCAAGCCAACCAGTATGCAGTACTCCCGGAAGAAAATGGCGATGGTGACGCTGTTCCCATTGCAAGACGAGAGCGGATTCCCCCGCTTTTCACGCCGGTGAAGGATGTTGCCAAGCTGGGTGCCGAACTGGCAAAACACAAGCTGCTGCCTCGCTTCAAGCTTTGCAGCATCGGTACAAAAATCATGTGCTCCAGCTTGGAGGAGTACAAACAAATAGGAAGTTTCCTGAAGAACAACAACGTGCACTTCTTCACGCATGATCTGCCATCGAGCAAGCCACTGAAGGTGGTTTTGCGTGGATTACCGTCGTTCGAGGCTGCTGCGGTGAAGTCCGAGCTGGACCGGCTTGGGCTCCAACCTGAGGCCGTGTTCCAGATGAACCGGCGTCCCAACCAAAACACCAGCTTCCGTGATCAGTTGTTCCTGGTGCATTTCACGAAGGGATCCACCAGTCTTGCGGCTCTGAGATCCAAAATCCGGGACCTGTTTCAGGTCATCATCAGTTGGGAGCATTACAAACCCCAACATCGTGATGTAACGCAGTGTATGAACTGCCTCTCATATGGCCATGGCACCAAAAACTGCCACATGAAGACAAACTGCGGCAAGTGTGCTGGAACTCACTCAACTGCGTCCTGTGAGCAAGTCGATGACATCGAGCCAACGTGTGTCAACTGCGGTGGAAACCACCAAACCTCCAATCGCGGATGTCCCAAGCGAGTGGAGTTCATTAATATCCGTCGGAAGGCTACAATCAACAACCAGCTCGGTCGCCTTCGTAATCATCGTTCGCCTCCTGTACTAACGGAAGTCCAGTACCCAGCTCTCCAGCCCCGTCGACATGTTCCGAACCTAGCCCCACTTCCGCTCAACAACCAACAAGCCAATCCCGCGAGTATCCAAATGATTCCCAACAGTCGGACAGTTCAGCATTGTCTCGCTGTTGCTGCGGCCCAGCCAATTCCAGGTTCATCCACCGCCCCTGGTTTATCATACGCTGGTGCTGTCTCAGGTGAATCTGTCGACGATTCTCCGTTCACCTCGGAGGAACTTGTGACGCTCGTGGCCGAGGTCATCATCATCATGCGTACCTGCAAGACTCGATCTGAACAGCTTCATGCTGCCTTGTCACTCGTCACCAAGTATGGACCGTGAAGCTATAAAAATTGCAAATTGGAACGCTTGCTCACTGACGAAAAAGCATAGAGAGCTACTCGATTTCCTCAACACCAAGGAGGTCGACATTGCTATCATCACCGAGACGCATCTGAAGCCCGAACTGAACGTGTTCCTTCCCGACTTCCGGCTCGTCAGACTTGATCGCACCTGCTCTGGAGGTGAAGGAGTGGCCATCGCTGCAAGACGGAACATCAGTTGCCGGCTGCTACCAAACTTCCAGCTGAAAACAATTGAAGCCATCGGAGTGGAGGTGAGCACATCACTTGGCCCAATCACCATCATCGCGGCCTACTGCCCCAAGCAAACCAACATCAGGGACGGGTCGTCAGTGGCCCTCCACAAAGACATCATCAAACTCACCCGAAGGAGCGGGAACTTTATCATCGCTGGCGATCTGAACGCAAAACATCAAGCTTGGGGCAACGGTCGGAGCAATAGAAACGGCATCATCCTCAATGAAGACCTGCAAGAGGGCCACTATACCATCTTGGCCCCGGACTCTCCCACCCGGTTGAATCGGTCTGGGGTCCATGCGACCATCGACATCTTCGTAAGCAACATGGGACACAACGTATCGCAACCTGTGGCATTCCAGGAGCTGAGCTCGGACCACTACCCGGTGGTGGCCGAAGTTGGATCCTCGGTAAACCGATTCGAAGCTTCCCGGCGCAACTACCTTCGAGTCAACTGGGTGCAATATCAACACTGCGTCGACACAACCATCGACTACGATGTCCAACCGGAAACGTCGGAAGATGTTGACCGGTGTCTACAAACCATCGAGGAGGCGATTTCCCGGGCCAGGGAACAACACGTGTCAGTATCCAGACAGGTGAGTAACACTCTGAACCTTGACAGCCCTACCAAAGATCTCATTAGACTCCGTAACACCATTCGTAGGCAGTACCAGCATAGAGATAACTCTAAGACTAGACGGTCCCGAAATAACGTGCTCAACTTTTTGGCTCAGCTCTGGTACTCTCTTCGGTCCCAAGCTAATCGATTCACCCCTCGAAACATAGGAATAACCAATAACCCCTCATTTTATCTGTCAAAATTTCATAGCGAATCAAAACAAACATTGCGTAGTACTAGAATTTCGACTAGAATGGGATACGTTAACCGTTTGCTTGGGACCAATAGGCTAGTCAAGTAGTGAGCCAATTTAAAATCGTTAGTTTCGTATTGATTGTTGGTACCAGCGTACTGGCCTGCCTAACTTGAAGACCAATTGTAATCGATTAACAAAGATCATTCAGGCCAGGATGGTGGATCTCAGAAATAACGATTTTGCTAGTAAGATCCACTCTCTCCCAGATTGTGCTAAGCCCTTCTGGAAACTTACAAAAATTCTTAAAAACAAGCCTAGGCCCACTCCCCCACTGACCCCACTGGATCGTCCCGGCGACCCAGTGGTTCATCTGATAACTCCTGAAGAGAAGGCTGCCGCGATAGGTCAACACTTCGTCAGCTCCCATAATCTCGGACAAAACATCGTCAGCCCTCATGAATCTGAGGTTGCTGAAAATGCAACCAATCTTCTTCAGATTCCTAATATTTTTCCAGAGGAATCCGAGATTACGGCTGATGAACTGTTGGCCTATATCAAATCATCTAAAAACATGAAGGCCCCAGGTTTCGACAACATCCTGAATCTGGAACTCAAACACTTGAGTTCCAGATTCTACAACCATCTGGCACTGATTTTTAATCAGTGCCTCAGACTTGGCTACTTCCCCTCGTGTTGGAAGTCAGCTAAAGTCATACCCATCCGGAAACCTGGGAAGGATCCTTCCTCTCCTTCAAGGACATTCTGAGGATAATTTCATGAAGTTTGTGGGAGAAATCGAATCTGGAGCATAATGCTTAGACATTTTTGGAGAATATATAGGACATGAGGGTGAGTATTACAATTAAATATGAGAATAACTCTTTTTCAAAGAAATTCGAAAAATAATTGTAGGAGAGTTTGCCAAAAAAATTCTGAGGTGAAATCTAAGGAATTTGTGAGGAGAAATGCAAATGAATTCTCAGGAGTCTTTTAATCTGAGTAGATTTCCATGGGAAGCAGTGAGATTTAAAAGGAAATGTGAAATGAATTCAATGAAAATACTGAGGATATTTCTAAAGGGTTTCTTACTGAGAAGAATTTCAAGGTGATTGTGAGGAAAATAAAAGAAAATTGAATTCGGAGGATAGTTTCAACAAAATATTGAAGAATATTTCAATGGAACTGTGTGAAGTATTCTTAATAAGCGGTGCGGGTGGTGTAGTGGTAAGCATGATTGCCTCTCACCACCAGGCCTGGGTTCAATCCCAGTCGGCGCCGCCGGGGTATTCAAACAAGCAAGGAAAAAAAGGTGATTTTTTTTTTTGAGAATTCATAGAAGCGTTCTAGTGAATTTTTCTAATAACTCCATGAGAGTTTTGGAAGAATATAAAGCGAATGCTGACGAGAACTCCAAATGAATTTTCATGAAAAATCTCCGTTGAATGGGCTTTTCTGAGGTCATCAGAACTAGGTACTTGAAGGTTTCCAAAATTTTCCTAAAATTAATGAAGCGGCCTTGAAGTTTTTTTTTTGTAGTTTTAGAATCTAGCCTGATGTTCACAATACTTCTCATAAAATTAACTTCCCTGAACTTTTTCGAAATTTCTAAAGATCGTCTCTAATGTTTGAAAAATTCGCTGTGTTCTCGAAACTTCTTTAAAATTTATGTAATTTCTCTAATGTTAACGGAACTGCTCTGAGGTTCTCTGTTCTTTGCTGAAATTCTCGAAACTTCTCTAAAGTATTTGTAGTTCTCATGGTCATGAAGCTTGTTGCACTGCCCTGCATTTAATTGAATTATCCTAAAAATGTTTAAGCTTCCGTGAACTTCTGAACTTATGTAAAGTCCTCAATAATTTTCTTAACATCTCTGAAGTTCCCTGAAAATCTGGGAATTTCCAAAATTTTCCACTAATTTTCTGAAACTAATGGAACTGAACTCCTCCTGAAATTTCCCCTATTTTTGGAGCTTACTAAACTTCTTTGAAATGCTCCCGCATTTTTTGCTAATGTTCATGAAACTTCCTGAAGTTCTCAGATCTTCCCTTAAGTTCCATAGACTTCTATCTCCAAATTTTTCTGAAGATATCTGCACTTCTGCGAAGTTCTCGGAGTTTTTCTAAAAATTTTTAAATTTCTGTAAGCTCCCGCAATTTTATTGGAATGTAAACGAAATAATTAATATAGTTTTATGATTTTCACTGAAGTTCTCATGATTTTTCGGAAGATCATGGCACTGCCCGTAAATTATCGACACTAATTCATAACTTCTTCAATCTTCTTCTTCTTCGCATTTCAAGCTTATTGCATATCGCATATTAGCTTATTGTGTGCTCTCAACTTAGTGTTCTACATGCATTTCCACAGTTATTAATTGAGAGCATTCGATGCCTGTACCATTTTTGCATTGGTATAATTGTGTGGCAAGTCCAATCATACTTCTATGCCCAGGGAAGTCGAGAAATTTTCCAACCCGAAAAATTCCTAGACCGGACCGGGAATTGAACCCAGCTACCTCCAGCATGGTCTTGCTTTGTAGCTGCGCCTTTACCGAGCTAAGGGAGGCCCCAACTTCTTCAATAGTCTGGTGTTATTAAAACTCCAAAATATTTGTGAATTTCCTTAAAGATCTCTAAACTGCCCAGAATTTCTTGCTATTTTTATAAGAACTTGCAATTTTACGGCAATTAATTGAATTGCCTTGAAGTTTCCCCAAACTTATACTTTATAAACGCTCACTGAACTTTGCCTTAAATCACTAATTTTCCCTGAACTTATCTGGACATCCCTAAAGTTTTCTATACTTACCTGAAGTTCTCTGAATTGTTTTGATGTTGAAACAAGGAAAACCAATAGTTAGGAAGTTATTCTTCATCTTTTATTCACTGTTCTCTAGTTTGAAGTGGTTAAGACTAGGATTCTGTTGGATGGCCATTATCGGTGTAATTGATTGATATTGTTGCGAAGGAATCCGTTTTGAGTGACAAAAGGGCGCACCTTTGGAGGGTGTTCCAATACTCCGAAGGGTATAAACATTATAGCCGGATCCTTGCGATAAAGGCAAGAATGACAACTGTAAAAAATCGAATACGACATGCACCAAACTAAGGACACGGGGGTATACAACAATAGATAAAATAACTGGTCGCAGTGGATTTATGTTCAGAATAGAGGAAAACAAAAGAAAAAACTTGGGTTAAAATCATTGATTTAAAAAATGCTGTCAGAACCTGTAATTCTCAATTAACACGTCTTTCTTGCATATGCTATTGAACTTTGTGCAGACCAAACTCGCAAATGCGTGATTTATAGTTATAATCCCATACGACCACATATAGAATGTGAGTGCGAACCTCTCAGCCCAATTGCATTTTCATCCATTTGTTTGTCCACGATGTGTCTCTTGAACCAAATACGACCAATGTAAACAAGCCGGAGGCCCATGTTCAGTTGCAGCGTTCGATTGCAAACGAATAATAATTTCCTTACCGGAACGTGAACATGTACAGGTATCTCTTTTCTCGGCGCAAGTCCAAATCTGCGTTACCGGTGCGTGGAGACCACCCAAGCAATAACAACGGAAAGACATGCACTCATTGACCCGTAGTCACACGGTTATTAATATCGTTTAAATCTTTTTACCCGCACGACAATGCTGGGATGGGGGTGGTGGCTGCACCTTGAAGTTAAAAGAAGCTTAACAAAGTAGTTCTTTGGACTCCTTTATAATAATGAATGCACGATCAGTTATTAAAATTGTCATCGCCGGTATACACGTAAGGCCAATTTACATTTGTCCACTTTCGTAAGCTGCCAATATAGGAAAATCCACATCAATTCCAAAATACAGCTCGATTTTAGCAGGAGAGTCCCCGGGTTGGATGGCCTGTGGTTGTGGGCATGGGTGATTCCTAAATAAGCCGCACTCCTTTCTCGAGTCCAAAAACATGGAATATGAATTGATTCGCAAAATGAGCTCCCATTACAGCTCTCGAAATCCGAACGAATACCCTAACAAACGAGCTCATGTTCAATGGGTGAACGCGGCTTAAGCTTAAGTAGGTATGCAAGCTAGGTGCTTGTATGAATTGTTGCTCTTTTTTGGCACGGTGGGAGGAAGCGAATGGCGAGTCCCATTTTTGGAATCATTTATTAAAAACTGTTCGAACCGGGCTGGGGTCGGCGAATGACAACGGAATGGGACTCGGAGTCTGCTTTTGGCTTTTGTAACTGCTTCATTTATATGGTCATAGCTCTGCAACAATATAGTTTTTCTGGATTACTATTTCCCCCTTGGAAGGAGCTCGAATCCATTCCGTGATTATTCTGGCTGGTAGCATTCATTGTTGTTGGTTGAATAGGAGCAAAAGAAATGCCACGGAGGAGTTGAA
Organism: Ochlerotatus camptorhynchus; assembly: GCF_037179485.1. Classification (NCBI taxonomy): domain Eukaryota; kingdom Metazoa; phylum Arthropoda; class Insecta; order Diptera; family Culicidae; genus Ochlerotatus; species Ochlerotatus camptorhynchus. The sequence goes on along the minus strand of NW_027040802.1, from coordinate 3,122,451 downwards.
ACTTGTTTCATTTGTAAAACAACCAGGTCGTCGAAGCTATTTGTAGTGTCGAAGCTAGGTGAAACGAGCGTTAGTCGGTGTTGTATCACTTTCAAATCTATTTTTAGCCTTTGGAAATTTCTGTAATAATTTGAATCTATTTGGACATGAAGATGAAAATAATTGAATATGAAAACGGAATATTGATCACTGTCTATATAATCAATAAAAACTACAACCCTGAACTTCATACATTCAAAATCAATACACAAGTACCCACGAGTTGAATCTCACCAAAAACCCTCAGCAAAACGTCCAGGGCTATAGGGGTGGACGGGGCAAGACGGCCAGGTTGACATAATTTTTATATGCAATAATTGCAACTATTATTCTTTCATGTCTGTTCTAGAACCTACGCATTGAAACAATTTATTGTATTAAATTTTGGATTTTTTTAAATAATTTAAAAAAGTAACTTGTGTACACCGTTTTCTGATACCTCGGAGCAATAAGAGATGAACTAGCCTATGGCTAAAAATCTCTATAATAAAGTATTAAAAAAAAAAAAAACCTCGTAGCAAGATGAGCTATGTAGCAAAACGTTCACCAACAGCAGAAGTTGATTTAATATAAAAAAATTATTGAAAGTTGTAACAAACGAAACTTGAAAAGTTTTCTTGATTATTGCAAATTCTTATTACAAAGAGAAGATTTTCACCAAAGAGCAGATTTTCACGGTAGGAAAATTTTCACCAGTTTCTTCATAGATACTGAATATTTCTAAATAATTGTTGGAACGTTGCATCTTAGGATCCTTGTTGTAAAATACGTGCAGTTTAAAAAAATAGAAGATTATTGATGGAAACTTAAAACGGTGCTCATCTTACCCCATCTACCCCTAATAACCAAAGGAACCTCCGACATCTCTTTCGCTGGATTGGATCACACTAGGTATTTGTGGTTGCTGCTGCCGTTGCCGCGGTTTGTCCCCAAGAATTGATATTCATCCGCACAGCGCACAAACACCCCGCACTTATTCCAACAGCAACCCTCATATCGCTGTTCGTTTCATTTCGTTTCGTTTCAACTGCGTCCGCTGGGGACATAAAGAAACATGTTTTTATACAACAATTTTACCGTCGCACCTACGCACCGTTAGCCTTATTTGGTAGAAAAGTTCAACTTCAAGAATGTATAATTTACCTACGGTTAATATTCGTAATAAATATCGACAACAGCCGACCGATGTGTCGGGACAGGCCGTGATGTAGAATATTGCTTCAGCGCGAGTTTAAGGTCGTAAAACTGGCAAGGAAGGGAAAACGATGAGACAATCAACGAGCGGAAACCATTTTACTGAATGCTATGTAACTGATTGAATGAATTGGTTTAGGTTCATCACAGATGTGAGTCAAGTTTATGGTTGATTATTTCAAAATGTTGATGCTGATGGCGTTCCGAAGATCAACCAGCTTCTGACTGAAAATCTCCTTAATAAAGATAACCAACCAACCTGATAGTTGAAGGGAAAAACACTTCATATTTTCATGCACTACATTTTTACTATCAGAAAGATATCTTCTCAACGATGCTCCGTCGTGCGATCAAGCTCGCTATACATCGCTTCTTTTTATGTGCTTTTCGTGCAATGGGGGTTCGCGAATCAAAGGTTGAAGATCGATGCTACAGGGGAATCTAACAAATTGAATCTAAGGAAAATTGAATTATTTAATTTATTTTAAAATGGATAAGACTCCCGCCTGACAACGTAGAAAAGCCATGGAATATAATGGCGGGTCCAGATAGAACCATTTTTAAATGGAAGATAACCTTATTGCTGTTTTATTTAAGCATTCCTCAAACAACCCAATTTCATTACACAGGGATTTTCAAACATGGACATTTAACTTTTGAACTGTCCCATCTACGGGCTAAAACTTACGCGCCAAATAGCACACAGCCTTAGATACCACTAGTTTACAGCATATTTGATCATTTCTCATGTAAAATTGTGCGCTGAATCCAAAAATTTATAGTCAGAGAAAATCTCAGTAAGATAGTTTTCAAATGATGCTCCTTAAAAACCTTAAATTAGGCGTAACTATCCTATCGAGATTTTCTTCGACTTCATTTTTGAATTCAACATTCAAACATAATTTGTAAAATAGTGTACTGTTTGTGGGTGCTGTAAAACGGGGTAGCTTTAATATTTGTTTGAAGTAGGGCTCTAATATTGACCTATGGCCCCTTGGCTAAAAATCTGCTATTTATGAATTTTATCTAGATGAACGCGTCATTAGGACGGTACGATTGTATATTTTTGGTCGCTATTGAAAATTTAGTCGTTTGCTGAATTTACGTATGGGCCCAAATTAGGGGCATTTAGGCCGACATTCCTCCATTTCCCCTATAGGCTAAATATTTTTTACAACAATTAGGGTGAGTGTATCACTTATGGTCATACGTTCCTATTATGGTCTGTTTCAATTATGGCCTATGGAATTCCCATGGGCCATAATTGGAACACACCATAATAGGAACGTATAACCATAACTGGTACATCTACCCTAATGTTCTTCAAATATTTTTTTTAAACAAGTACTGAGGATCCTAGAGGCAATAAATTAGTAATATGTTTAATGAAAATGATTGCATTTGCACTATTTTTATTTGTCTTGTGATCGAACATGTTTTTTTGTTTTGGGATTACTGTTATAATACATGAAATATGAAACTTTGAATGAGTATATACATATTCAGTCACGTCATTAGAAATAAGAGGACAATACTGATATTATGATGGCTATATCGGAAACACATTTAATAAGTGATTGTTTGAGTGCCTTTTCAATCAGGTGAAAAACAAGAAAATTGTTTGTTTTTTTTCTCCTGATATTTGAAAAATATGTAATACCCTGTTCTCATTACGCTCTATATCACGTAATATAGCGAGATGATATCGATATCAAGTGGAGGTGTTCACACTACGCTATCGTGATATGGCTTAACGTTCATACCAGATCATAAACAAAAACAATAATGCTTCAGAATCATTTGAATCAAAACATAAATGCGATCAATGCGAACTTTTAATAGCGAATTCGTTTATTATTCAGTTCCAACCTGGATCGGGTATCAAGATTGGGTCTGCTTGTTTTCTGACAAACGTCTTGCTCGTTTGTTTTTAAAACCTAGCTCAGGTTGAAGTTCACACTGACAAAAAGTTCGGCTTCGCACTGGGTTGGAACTGGTGTTAACCCCGATAGAAAACGAATTAGCTATAAGTGTTATTTAACTACAATATTTACCAATTATGAGCTCGTAATACATATTAACAGGATTGGTGTGGCATAGTGAAGAATCTATAATTTTTCTTGTTCTGCAATACAACCGATTCAACGGAAATGTGTCTCTGAATTAATCATTATTATTATTCATTTGAATCGAATTCTAATCATAATATCAAATCTCCGGAGTTCAGTGAATAAGTGATAATTCATCACCGATTCCAAAGCATTTTTTACATGACGCGACTGAATGATCATTTAGAAATTTAGCAAAACTACTGGTGGCCAGGATATCTGAGATATGTTGAGTAAATAGGACTGACGTGGAAAACGTGGAAGACTTACACAGTACATTATCAGCTTTTGCTATGAGCTGAAACTGTGATAGATTTCTGACTATGCCCTTTGATTTAACTGTGGATTCCGACGAGGGTTCCGATCATGCTTCCACGCCTTCATCTTATAATGATATACAACTTATCTAAATTGGGGAGTCAACTTGACAACTCCTGTGGCATCTTGAAATGTTTTGTTCCACCCTTAATTAGTGGTATTTTTTAATCCAAATTTATAGACTAGCCAAAGTGAAATAAATCAAGCCAAAATAGACCGAAATTTGTGTCAATACAAACGCCTGTATGTTGTTAACCTGGAAGGTAAAGCTTGAACTTCTCAGAAAAACTTTCCGGGGAAGATCAAGCTTTTAATGAGGATTTAATAGAACCGAAGCTTTGCATGACTAGCGGTAGATTTCATTCAACATTACGCCACAACATCAAGCATTTTCAAGAGTTATTAAACTACTTGCGTCAAAACTCTTGCTTATGACACTCCTCCGACCGTATGATAACGTGCATGGTAGGTAGTGGAATCGGTACTGGACTGACTGAGGAGGAGAATTACCTCTGACAGCCTCCTGGGTTCAGTGTTCATGGACAAGAGCACAAGGTGTTACGTCTCAAGAAAAGTTTATACGGTCTGAAGCAGGCTGCGAGGTCTTGGAGCCAGAAACTGCATCCGTAGCTACTACGGATAGGCAACAAGTGGTGCGATTCCGATCCATGTCTGTATCGGAAGAAAGAAGATAGCCTATGGTGCTTCATTTTGGTATACGTCGACGACCTCATCATCATCGTCAGCAGAAACGAGCGTATCATTGAGCGAACGACCAAAGGACTACAGAAAAACTTCAACATGTCTTCGATTGGCGTTGACGGCGACTCTGTAGCTCTTTACTCCTACGTAAAATACCGTACGTATACTGTGCGAGAACCATGGTGGCCTTTGTGCTATATCTTCACATCACCGAAAATTCCCATGAAATACTAGAAGAAACAATTTTTCAACGATGCCGTCAACGGCAATGGGCAATATACACTGCTATCGTGCTGCAACGTGACAACAAGGGTGATTTATTCTTGAATCAGAACTGGAACATTGATGAAATCGTTAAATCAAACGGGTTGGAGGATGCCAAGATGAAGAAAATCCCTTTGGACCCGGGATACTTCAAGGAAGAAGATGGGAAGCTGCTTTCGGACAACAATAGCTACCAGAAGCTAGTTGGTCTAAGAGATGAGCTAGCCTAAGGCTAAAAAATCTCTATAATAAAGTTTAAAAAAGCTAGTTGGTCAGTTGCTATTTGTGTCGGTCATTACAAGACCGGACATATCGGCAGCGGTTTTCATCGGCAGCGGTTTTCATCGGCAGCGGTTTTCATCGTCAGTAGGAAAACGAGCTGCCCTACACAAACCGACTGGAACGAGCTCAAGCGGGTAGCTTGCTACCTGAATATAATCAGGGGCCACTGGTTACGAGTAAGCTGCAAAAACGAACAGAAAGGCCTGATCAGTTTCTCGGACGCGGATGGGGCCAAATGCAGAGAAGAGCGAAAGTCCAACACCGGATTAAATTCAGTGGTGGTACCATCAGCTGGGCGTGCAGGAAATAATTCTGTGTCATTATCCACCACTGAGGCAGAATGCGTGGCGCTCTCCGAAGCCACACAGGACATATTGTGACTCAAGCGTTTGTTACGTGATCTCGGCGAAGAACAGCAGAATCCCGTTATCTACGAAGACAACCAGAGTGCATTAAAAATGCTGGAATCCGGAAAATTCAGCGACAGAGAAATAAGAAAGATGAGATCCAGTTCGTCTATTGCCCAACCGAGCTAATGACTGTTGATCTGCTGAAGAAACCAATAGGAGGGATCCGGATGGTCAAGTTTCGGGTGACGAGCGGATTGGAAGTCCAGTGTTGAGGAGTTTTCACGGATCGTAGCAACACCGTGGACCTCAAGCAGATCGAAGCAGTTTTCTCTGTAACTTTCAAACTCCATTCTCAAATAAATCGTTCACTATTAAAGCCGTGTTTCTTTCAAGTTCCCTAAATGTCCATCAATGATAACACTAATAACTCTACGAGAAAAAGGAGGACACTTGCACGTCTTGTATTTTGTTTTGTGTATCGATTCGACGGGATGACAAGAAAATGACATTTGAAGCCGAAAAATACCAACCAGCTCTATCATGGCCTGGTTGCCAGCCGCTGCTTTTCAAATGTTTATCAAGTACGGAACATGATATGAGCTATATCAAGCACTGTTCGTGATATAGGTTGACAGGTCATTTATATGGGATATCAAGTAATATAGAACGTGATATTGCTGCTATATCACGAATCGCTCTATATCACTTGATATAGAGCGTAATGAGAACAGGGTATTAGGTGAAGAACTCTCAGTTCTGTACCCCTCGCACTTCCCCTGTAAAGTGGACCCTACACGATTGCTTTTATTGGCAATAGTTGTATTGCCAATACAATCTATATTGGCGACAATACATTTATATTCACATCATCAATATTATTGTCAATAAAATAACACTATTACACCTGTTTTATCTGTATTGAAGTGGAAGTTATTCAGCCCTGAGAAACCAAGTGTATTTAGAAAAAAATCTTCAACGAGATCGACGAGATGTCTTCACATGTCTGTACCGCTGCTTTTGAAAGTCAAGGGGGATTCAAAAAAAGTCAAGAGAACATCATTTGATTTCAGAGATCTTCGTAGAAGCTCGAATGACTTCTTAAAAGTAAAGAGAACCTTGTAGATTTTCAAAAAACTTCATAGATCTTCATGAATCATCAAGAAACTTTAGAAAAGCTAGTAGACATTCATTAAATTTGGCAGAATTTCTGGAATATTTCTAAAAGTTCAGTAAATTTTATAGAAGTTCAGCTAACTGTATAAAAGCTTAGCAAACTTTGTAGAAGCTAAGTGAACTTTATAGAACTTCATTTTCATTTTCATTTTCATTTTGCAGCGCAGGGTGGGGCAGTAAAAGCGCAAGTCAATCCAAGGCCGATAGTAAAGGATGGGTAATGGCTGACTCGCCACATGCAGGCTACTTGATCGCCATGGGAAGGGATAATGATTAGATTGAGGTAGGTGGTTATATGTTGTTTGGATTGAGATGGCCACGATGCTACAAAATGATATGGAATGTATAAGCTGGAAATAGTTTGAAATTTGAATGAGTTATTTAGAATTTATTACTGAGAGTCTGCTCTGCTTTGAATCAGAACACTGGATTCCATGTGTATTGTTTCAAGATAGTTATGGAAAAAATGTTGTGACGTGTGCGCGTAGATACATCCGCGTAGTAAACCGATTGAATAAGTAAATCCGTTTCGAACGATATAGGGGAAATGTCTCTAATGTTGGCCTATGGATCTAAGATTGGACCCATCGCTAAAAATCTGCTATTTATCAATTTTATCTAGATGAACGCGTCATTAGGACGGTACTATTGTATATTTTTGGTCGCTATTGAAAATTTAGTCGTTTGATGAATTTACGTATGGGCCCAAATTAGGGACACTTAGGCCGACATTACCTACATTTCCCCTATCTAAGTTATGTAAGTTCCGAAAACCGCGCGAATTCCGAAAGCCGTGCGAGACAACCGAACCGAGAAAAAAGGCTTATTATCATTTAAAGAGTGCCACCAAAATAAATGTGATAGCCTATTTTGGCAAGTTGATTAGTTTTGGTTTTCTCCCTAGATATTCTACTTATTTACTACTGAGTTTTGTATCAAATTAGTTAATTTAAAGAACGTATCAATCATTTCAAGATTTCGCGACCGTACCGAACAAATTCTATACTACATAAGCTCAAAAGCCTTTGACAAGCTCTACCGAATTGCGCATCACCTGTGCGTAAGCTCCGCAGACGTAGGCGCGTTGATTCCGACAGCCACCAAAGGTTTAACCTGCACCAAAACCGCTTAAGGAACGACCTCAAGTCAGTAAAACCGTTAAGCGCTTAACATCTAAATTACGTAAGATACGAAAATCGCGCAAATTGCGAGCGCCGCGCGAGACAACCGTAGAGAAACAATAGCATATTATCACTTAAAGAGGCCACCAAAATAAATGTGATAGCCTATGTTGGCAAGTTGATTCATTTTGGTTTCATCCCTAGATATTCTACGGTAAAAAGGTAAATGAATCATTAAACAATGACGATGTTCCTTAATAAGTAAAAAAAAATCTCCTTAAAATAGATCGGGTTGCTCCTTAAATGATTGATCAAAATACGTTAAAAATCTTAAAATGCTCAGTAAATATTTAAAGTACGCTCCCTAAAATAGAGAAAACTGTATATTAAGCATTTGAAAATGCTCCTTAGTATGTACCGCTTTGCACCATTTTGAAGTGTAATTGTACCATATATCATCGGAAAAGCTGCTGCAGAAAAGTTAATAAGTACCATGAAATCAGATGAAATGCTCAGTAAAAATGCACAAATGCACACAATCATTTACTGAACATTTCAGCTGATTTCATGGTACTTATTAACCTTTCTACAGAAAGGATTTATTTCTACATAGAAAGGTTAATAAGTACCATGAAATCAGCTGAAATGTTCAGTAAATCATTTTGTGCATTTGTGCATTTTTACTGAACATTTCATCTGATTTCATGGTACTTATTTATTAACCTTTCTATAGTAGCTTTTCCGATGATATATGGTACAATTACACTTCAAAATGGTGCAAAGCGGTGCATACTAAGGAGCATTTTCAAATGCTTAATGTACAGTTTTCTCTATTTTAGGGAGCGTACTTTAAATATTTACTGAGCATTTTGAGATTTTTAACGTATTTTGATCAATCATTTAAGGAGCAACCCGATCTATTTTAAGGAGATTTTTTTGACTTATTAAGGATAATTTCATCTCTTTTATTGAGCAAAAGTAGGGCTGCCGATATTCTACTTATTTTACTATTGAGCTTTGTTTAAATTTAGTTATTTTACCGCACGTATCAATCATTTCAAAATTTCACGACCGTATCGAACAAATTCTAAACAACATAAGCTCAAAAAACTTTTGGTAAGCTCTACCGAATTGCGAATCACTTCTGCGTAAGCTCCGTAGACGTAGGCGCGTTGATTCCGACAGCCGCGAAAAGTTAAACATGCATCAATACCACATAAGGAAAGATCGATTTTACAGTCACGTAGGGTTTAGTTCATAGATTAACATTGACTGCTGTTTACAAATGTAAGTACTTGAACACTAAGAAATAATTTAACTCAAATGCTTCAATCGCATATATCAGAGATTTCACGTATTGAGAGAATAATATAGTAATCGAGTACAATAAACTCAGGGGAAAGCAATACCTACAAAAGATTAAAAGCTATCAATTATCACATACCTCTAATTTTACTTATTTCCTAAACTATTACTCTCCTTATTAAGCTGAGTAATGCTATTGGTCTGCTTACGTTTTCTTATTGAGCTAAATAGGAAGATTTATTCTACAACTTTAAAGGCTAGTTGCCTCCCTAAGTGGACCCCCCGCATCTCTATTCTTTTACTTATCTACTTAATGTTATTAGACTTTCGAATTTTTTATTTAAGTTCATTTGATGATTATGATATCTCATTAGTCTATATAAATAATTGAAATCTCTAATTCACCTAATCAATCATAACCCATGCTTTATTAAGTACCTGCACTTGTGTTTGTAATCTAAAATTAAACGTGTTTCAAGTAGCTTGATTTTGACCTATACCTATTTATTATATCTTAGTTCGACCCAGGTGACATCTCAAGTGACTAAAATGCTCCATTTTGAAGTTAGTTTCCTAGCTGATTTTTTATTTATGTAGGGTATATGCTCCAATTATGCTCACACGCTTCCACTATGTCGCACCACAAAAATACGTATGAGTATGTCACAATAGAAGCACGCTACAGTTGAAATCCCGAGCCATAGTTCAAACACATAGTATATCATTGAAATTCTTAAAAGTTCAGGGAATTTCGTAGAAGTTCCACGAACTTCATTTAAATTCTGAAAACTTTGTAGAAATCAAGCGAATAATGGTGCAATTCGACGAACTTCGTAAAACTGAATAGAAGTGCTAAGATGCTACCGACGCCAGGGAGTCAGCTCCCAAAGTGGACCCTACCTATCGACCCATCACAACGCATGAACCGGAACCAACGGCTTTACTTCCCTCCAGAGATTGTATGCCTCAGAAAATCCTGGCGGTGTCGACTGGGATTGAACCCAGGCTTTTTACGGTGAGAGATAATCACGCTAATCATCACACCTTCGCCGCCGCTGATTGAATGCAATCCCAGAGCATTATTATCTTTTTCCTGCTAGATTTAATTCCTGGCCCACTGAGCAGTGCATGCGGAACTTAAGAAAAAATTCTGTCCAGCGGCTACCATAGCTGTCAAATTTCTAACGCCAGTAATAAAATGAGCTGATTACTGAAAAAAAAACATAGTGTGTGTGATAATCACCAGAAATTGATAACACGCGCAACTCTCTGTTTGAGCACGTCAAGAGAAAAACAGTGGAACTCGCATCATGGTTTTCGAAAGAATACCTTCCCTTTCACTTGGCAACAGTGGACTTCTGCATCAATTTCAAATTACTTCTAGCGAGAAAACAAATTAGCGGCTGTAGTAAATCATTATATCAGTGATTTTTTCGAATTATCTTAACAACAAATATTACAAATTCTCATTACTGATCATTACCAAATGTATCCCATAAGATGGCTGACTTTTATACAATTAACTAGCGAGCGATATTGTCTCTCCACCAGTCCAGTTTACTGTGGACAATATGTACTATTTAAAACGATACCACGTTGCTTGCAATATTGCTCGAACTCCGTGCTCACTGATAAATTCCTCCAACAAAAAAAAGGCGTAAACAATATTTAATCTGGCGTCAAGAGAAAACTGTGTAGTGATTATTGGATAATCGGTTAAAGGTTAAGTAAGCGCCTTTCAAGTTCACACACAACTAAACAGCAGGATAACAGCGGTATAGAAGCGCTATGCAATAAGAGCTTCTTCCAACCGTCACAACAGCAATAAGTAACTGACTAAGATCACCAGATTTGCTTATATAGAGGTTGTGTAAAGGTATCGTATAACATTTGAATACAGCTTGAGGCTGTATAAATGAAATAAGTAAAGCGTTTACATTGCGAAAATTGTTAGTTGGGACGTGACCATAAATTTTTATGCTTCAGGAAAATCCCACCGACCTCGGCTGGGATTGAACCCAGAACCATTGGGTGAAAAAGCAGTCACGCTTACCACTACACCACCGGCACTGGCAACCGAAGATGGAAATATTTACATTCATTTCGTGCATGGAATAATCCCATTCAGCATTTCGCAGTACTTATGCATAGGGCTGAGATACCACCTCAAAATCATAAAAAAATGGGGTCTACATTATCGATTTTTGAGAAAAGTTTCACCATTTTCAGTTACGTTCACTCAAAATGGTGGAAATTAAGGAAACATTTCTAAAATATGAGTAATGTTTTGTGGCGTCACTTTTCACGACATTGAGTTAGTCTCATCGGCCGTGCGTATTAGCTTTAGAAAGATTTGTATCTTTATTTATTTCAAATTTGACAAATTTGGATTTCTTCAAAACAAACAACCTCATAAAGTTTGAAGCCCCTATCGTGAAACGCCTAATTGGATAATTATTTATTTCTTTTTTTTATCAAATCGCTTATTCACACCCCAGCACGAATCCGACTATAGAGGGACAGGTGAAAAAACCATTTAATTTAGTAGCGATATAAGGTAGACGATCAGCACAAGCAAGAAACGGAAACGGCAGAAATCTGAGCCGACCGAAAGACAATCTCTACTTGGCTTAGGTAGTAGACCTATATGAGCCACTCTACTGTCAACGGTAGGAGGCGAAGAATAATATCGGAATTTATGATGGTAAGGTGATAAATTTCCGTTTTCACCACCCCGAGTGCGCACCATACGACACGCTGTTTAATAATTTGAATAAATGAACCGCATCGAAGCGTGAAAGAGAGGCTCGTCTTAATATTATTCATGAACGATGAAAGGCACTAAGGTGCATCATTGCTTTTATCTCAATGCCCTGTATGGTCAAGATGCAAGCTGTCACGAAACGTTCACGGCACTCCGTGATATTCTGCTAGGTATAATCCCGTCATCATAATCCAGGAAGTGCCCAATTTGGTGATGATCGCCGGGGCGTCCCAACTTCATCGGGATCGAGAAGGTTGTTAAACGGTCAAAACGCCCCTAACCTTGAACGCAGATTGGCGAGTTTACCGGAGAGCAACAATTATGATGAGATTCTGGTCGGCAGTAAGTACGTAGCTGTCCGTTAAATGGTTAACTGTGCTCGCGCGGAGTGAGGGAGGGAATGCCCATTGACCATAATCAACGCCATTTGTAGATATTTGTCCATAATGTAGCATGGCCCGCGTACGGATCGCGCTTGCGACTTCGAGCGAGCTATTCAGGTATGCAGCGGTCGAATTCTCTAGACACAGTGGGTGAGTGCGAGGATTTACGAATGGTTATTTTTAGTAATAAATAGGCAATTTTTGTTTGAGTACTGTTCGAGTTCTACCCAAGAAATTAACGACTTTTATCTTTCAAAAACTAGAACTTACTTTCGATGTTTCAAAACTCTAATCGAGTACTAAGAACTGAATTACTTAGCCCACAATTCAGTGAGTGAGTTGTTTCGTTTAACAGTTCGTCGGGAGTGGTTGAAGACCGGTATGTAGGTACTTGTGGTCGGTGCGGTGCGGTGGTGTGGATTGTCGTTTTTTGTTTTCATATATGGCAATAACGAGTCTGTTGCTTCTCGCGTATATGTCTATAAACGCCGTTCGGTTTCCCATAAGAAGGAGGAAAGGGGGTTTACCGGCGCGCAGGATGCAAACCAGCTAGACACCCACGTGCATTTATTATTGTTGCCGTTTCGTTTTGGCGCGCGGGTTGAACTCTTTTCTTTTTGTTTCGCTCTTTGGATTTCTTTCGCTGTGTATTGACGGGACTGCATTTACTGCATTACAAATTTAGCCGCAAAATCGCCACCGGCACCTTTACCGCTTTGCAGCAAGCCACACAAAGGTAGGTAGGTAGGTACATACTCTTTTGCGGAATTGCAAACGCGAGCTCGGGTTTGTTTGCTTGCCTAGTCCACATGAGCGAGGGGAGTTTGCTTTTGGGAGTGGAGAAATCTTACGGACTAGTATCATCTGATTGTGACAGTACTATTTAGGTGGTCATTATTTTCTTCCATTTGGGAAACTTTAAATGAGAGGTTACTGTTCCGCCGATACCATAACTTGATACAATATAATCGTATCTGAGGCAAGCCTTTTGCCGAAAAAGTACAGGAGAGCTGTAACGCATAGCATGTCGATTGAGTTAAGAATAAATTGGTCTGCATTTTAGTTAAGGAACTAAGCTGATTACGCTCTTCGTTGGCCGAGCCATGTTTAGCAGTTTCTCTTTGGTATCTAGTGGAATGTAAGTATTGCCGAATTCAAATAAAGCGCTATTGCTTGAAAATTTCATTTCCGTCTTTCATAGCGTCATTTCAATACAATTTCACTTATACATTCTCAAATATCTATTGCTATTGGCTTCTGATGACATGATGGAGTTCAACATTTGAAATCCTATTGTGAGACCACCAAGCTTGAATTATATACAGGAGGCATCGGTTGAAGAAAGCCTGTAGTTTCTGAGTGCTTTCCGTTTATATGGCGTACACTTTTTGGGAAATATCACCGTCTTTCATTAATGTATGTAGGCATGGGACATACACTAAACGTTCGCTAACTGAAGGAACTTTTTGATTTTTGTTTTCAAAATACCAGCTTATCGTAGACAAATTTTAACCCCTGTCGAAAATTGATTAGCCTGCATTTTATTTTTTGCAGTTGTCAAAGAAGAGCTTAAGAAAGATGCGATTTTTTACAAAAATAAAAAAGTTCCTTAGCGAGTGTTTAGCGTACCCAAAAATGAGTAAATGATATTCAAAACTACACTGAAAACGAAGCTAACTCGAAGAGACAGTCACCTTTACTCAGTTGTGAGTCACTTGCACCTGGGTATTGCGAACTCTGTCGATATTAATTTTTCAAGTGAGCAAGAAAACAAGAAAACATCTTGAAAATCTTTCGAAGCTTCAAATTGCTTTGCTGAAACAGCTCACGAAATCGTATATACATGCTGTCAAATGAACTCTTAGCTCCTCCTTCTTTGCTCCACAAATAACGTATACATGCTTTTGGGAGTGCACCTGCCCACAAACCTCACATGACTCTTATAAAGTTTGATTAAATTCTTGTTGCAGTAATTCGTAACCCAGTTTATTAATATCAAATAAAAACACTTATTCGAGCATCACGTTCGATGATTAAAATTATCCGCCTACTAAGGTTGATGTTTCGACAGTTTCATAATTATAATTCTTAATTTGTTTTCAGTAGGTGGCAATACCTGGTTCAAACAGTAACTACCCACATGACTTCTGAGCTCTTTTGAATGTTTGGCTCCCGTTTGACAGTTCGACTCGGCTCCCAGATGACAAGCATTTTGAGTTAGTTCGCAGTACTCAGACTTGCACTCATTCGTATGGAGAACTTTCGAAAAACGCAGGTCACTCAGCGGATGAGAAACCTATGCTATTAGAAATGTCTCCATACGAGTGAGTAAAAGTGACTCACTTTCTGAGTACGAGTCGTTTCCAGTGCAAGCAAATAGTACTTTGAAGTCGGAGTCAGAACAGGGCCCATGTTATTCAAAATTAAGTATTATTTGATAAAAAGTGGCTTTAACCTTCCTAATGGATTAGGGTCTATTTTGACCCGGCGTTAATTGATAGAGACCTGAAATTTCCTCACTTTTCCTAACTTTTGGAAATAAACTTTATGTTGTCAAAAGAAGCTTTCAGTGACCTCTAGGAGTGGGGCTACAAACAAAGTGACACATTGTGCATTAGGGTCTAAAAACCCAGAATGCTACTCGCTCCTAAAAATCAATTTTTGAACCGATTCTTGATCAATTGGCCTCAAAAGAAAGATAAAGGTTCCTAAAAAGGCACCCTGCACCCTTTCCAATTTGGCCATTTAGGATACCGCGCACCGGTTTCAATAGGGCACAAATTGACACAACCTAAACCTCATGTACTGGTATCGTCCGGCGGCTTAAAATTTATGATATTTCAACCAGAAGTAAATAGAAATCATGCCACGAACAAATACGTGGATCTGGCCACAACCCAGATACCCAGACCTGATTCCGGCAGGGCCCCAAATAGGACACAACCTGAACCTCATGTACTGGTACCGTCCGACGGCTCAAAATTTATGATTTTTCGTCCAGAAGTAAATAGACATCATGCCATTGACCGAAATGTGGATACCTTTAACCAGTTCCGATAGGGCCCCAAAAAGGACACTTTCAAAACCTCATGTACTGGAAGCGTCCGATGGATCAACATTTATGATTTTTCATCCAGATGTCAATAGATATCATGCCATAGACCAACAGGTGGCTATATCTGGTTACTCGCAACCGGATCCGGCAGGGCCCCCAAAAAAAGACACTTCCTAATCCTCACACAGTGGTGTCGTCCGACGGCTCAAAATTTATAATTTTTCAACCAGAATTAAATAGACATTATGCCATGGACTGACAAGTGGATCTGGCCATATCTGGATACCCGGAACCAGTAGGGTTAAAAAAGGAAATTTCCTAGACCTTATGTCCGACCGTCCGACTGCCCAAAATTTATAATTTTTCATCCATAAGTAAAAAGACATCATACCATGGACCGTAAGGTGAATCCAGATATCCGGAACCGGTTCTGGTAGAACTCCAAAAAGAAATTTCCTAAACCTCATGTACTGGCATCGTCCGACGGCTCAACATTTATGAATTTTCAACCAGAAGTAAATATACACCATACCACGAAAAAATAGGTGGATCTGGCCACATCTGGATACCTGGAATCGGTTTCGACAGGATTCCAAAAATAATACTTCCTAAACCTTTTGTACTTGCATCGTCCGACGACACAAAATTTATGATTTTGCATCCAGAAGTAAATAGACATCATGCCACACATGAATCGACGATACCAGTACATGAGGTTTAGGAAGTGTCCTTTTTGAGGCCTACCGGAACTTGTTCCGAGTATCCAGATGTGGCCAGATACACCTGTTGGTCCATGGCATGATGTCTATTTACCTCTGGGTGAAAAATCATAAATTTTGAGCCACCGGACGATACCAGTACATGAAGTTTTGGAAGTGTTTTTTTTTTGCAGCCCTGCGTAATCGGTTCCAAGTATCCAGATGTGACCAAATCCACCTATTGGTCCGTGATGTATATTTACTTCTGGATGAAAAATAATAAATTTAGACCCGTCGGACGATACCAGTACATGAGATTTAGGAAATGTCCTTTTTGAACCCTACCAGAACCGGATTCGGGTATCCGGATGTAGTCAGATTATCCTTAGGCTGCTTGGCATGATGTCTATTTATTTTGAGCCGTCGGACGATACCAGTACATGAGGTTTTGGAAGTATCATTTTGTGCCCTATCGGAAGCGGTGCCAGATAGCCTAAATGGCCAAATTGGAGAAATACTGGGCAGGGTGCCTTTTTAGGAACCTTCATCTTTCATTTAAGGCCAAAAGATCAAGAATCGGTTCAAAAATTGATTTTTGGGAGCGAGTTGCACTTTGGGTCTTTTTTGATTCGCTAATGCAAAATGTGTAACCTTTTCCTAATGCATTAGGAAGGTTAACGAAAATTCTACTCAATTGGGTTGAATGAGATCATTTTTCTGAGCCCAATGATATTTGTTTGATCATTTAGATATCCATCTTGGTTTTTAAATTTAGAATCAAAATGCTTGAATTATTTAGTTTTTAGACACGTAGCTAATTAATTGACATCTCGCTCCATACAATTAAGTACCACCGAGGGGTGCTCAGATGGTGAGTTTTGGCAATGCAATCTTCTAATGAACTTGAATTTTGTAACCAAGTTCCGGACTATTTCGGGTATTCTCAGGGAAGTGGTCCAAAATCCATTATCCAAAATTCACATGTGAATTCAAGAATTCACTTTATCCCGTAATATAGTAAGTCCAAGTTTGGTACTGGGTACTGCACCTGACCAATCTTTTTCTTACTTGGATTTATTACGTCCCCACTGGGACTTTACGCCAGCTATCAACTTATGTTCTTAAAGCACTTCACAGTTGTTAATTTAGAGCGTTCTATGCCTGTACCATTTTTATATTAGTATAATTGTGTGACAAGTTCAATCATACTCTCTGCCCAGGGAAGTGGAGAAATTTTCCAACCTGAAAAACTCCCAGACTGGGCCGGGAATCGAACCCAGCTGCGTGCAGCATGATCTGCACCATTACCGACTGAGCTAAGGACATAGGCATTAGACTGATGCAAAATTTGAAATGTTCGCTACACAGTGCTCAAAAAGGTTGCAAATTGGGCCCTGATTAGCCTCCCAAAATTTGAACTCGTTTAGTGAGAAACTGACTTGGCACAAACCAATTGAAGTTTATAGGGAATTACTATGCAGAAACCATAATTTCGGTTCATATCTATCTCAAAATTCACCAGTTCACTCTACTTTTGGAAATGATAACTGAGCTTGTTGAAAATTTTCTCAGCTACAACTTTGTTGTAGACTACTTTTCAATCAAATGTAAGGAACAAAAATTATTAATGATTCAAGTCACTGATGTCTTATGATTATGCTCAATCAATTGTTCAGTAGGCATCATTGGTGTTTATGGCGCGTATAATACAGGACAAAAATCATGGCTACTATGTCACACTGCAGAATACAGTGTTGCCAACCATACAGTTGCTTAATCTTGACATAAGATTATCAATCTCTCAAACAATTATTAACTATTTAATTTGACGTTTGGCTGGAAAACGATAGAAAATTGGAAAATTGTAGCTTATAAAACTTTCCATGAGAATAGCAATAGAATTTGTTAACAGTACAATATGTAAAAAGGCTAGAAGACAATAAACAAAAAAGTTTGGTTTTTCCATAGTAATTTCCATATAAACTTCAAATGGTTTGTGCCAAGTCAGTTTCTTATCAAATGAGTTTAAACTTTCGGAGGCTAATCAGGACCCGATTTGAAACCGTTTGAGCACTGTGGAGCGAACATTTCAAAATTTGCATCAGTCTAATAGGCATAACTAGGTGGTGGGCTGGGGTGGGGGCATGGCCTTAGCTGACAAGACATAAACCATCGGCATTACACCCAACCGGGAAATGTAAGATACTATTATAGATTTGCATGAAAAGTTTGCATAATTTGCAATGTTTCGTTATATGAACAGAATCTGTACTGATTTTTTCAAATAATTTTGTTATATCTACGTTAGGTTATTTGTCGATCAAAGTTTATTGCTCCTCATGCATTGCGTCTTGAAAATTATCCAGTAGAGGAGCCTCCCTTAGCTCAGTCGTTAAAGGCGCACCAAAGCAAGACCATGCTGGAGGTGGCTGGGTTACCAAGCCGGTCTAGAAATTTTTCGGGTTGGAAAATATCTTGACTTCCCTTGCAACACAATAATACTAATGTAGAAATGGGCATCTAAAGCTCTCAATTAATTACTTTGGAGGTGTTTTTCTAAGAGCTCGAAATAAGCTGATATGCGATAAGCAACAAGCTTAAAATGTGAGAAAGGAGGAGGTTTTACAAAAACTAGCAGACGCGGCAAACTTCGACTCCACCCTAAATTATTATTTTAAAAGATCTAAAAGGTGCTCTTTCTGTGATCAGGAGCTTCAGTTTTTCTTAATTCAGAGTTGGGAGGAAATGTCATACTAATATCAACATGAAGCTTTAGTGCTATAATTTATTAGCTATATTTATAGTTCTGAAGAGGATTGATTGATAGTTCAGTTATACCACGGTGGTGTGATTGTTGAACAGAAATTGTAACAAAGCGAAGGACCAATAATGCAGCAGTACTAATCAAATGCACAATCCTTTGCTTATCTCACTTGGTGGGTGAGGCAAAAGAGTGCACATTTAACTTGCTCATATACTGTCTTTTTTATACAGGGGGGAATCTTCACTAAGCCCCAACCTGTGCGCTTGGCTCTTGACCTCCCCGGAGCCGCCCGAAGGCATTACTTCGTGGGAGGGGCCTGTGCACTATAGCGCTCCTCTAGCCATACTCTAACGCTCTAGTCGGGCAGTAGGCAACTGTTGCTCGGCACGCCACACTCGTTGAAGCTTCGAAACTATGTGGGTGACCGCAGTCACCACCGCGCTCCAGATCTCGGTGGTACCACACATCCTAGGGACGATGTTATCCGGACTGGTATCCACTCCGCATATCGCTATCATAACGCTCGTTATTGGCTCAAAGCGTGGACAGGCGAACACAACATGTTCCGCCATCTCTTCGACACCAGCGCACGCGGGGCAGGTGGGAGTACTTGCATGTCCGAACCTATGAAAGTAACTCCTAAAGCGACCATGGCCTGATAGGAACTGGTGGAAGTTTACTTCCCCATGGCGCCTGTTGACCCAGCTTGATACGGAAGGCATTAAGCGGTAGGTCCATCTTGCCTTTGTGGAGTTTTCCCACTCCGACTGCCACCTCGCAATCGATACCGCGCGCGCGTTGTTGGTCCTCGTGTCATAGCACTCCACATCCTCCTTGATGATGAGGTCGATTGGCATCATTCCTGCTATGACACAGACGGCCTCCCTCGAGATGGTGCGGTATGCACTGGTCACCCTAGCCAGCACATTAGCCTGTGTGTATACTCTAATTCCGCCTGTGACAGTCAGTATCCAGAACCGCAGCCCTCGCAGGGCCCCCGTATCTGAGGATCGATACTACGACTTCAGTGAGGAGCATGCGCTTACTGGCACTCACCGCCGAGCTGTTTGACATCATGCGGGATTAAATATGCCCCCACAGCCGTAGACGCTCTCTTTCAGGCGTACTCGACGTGGCAGCCGAATCTGAGCTTATCATCGCGCATCCCCAAGAGTTTCACAGAGCGCACAGATCTAATTGTGCTCTCGCCCACTGTCAACGTCGCATGATGTACAGTAGACTGATGCAAAATTTGACTTTTTCGCTCCACAGTGCTTAAATGGTGCCATTTGAAGTTTACATGTAAATTACTATGGGAAATCTCAACTTTTTTTTTAATTGCCTTTTATTCTTTTTCCATATTGAGCTGCGAAACAATTCGATAACTATTCTTATAGAAAATTTTCTCAGCTACAACTTTGCTGAAGATTGTTTCTATGTAAAACGAGACAAGAAAAAGTTATGAATTATTTAAGAGATTGGTAAACTTATGACATGATTAAGCAGCTGCTCTGTAGGCAACACTGTATTTTGCAGTGAGACATAGTAGCCGTGATTTTTGTGTCCTATTCAACGCCCCAGAAACACCAATGTTGCCTGCTGAGCAGTTGATTGTGCATGATCATAAGACATCAGCGCATTGAACCATTGATAACTTTCGATCCTTGCATTTAATCAAAAAGTGGTCTTCAGCAAAGTTGTAGACATGAACAAAAATCTTGGTTTTACCATAGTAATTCCCATACAAACTTCGAATGGTTTGTGCCATCTCAGTTTCTCACCAAATGGGTTCAAATTTTGAGAGGTTAGTCAGGATCCGATTTGGAATCGTTTAAGTATTGTGGAGCGAAAATTTCAAATTTTGCATCACTCTAGTACAGACATGCGATTGTTGACTACGACCATCTTTGTCTTGTGATGGGCGAGCTCCAGTTTCCTGGATCTCATCCATTCCTCCACAAGCTTAACGGAGTGAGCCGCTGTCAGCTCTACCTCTGCGAGGGATTCACCGTACACTACCAGCGTGACATCGTCGGCAAAACCAACGATTTTCACGCCTACTGGGAGTCTTATCCTCAACACCCCATCTTACATGACGTTCCATAACACCGGGCCCAGGATGGAGCCTTGTGGCACTCCTGCAGTGACTCTAACGCATTTTTCGCCATCTTCTGTGTCGTACTTCAACACACGATTCTGGGAGTAGCTTTCCAGAATCTTGGTCAACCCTCCGGGGATTCGGAGTTGGTGTAGCTAGCGGGCTATCGCCCCCAAGCACGCGCTGTTGAACGCATTATTCACGTCTAGAGTTTTCCGATGGACCACCTCTGCCGTCTGGATGACCTCATGGATGGCTTCCACCGTGGATTTGCCTTTTCGGAACCCGTACTGGCTGCTTGACAGGCAGTCTGTTGAGGATGACTTTCTCAAGCAGTTTACCAGTGGAATATACTATCTGCGACTGTAGAATAGCTTTAGTGACATTTATCACTACCTAACGTCCCACGTTGCCTAAAGCACTGCCAGACGATGGTGTGTTATACATACTGTAAGTCTTCTTTACCCAACTATTGTTCTCTCGTCATGACCAACGTAGTCATCTCAGAGAGAAGCAGTAGATTAGTGTTTTTTGGTACAGCACGCACCCAACCCCATCCCACTTAATACCCATCATTATCATACTTATTCGCGCTCTGATTTTGCCTAATTTTAAAGAGCAAATTTGAATAAAAATAGGGTGCTAAATGAAACGTAGACTGCAAGTCCGTTTCACACTCACTCACTCGAACATAAAATCGCTCAATGTGACTCTCTGAAAGTGGAATTGACAGAAAGAAAGGTTGAAGATGCTGAATATGAAAATTTTCCAAAATGAACGGTTATGAACGGGTGGCAACTAACGATTTAAAATTGGCTCACTACTTGACTAGCCTGTTGGTCCCAAGCAAATCGATTAACGTACCCCATTCTAGTTGAAATTCTAGTACTACACAATGTTTGTTTTGATTCGCTATGAAAGTTTGACAGATAAAATGAGGGGTTCGTGGATTTTCCTATGTTTCGAGGGGTGCATCGATTAGCTTGGGACCGAAGATAGTACCAGAGACGCATAGATTGAAGCAAGAAGAACCAAACAAACCGTCAAACGCTGAACCAAACGAGCAATGTAAATAAACATTACTGTTCGCTCAATTAACCAGAAAGCAGTATTGTTCTCAATAAAGAAACAAGTGTTTAATTATTTTCGCGGAATATTCGATATTTATTATTTATTTATTTATTTATTTATTTATTGTTGATTCAATTAAATACAACAATTATTAGTGATAAAAAAACAATTTCGAATGGGAATGTTTTGTTTTTGCATAAATAAAAATGATTGCGCTGCAAGCGAAACAGTAAAATATGACAAAAATTATACTGTCATAGAGCGACTGTCATCTCTTGTCTTCGCTTAATTTTTGCAAAATGTTGCCACGCACTTTATTTTTATTCAGTTCCTATCGAACTTCTTGCTATGTTACTTTAACAGACCTTGCTACTAGCCGAAAAAAGCTTCAAGTTAAGTAGACGATCAAAAAATATGTGACTGGAGGTGTGTATCCGTTTTATTATATGAACAGCCCTTTGGAGATAATGATCAAATTTACGTGCTATTTTAGGCATGGTAGATATTGATAATCAACTTTAAAAAGTGTCCCGATTTGCAGACTAAGTGTCCGCAGTTCGATGAGTTGCGGCACACAATGAAGTCACTCTTGTTTCATAATCGGCATGAAGAGAGCCCATGGTGAGTACCTGACATTCTATCGATATTTACGAAGTGTATATGAACTTGTTTACCTTATATTTTAAAAGTGGTTTCAGTTCTCCAACAATGTTTAACATGTACAGTTCCAATTTGTGACTTTCCGTCCTAGGTTCTCTCCAGGCATTCTCACCCATCAGTTCAGCTTAGTCACCCACTCGATCGACCCTCTCGAAGTCTACATTCGGTTAAAAATCCGTCAATGAGCCCAGTTCCCACCAACCTGTTTGGCCACTCCAGGTCGTCGATGCAAATATTTACTCAACGGATTGGAGGATTTGTTTGCCGATCGGACCCATCCAGTGCAAGCAGGTAAGTGTATGGGCTGAGTATGGTGACCCTCCTGATGGCTCCGCGCCTAACCCACGCATGCCACTCGTCATCGATTGACGGGTAGTATCAGCAGCACTCAGGTGGGTTACAGTACCTCACTCGGCAAAAGAAGCAAAATTGAGCCCATTCAATATACCCCATACCAGCCAATCCACCACGGCAAGAAGTGCCTTTGTATGACGACGGCCGCGGGCAATTTTGACACCAACGCATTTTCCAGTTCCAGTTGCGTTGCGATCCACTCACAAGCCGTCGCGCAACTCCCCGTGCCTCGCAACTCCTAATGTTGATATTGGTTCAAAAGAGATCTCGCTCAGACCAGACCGAACCGTAACTAAGGGTGACTTTGATCGCTTCAATTGGCAGCTTGGTTCTAATAGGGAATTTGCACCAATTACCATCCACCAACAGGTCTCATGCAAACCTGTGAGGTTCGATTTGAACAAACCGTTTGTTCATAGTCACATACAACGACCGCGCTAGCACCGATCATATACAACAGCAAAGTCAACCGCAGTAGAGCGGACGCAGATTCCTTGTGAGACTCGCGGCCGCAGCTCGGGAAGCTTTTAGTAATATCTTTATTTGTTTTGAAACGCTTCTCAAGACAAGTCGCAGATTTCTGTTTCGCGCGCGCATACGAGTTCACACGTGCGCTCCTTGCGGCTAAAAACTTTTTCGGCTACCTAGTGAAAGATATTGCATTATCGAAAGACTTGAGTAGTAAATGCAATAGTAAATGTTTACAACAACTGATCAACAACAAACACTATAACGACTATCGGAAATAACCGCCGATTGGCAGTGTAATTGCACCAGATGATTTGAACCGTCGGGAATAATTTAAATTAATTATCATCAATTACGGTGAACAGAGAGTGAGTGTTTCTTCGCGATTGTCCGTATTGTGTACAAACAACACCGGGTCGCAGTTAGTCAGTGTCTGGTGGAGCATAAAAGAAACGAAAAGCTGTGAATGAATTTGGTATATGAATGAAACTCGCGCGTCGTGTCGTCGATGCAAACTTTATGAATGGGCCACGACGGAAGGGAGACACAGGTCGGCATTCCGTTTGCACGAAAGAGTGATGGATTATAATTGCAAAAGTTTTCGTCATGATATGCTAGTGCCGTTAACGTGCCCTGTTGTGTGTGAAGTGATTCATTCTACTGTAAACTATACAAACCTGGTGGAAAAAAATAATACTATGAATCAATAGTGCATTTTTGTGACGATGATACATATGATCTAGTTCTGTGTAAACAATCTGCCAAGCTTTATGCTTACGACTATCGCGTAACTTGTTGCATTGCCTGACGGTTGTATCGGTTTCCATTGCTGGATAAATATGGATAGTGAAAAGGTGAGTCACATTTCTACGTATCCGGTTCAATTGTTACGATGACAGGGTGATTCAATGTGCCAGTAGTTAACATTTATACTTGTTGAGCTTTATGAAGATGTAGGGTAAGCGTGCCAGTCATGGCACTAGGGCTCCAGTTTTTGTCCCAAGGACCTACTCAAATTTAAGATACATTTCCATGGTTTTTATTTGCGTAGGTAGGGGAAATGGCTCTAATGTTGGCCGATGCATCTAATATTGGGTCTATCGCTAAAAATATGCTATTTATCAATTTTGTCTAGATTAACGCGTCATTGGGACGGTACTAATGAATATTTTTGGTCGTTATTGAAAATTTAGTCGATTGCTGAATTTATGTATGGGCCCATATTAAGAGCATATAGGCTGACATTGCATCCATTTCCCCTATATGGAAAAATACATGTATATGTTTTAACCTTACATCGAAATAAATTTGGTCGAAAATGACAAAAAATTAGATTTAATATGGAGTTAATTAGAGGACCGCTAGGGCTAAAAACTGCCACACTTTTTATTGATTTTTTTTTCAACGAAAATCCTTGAGTAACTCAATAAAATATATTATTTCGAACATAATACATAATACTCAGAACTTATAATGTTATACCCGGCAACTTATTTTTATCGCATAACCAGGGTAGATCACCTCTAAGTGAAGGATAACAATATTAAATCGTATGCAGAGAGTCAGACCCCAGGTTTGTAATCTATAATGATGAGTGCTGTACTTAATCTAATATTAACTTTAAAAACCGATGATCGCCACAAATGCTGACCAACTACATGTTCCAACAGGACAGCAGTGAGTAACCGAGCTCACCACATTGTGGAAATCATATTACAGTGTCTCAAGAGGCCGACGGGTCAAAGAGTATCAATTGAGGATTGCAACGATTTTTTCCTGAAATTATTAATTATTTTGTTGGACATTTGTTCTAAAGTCTCAACATTTGAAATTCTGTGTACCTCGGTAGTACTGAACCAGGAAGGCAACTTCAAAATCATCTTCAGAACTTTGTTCTGAATCCTTTGAAGTGCTTTTTTTTTCCTGGTAGTGCAACAACTAGACCATATTGGCACAGCGTAAAGCATGGCCGGTCTAAAAACTTGTTTAAATATTAGAAGTTTGGGTTTCCTGTTTATACGAGGATACAAACATTTTATATATTTGTTACATTTGGCTTGAATGCCCTCAATGTGATCTTTAAAATTTAATTTTTGGTCAAGTACTAATCCAAGATAATTCACTTGGTTTGACCAGGAAATTGGAACTCCGTTCATAGTGACTATGTGACTACTATTAGGTTTCAAAACGGAAGCTCTAGGCTTATGTGGAAATATTATAAGTTGAGTTTTGGAAGCGTTGGGAGAAATCTTCCATTTTTGTAAATATAAGAGACAATATCTAAACTTTTCTGCAGTCTGCTGCAAATAACACGAAGACTTCTTCTTTTAGCGGAAATGCCTGTGTCATCAGCGAACAAAGATTTGTGACAACCCTGAGGGTAAATCAGGGGTATCCGAAGTGAAAATGTTATACAACATAGGCCCAAGAATACTACCCTGAGGAACTCCTGCTCTAACATGTAGTCGATTAGATTTGGAATTTTGATAATTTACCTGCAGAGTTCTGTTAGTTAAATAATTTTGCACTAATTTCATAATATAGAGTGGAAAATTAAACTTTTTCGATTTAGCAATCAAACCTGCATGCCAAACACTGTTGAATGCTTTTTCTATGTCTAGAAGAGCAACTCCAGTTGAGCAGCCCTCAGATTTATTTGAACGATTAAAATCTTATGAGTTGATAAGTAGTTGAATGCCCATGGCGAAATCCAAACTGCTCATCTGCACAAATTGAGTTCATTTTGATGTGAAGCACCAATCCATTCAAAATTATCTTTTCAAAAAGTTTACTTATTGAAGAAAGCCAACTTATTGGACGGTAGCTAGAAGCTTCAGTTGGACTTTTATCCGGCTTCAAGATTGGAACTTTTGCATTTTTTCATTTATCAGGAAAGTATGCCAAATTGAAACATCCGTTAAATAATTTTGACCAAGAAAGACAAGGTACACTCTGGGAGTTTTTTGATGAGCATGTAGAAAATTGCTTCATCATCTGTAATATTGATATTTTGTTTTTTTTTTTTAATTATAGACCTTACTTCGTCCAAATCAGTCCCCCAGGAATCATCAAAAATATTTTCCCGAGAGAAAATATCCAGATAATCCCGAGCAACCTGATTCTCAATAGGACTAGTAAGACAAAACTGAAATTATGGGAACTCTCGAATTGCTTAGCAAGTTTCTGAGCTTTTCCCGAATTTGTGATCAAAATTTTACCACCTTCTTTAAGCGCTGAAATAGGCTTTTGAGGGTTTTTCAAAAAGTTTGTGAGTTTCCAAAAGGGTTTGGAACTTGGGTCTAATTTACCTAGAAACATTATTTTCAAAAGTTCTGTTCCTTAGGGCAGAGAATCGTTTTTTAATTTGTTTATGTAAGGGCCGCTCGATTACTTTCATGGCAGGATCGCGTGTTCTTTGATATTGTCTCTTACGGACATTTTTAAGACGGATCAAGAGCTTTAGATCGTCGTCTATTATAATTGAATCGAATTTAACCTCGCATTTTGGTACTGAGGCAGCTCTTGCTTCAACTATAGAAGAAGTCAGAGATTTAAGAGCATAATTAAATTCATCTTTGGTTTGCAAAGGAATGATTGGATCAAAGTTATATTCCATATTTTTTTCGATATTGCTCCCAATCAGATCTATGGTAATTGAAAGTAGAGCTGTTGGGATTATAAATTATTTCCTGGGATATTTCAAAAGTTACTGGAAGGTGATCTCCGAAGTCAGTATTGATAACCAATTGGCTAAAAATTTGACATGAATCAGTTAAAATCAAATCAATAGTTGAGGCATTTCTTGCTGAAGAAAAGCATGTTGGGCTGTTTGGATATTGAATAGTGTAATAACCTGCAGAACAATCATCAAATAGAATGTTATTATCGGAATTGCTTTGAGTATTATTCCATGAGCGGTGTTTTGTATTAAAATCACCAATAATGAAGAATTTAGACCTATGACGGGTAAGTTTCTGAAGGTCACCCTTGAGAAAATTCTTTTGCTGGCCTACGCATTGGAATGGTAAATAGGCAGCTATAAATATAAGTTGTCCAAAATTTGATTCGACAGATACTCCCAAAGTTTCAAAAACTTTGGATTCAAATGAAGAAAAATTTTTATGTTTGATTCGTCTATGAACAATGATGGCAACGCCACCACAGGGTCCATCAAGACGATCATTTCTATAAATCAAGTAATTTGCGTCCTTCTTAACCTTATGTTTAGGTTACGTTTTTGTTATAACGGTAATATGCACGTTATGAACTCTCAAGAAGTTAAATAGTTCGTCTTCATTATCTTTAAGAGATCGAGCATTCCAATTTAAAATATTTAATGATTTAAAATCCATTACTGAATTTCAAGGTCATTACGACATTGTTCGCAAATTTTACTCTAGTTTGAATAGCATCAAACATGGAGTTAGATTTAAGCATATCAGTAATCATGTTAATTAATAATTCCTGTAAAAATTCCATTTTAGGAGCAGTAATGCTTCCTAATTGAATTTTTTCAAAATTTCCGTTAGAATTACGTTGGTTAGTTTTTTGTAATAGTAATAGCAGCACAGGTAGCTCCATTAACTCGCTGAACATTGTTAGCAGCGGGGGGAGTAGGTATAGATGAATAATTTGAAGCAGGGGTGATATTTGGACCTACGGGTACGAATGTAGAATTTTTTCTTCGTTGACCGTTGTTAACAGCAGAGTTATTTGTACCTGGTTGGAAAGGAGGAGCATTTCCTATCTGTCGCTTAGAACGAGATTGTAGGATCGCTTTGCGAGTCTTACATTCCCAAAAATTGGATTTGTGGTTTTCACCACAATTTGAACATTTGAATTTCTTAGGATCTTCCTTCACAGGACAGTCGTCCTTTGCGTGAGAGGAATCACCACAATTCATGCATTTAGCTGGCATGTAGCAATTTTTAGTTCCGTGACCCCATCCCTGGCACTTACGGTACTGGGTGAGGTTTAGGAAATTTCCTCCAGTTTTCCTGAAGTGTTCCCACTTCACTCGGACATGAAGCATAAGGCTAGCTTTTTCTAAGGCCTTAAGGTTGTTTAGTTCACTAGACTTGAAGTGAACTAAATAAAAATCATTAAAAATCCCGTTGTGCGAATCGCCAGGACAGGATTTCATTTTCATTTTGATTACTTGGACTGGCTCAACTCCAAGTAATTTTGCCAGTTCATCTTTGACCTGATCCAGGGATTCACCACTGGGCAGTCCTTTCATGACAACCTTGAACACACGTTCAGTTTTGGTGTCGTAAGTAAACAATTGGTGCCGCTTCTCAGTAAGATACTTGAGAAGACATTTAAATCCGTCCAAGGTTTCAGCCAATACACGGCATTCACCCGACGTCCAATTTGTGAAAACTTAACTTTCACGAAGTTCAAAAGTTCCATGCGAAGGGCATGGAAATCGGAAGTGGTTGTCACAATAGGGGGAATCTTTTCCTTCTTGGCATTAAGTCGGGAAAGTTTACTAGAATTTTTCTTGGATGATGGATCATTCTCATCATCCGTGAGCAAATCAAATTGATTACTCAAATTAATTTCATCAGAAGGGGAACAAGATATTGTCCTTTTCTTTTGCGCTCAGGCGCCATGGCGGCAGTAAATTTTTATCCAATTCGACTTCCAAGCAGATTACTATAATAATCTAAAGGATCAAAGAGGAATTTTCCAAATCGATATCCAAGAAGGATTACCTCGGGTAGGGTCAGAACAAGGATCGAAGAGGAATAAGAGTTGAAAAAGGTAGAAAATTTTTACAGGTTGAGCACTGAAGTGCTGTTTAAATTTGTTGTAGCTTTAGGTAGTAGTAACACTTCCTTCAGCAAAAAGCAAATAGATCCGCACGGCAAGAGAGCACTGTCAATACGTTCTTCGTGTATGGCAGTGTATAGAGCTTTTTGACGTTTAATCGGCGCACACTAATGCAGCATTTAAATTGAAGGAGTGCGAGCAAGAAGGAAACAGATTAGTGGGAAAACCAACCATCCATTTATCCCTGTGTGCTAGATAGAGAAAGACAATTAAACGTCAAAAAGGTCTATGAGTTCCATACTATGTGGCAATTTTCCAGAATAGGTCTTACATATGTAGTGTACAGTAATTTTATAGTGTATGGGTCCTGAAAATTGTAGCTGAACATCTTAATGAAACCCAGCATGCTATGTGATTTGCTTATTGTCTACTATTTCGTTTCCTAAATGTATGTTTATGCAAGGGGTTTCAATTTATCTACGAAATGTTATTGCGTTACATTTTTTATGTTGAATTGGAGTAGACTTTTGCTACACCAGATGTAGAGCTTCATGTCGTCTGTATACACGAGTACTTCAATGTTCTTAAGTATGAAGGAATTAAAAAGAAGTGGGCAAATGAGATCCCTGGGGGACCCCAGAGGTGATTACTTAGAATTGGTTCTGAAAGTTTATTCATTCATTCCTTTATTTAACGTCGGTCTCTTTTCCGCAATCTAGTGCCAATCAGACATCGATTGCCATTCATTGACGGCAATCGAATGTGCAGGAAGGCAGCTTCCACACCTGCGTAGGATATCGCACCCATTCAACCACACATGGGCCGGGACCAACGGCTTTACTTCCCTTCCGAAGGAAGACGTGACCAGAGATTTTTATGCCTCAGAAAAATCCCACCGACCTCGGCTGGGATTGAACCCAGACCCATTGGAGTGTTAGAAAGCAGTCACGCTTACCACTACACCACCGGCGCCGGCTGTTCTGTAAGTTTAGTTTGAAATCGTAAACTTTGCTTATGGTTTGTTAAGTAGGACTGGAGCCAGTTAAAAAGTCCGGCTTCCATTCCTACTTTCTGCAGCTTGAAGAGTAATAATGGAATGTCTATTCTGTCAAATGCTTTACTGAAGTCAGTGTAAAGAGCTTCTACGTGGTTACCATTATCCATGGCATTGAGTGTAAAAAAGACAAACTCCAGTAGATTAGAAGCGTTTATGATAGATTCAAAATAATATGGAATGCAAGAAATAATGGCAATTCCACGGTAATTTCGGATAACAGATTTCGTGAAAGATTTGAAAAAAGACACCAAAAAGGAGGAAATTATGAATTTTTCAAAGACATGTTCAAAGGTGTTTTAAAGGACGGCAGAGTTTTTCTGAAAGATTCTTTAGGAATACATGTCCTTTTCCTTTAGATGCGTTCGAGTTTTTCTGTTTTTTGAGGATTTCTTGTTGAGATAGTTGTTTGACAGTAGATGAGGTCGCGGTCCTCTTCGGAGAATACAGTGTAGTTTTACTTCCTGGAATTAATTTGCAAAGAGATTGCAGATTTCTAAAGAGTTATTTTCTACATGTCTGTCGAAGTGAATTCGTAACGGAAAGATGCTACTTTTCAATTTCGTGTCCCCGTAATTGAAGAAGTTCTTGGGACATGATTTTACTTCGGTTTTGGCTTTACGATTGTATTCTTCATGTGCTGAGGTGATGGCTGTGTTGAGTTCATAGCATTTGTTGTGATAGTTCTGCAAATTCTCAGATGTTTATTCCTTTTTGAATAATTTATGCGCTTTCTGTTTTCTGTACTTTAAATGTTTCAGTTGCGGGTTGAACCACACTGGTAATTTACTAAGAGGCAGAGGTGACAATTGGCTTCTTCCTCTTTTATTTCTATCTCTATCTCTATCTTTATCTATCTCTAACTCTATCTTACGCACATGAAATCGGCCAATCAGGAGCTGGTTTACGTTTGACACAAAAGTGGTTCATTTTCGCCCCGTATGGTCACCTCTTCTGTTAGGTAATTTACTGCTATGAGTCCTTCTTCTTCTTTTTACTGATACAGATGCAGGTATTTAGGTTCAGATAAGGTTTTTCATGATCGCATGAAATTTGTCAATTTCAGTGTTGACATTTCCTTCAATACTTATTACATGCCCAAGTAAAACTTGCAACATCGTTCATGAGAAATGTAACAAATTCCAGTTGTAAATAAGTTATATATTGATTGCTTAGAAAACATCTTGATTTAAGCCCGGTGTATTGTTGTTTGTGAACTATTCAACCTTTCTGACAGGCACTTGTTATCTTGAAGTTATAATTCGGTATTGCATGACTCAATTACCTGTTTATAACACATTTATAACCGATTGTATTTGGTGAAAACTTGCTAGCCTTATATACAACATGTTTTCATATGTCAGTTTTAGAACCATGAGCAAACATGAATACATCTTGACTGTAACTTATTTATAACATATTATTAATGAGCTATATTTCAGTTCTACTCATGTTTCCAAAAATAACATATGAAAACATGTTGTATATAAGGCTAGGATGTTTTCATCAAATATAATCAGTTATAAATGTGTTATAAACAAGTAATTGAGAGTTGCAATACCGAATTATAACTTAAATATATAATCTAGTAATGTTCTTGTTTTTCGTGTTTTAAATATGTTTTGATAATAATTATTTCATTTCTAGATGTTTTCTACAAATTGCACTGCAATATGGCTGACCGATGAAGCAAAATATAGAATGAAAAAAAAAACTTTCAGTTGTGCTTTCAACATCCCATTCACGTTATGTAGAAGAGACAAGTATGATAATCAAAAAAAGGCTGAAATTCTTTTTGTTTTGCTAAAAATGTGATGTTCTTGAAATTAATCATGTTTTGTTGTCTTTGACATCATCCACATCCAGAGGGCCAGTCACTTTCGAATGTATGGGAATGGTAGGAAACCATTTGGAAATGCATGAACATTTTCAGTTTTTATTCATTATCGTCTTTATGGACAGTTTTAGATGCATGAAAATTGCACGAGTACATTACTATGGTGATAAGGTAAACACTCGTTTATTTGTTTCCTTCTGTGAAAGCATATTTAGTCACAAATCGTGGATTTTCTGATATTCTCCATACTGCAAAAATGATTTTCCTACCACTGAAGGGGCGCCATCTCTCGGATCTTCAGTATAGCTACTACTCAAATCATATAATTAATTGGGGAATTTTATACAGATTTTTTTGTGCAATTCAATTTATTGCAAAAAGTTTTTTCTAATCTCAGTTTATGCACTTTATTCGAACAATAAAATTTATAATGATGCTGGAAAAATTAACATATGGCTTTCGTTGGAAGGATTGAATCCATTTAGAACATCTTCAAAACAGTAGTTGCGTTATAGTCATACATTAGTTGCGCAAGTCAATCATATATAACTTGACATATGTTATATATAGATACCACCTCTTGCGCTTTTTTTGCTATAAATGAGTTGAATATAAGTGACTAGATGTGAATTTTCACAGCTGAGATTGTCATATATAATTTATGACAAGCTGAGTTATTTGGTGCTGCCAATTAATTGTACTTAGTCTACTTTTTACTGCTTCATAATTTGTATTATGATAGTCCAGTTCTTCTAAATATTCTAAGTCGCTGGAGGAGGAAGTATTATGAATAAAAATTGAATATTCAATAGCTTTGTGTTATAATTCATTTTCTATAATGGAGCTTATGATGTGTGGGTACATTCTCAGTACAGTTTGTAAATAAAAAGTCTAAATATGAATTCTGTTTATTTTATACATGATTAATTTGATGTAGACCAAAATAAGAAATTTTTTCGAAAAGAAATCGTAATGGTTCATCTTCGCCTACGACTGGGAGCCGTTTTGTGGAATGATTTATTGAAAAATTAGGCGGAATCAAAGTGGCTGAATTCTAGCACAAACGTGGTTAATTTCCCATACCAAACATTTACGCAAAGTTTCAGGGAATTCGAATAGAGTAAAATAAAATTGATTTCCCAGTTGGTGTGGGCCCTTATTACCTGTTATGTTCACTGATGAGAGGAAAGTTAATTATTAAGGGTTATATGCCTGGGTTGATTTTGGATGACCGTAGTCTTAAAGAGGTGATTCTAGGTTGGTAGTCGAAACAAGAGTGACGACTCGTTAGAATGGTTTATTCCATGAAACCTTACAGATGAAACATATATCTTCATGCTACTGTTTCAATCTCTGTCTATACAAAATCAGAACTGTTATTTGACAGTATACTTCATTACCGATGTCACTTCACGGTGAAATCAAATATTATAAATTAACAATATGGTTCACTCTTCCATTATCCCCAAGACACAATTTTTCCTGATACTAGCGGCTCTAGTGACGCGAATGGTGACTAGTACTCTGTAAATTGAGCGTAACAAGGCTTTCAAAAACAACTCACAGTTGAGTAAAATTTGTACCCATACCCAAAATTAAGGTTATATCTCAAGCGCCGCCGGGATTTTCTGAGGCATAAAATCTCACAAAGGGTGGGTGTGGAAGCTGCTTCCCTGGCGTCGGTAGCATTGGTTCTCAGTACGGAAAACAAATCAAGGGAAAAAAGTTTATTTCACCCAACTAGGTACTAAAGTGTGGGAAGCCAAGAGTAAGTATAGTCCCATGTACTCAATTAATAATGTTTTGTTGTTTTTGACGTCATCCACATCCAGAGGGCCAGTCACTTTCGAATGTATGAGAATGGTAGGAAACCATTTGGAAATGCATGAACATTTTCAGTTTTTATTCATTATCGTCTTTATGAGCAGTTTTAAGGAGCAAAATTTGCATGAGTTCTTTACTATGGTGATAAGGTATATACTCGTTAATTTGTTTCCTTCTGTGAAAGCATGTTTAGTCACAAATCGTGGATTTTTCTCATTGTCTCCATACTGCAAAAATGATTTTCCTACCAATAAAGGGGTGACATCTCTTGGATCTTCAGTACAGCTTTTACTCAAATCATATAATTAATTTTAAGTACTCGTAACAAAGCGCTTGGATGGGTAGAAATTACTTGATGGAAGGAATGAATGATGTTCAAAAAATAAAAAAGGGAAACAGACTGGACTCGGGCCATGAACGTTGCTATTATTAGGCCTTCACCACTCGTCTGTCAATACTTGGGAAATTGACCAGTCTTAAGGCATATCAGAAGCGTTTTTTTTTCACGAAATGTGTTAAATTTGACACATTAATGTGTTGACGCTGGTTACCGTGTAAGCACTATCAAGGTGATTAATCATGAGTTTTGGAATTGGAATTCAACAATGCAATCCCCAAGTAGGGATATCGTATCGAATGCTTAACCATAGATGTGCTTTTGAATGATTTTTGTAAATTGGTTCACAACCAATAATAAACATTTACCGGAAATGCACTACTATTGAAAATTAAAAAGATTTTCAAAGTTCAGCAGTTTATAATATACTTACCAACATCCAGCTGGTAGCTTCGCCTTCGGTAGGCTTCCTTAGCAGTTAAATTTTCAGCAGTACAGTGGATCCTCGATAATCTGACCATTCTTAATTTGTACGCTTTTTAGTTTTAGCCTTGCTGTCATCTAGCGCATGGAATAGAGTAAAGGCCCAAACCCAATGTGGGCGGAAGTGGAACGGAATTTGGTTCTAAATAATTTTCAATCCGACAAGTAGATTTACTTAGATTGGGCTCCACAACACTCAACTTTATCGTTTTTGTTTTGACTAATGATGGTTTTGAAGTATGATAGAGAAAGCTAGTAATTAGAGAAACATGTAAAAAAGGCCATTATTACGTTATTAATATCAACTATATTCTGAACGTAGTACAATGTCATGACGTCAGGATAGGCGTGTAACATGCATGAGAAAGCTGATACTGTTTGTCACACCTTTTATTTGACTAACATTATTAAATGATTACACGCTTAAGGCCACGAATGTTTTTAGTCACCTTTCTCATCGGGAGATAATACCCTCTCTTTTTTCAGTAACATATGGGAATTCTGGAAGTGAACCATATTGTTAATTTATAATATTTGGTGAAATGACAACTTAAAACTCACGATGAAGTGGTCACTTCACTTCGTCTTCACCATGAAGAGACACTCGTCACTAAGGACACCCCTATGTAATTAATGAAAGGGCGTGTCTTTGCAGAGGTCATCATAACTCTATGATGAATGATACGGAAAACCACAATTTAATGAGAATACTTATGCAAAGATCAAGCATGTGCGATAAATGAATCGTAAACGAATACCTCATTACTTTCCATAGTAATCAGATACTACGGACTGCACTAAGCAAAGGGCATGGTCACAAGAGATCACAGTGATTTACCTGAACAAATGAAAATGGTTATCGATTTGCCATGGTTTAAGTGTTTATATCCACATGAAAGAGGCTCAAATTACAAAGCTTTACAGAAAATGTTGATTTAGTTTACTGATTTTTGAAATTGTTCATCATTGACCTCGCAATAAAGTTAGTAGCTCAAAATTCATTTTCATTTTCATTTTCATATAGGGCCAGGTCTCCAGTAAAACATCACTGTTCATACAGCACAAGAGTAGAGGTAAAGATTTGGCACCACAGAATAGGATCAATTGAATCCTGCTTAAGATGCCGGATAGGGAGGAATAGTGTTTCAAGTAGGGGATAGTCGGAGTAACAGTTGGAAAGTAAACGTACAGAGGAGAGGACCATGTTTTGCAATACCTGTAATTCTTGTTTTATGATTTCATTTACTTGTGCTATTGATTAGTTTAGTGATTGATAATGTACTTACATTTTGTTATCGTCTTAGCTGCTAAAATCCGTGGAAAGGCTCCTCTTCGCTGTCCGGAGTCGAAAATCCTTCGAATTCCGACAATCGTACATCATCTTCCGTGTTTTCCGTGCTCACGGAATCTTCCGAATCTTCATATTCAGACTCGATAAGTGCGCCGCTGTTGTGTTGCTTCTTTGGAAGTCCTGTTTGAGACTCGTTTTCCACGTGAAGCAGGGTTTTCCTAGTTTCTTTTTTTCCATGCACGCGGTAATTGAGAGCATTCCCTAGTATTCCTTGGGATGTGTTCCGTACCAATTTTATTGTTGATCGTGTGGTTCCCCACTTCTCTGACTGCAATATGTTGGGGCTGCCTTCTTGCGCTTTGTGAGTCATTGACAACAGTTTGTGGCGGTTGTTCTGGGCTTTCATTGGTGAATGCCTCAGGACGCTGTCTTGCTTCAAAACTAAGAGGCTTTAGAGCTGCGAGCATGGTGGTTTCCATTATACGGAGAGAATTTCTGTTGCTTTTGAGAACAGTCGCAACTTCCATTTCCAGACTTCGTGTTGTTAGTTTTCTTGAAGGTCTTGTGCTTAATGTTTGATTTGTCTTTCGCTTCGTTTTCTAAGAATTGACTCTATAAATAGTGTAACCGTTCACGAATTTTCGTTAAGGTTTTCGTAAAACTCAGTGGCTTAAGCGCCACTCTCGATTAGGAGAGACCACTGGTCATGTTCGAATTTTGCCCGATTTATGAGACCTTATCTCAGAGAACCTCTTGAACGGTTTCCGATTACTAATGGCACAACTAGCCTTAATATCAAAAGTAAAACGCCAAGTCCCGTAGAACTGCAGATATTATCGGAACGAAAGAATTACTCTGACTTACCCAGAATACGAACGAAACGGAAAGAGAAAGAAGGAATTCTTACTCAACTGAGCGGTAATCGAAGGAAAAACTGAACGTAACGTAACGAGTGTCTTTTATTCCAGGGAAAAAACATTCTAAAGCATAAAAAACTAATCTTCAATTTTCATTAAACACTATTATCATAGAGGTAACTCTAAGACCACTGGGTCCCGAAGAAAATCATTATTATTTTTGTCTCACTCAGTACCAGAACAACGGTCCCAAGCAGTCCCAAGCTATTTCACTCACCCCTGCATGTTCTGCATGAATCCACACACCCCTGATGTTATCTGTCAAACTTTCATAGCGAATCAAAACAAACATAGTGTAGTAATAGAATTTCAACTAGAATAGGGTACGTTAATCGTTTGCTTGGGACCAATAGGCTACTAAAGTGGTGAGCCAATTTAAAATCGTTAGTTTCGTATTGATTGTTGCTATTATTGAGTTCGTTTACTCGGGTTGGACTTCTGGATGAGTGTACGGAAAAAGAGCAAATCATGGCCATCTCTAACATACTCTAACATACCGGCGCAGGTTTTTCGACGCGAAGAACGACGGTTCGATGATGGCTGACGGTGGGGACTCGACGACTCGATGATGGCGACGGAAGGCGACCTTCCAGTTAGCGTGGCGATGGCGGCGAGGCCTGATGGCGTTGCACATGAGCTGCAGTATGGCGAGCAGCGATGAAGGTGACCCGTGCGCAGTATGGCCGAACTAGAGTTGCGGAGAGAGTGGCGGCTGGACGGAAGGCTTCCGATTTAATACGTCGAGAGCTGAGCATCGACCGTAGTCGTGCTTTCCCGGGAGATTCGCCCCTCAGAGAAAAGAGGGCCAACTTACCGCCGCACGGCTTCGCGTACTAAGCTTCCTCTATGACCGCCCGGGATGGAATGAAACCCACCCTTCTCCTTGGATTGAATCCGGACCGTAGTACGCTCTTGGCTACGCACTCAAACGGTCCGCGCTCTCGGAAAGAATGGTCCACAAGGGGTTGTAGCGGAAAAGGGACCTCGTCGACGGTTGATTGACGACCGTCGGAAAAGTTTCGCTCCGTGGAATAGCGAACTTCACTCTTCTCCGTTTGGCTACCTTTGAACAGGCGGGCCTTCGCTTGGCGCACGAGTCTGATGGTTCGTTTCACACGGACGACGGAATAGATGCCACTTAACAGAACCCCTTTGTCCGGCCTTACGATAGCCGAACCGAAGATAAAAATCCAGTCCGTACAAGAAAAGCGTAAAGCGCTGGAAATCCAACGCGAACTCACATTAATTAAATAATTACAATATAGACTAAAATCAATTATTACCTTTTTTGTACAAAATTCACTGAAACAAAACGAACAGACTACGTGGAATTTAAAACTACCTTAGCTACACTGTACAAAGAAAGGAAACGTCTTAGTAAAACTTCTGAAAATAAAACTCATTCACTAAAGTTTAACTACCTTTTAAGGCAATTCTAAATGCACAAACGACTTTTAACGAGAACTTAATTCGCGCACTTCTGTTCACCAGCCGATTCGAAAGCAAAATGGACGAGTCAGAGTACCTTTCGCAGGGAAAGAAAGTTCCTAACGACATTCTTCTTTAGAAATTAAGGTTGTCTTTTAAAAAACGATTCTTTTATTCAAAAATTGCGCCAAACTAATCGAATGGCGAAGTATTTCATGGCGCCTTCCGAAAGCATGTGCAATAAAAGCTACTATCTAGAAAGATGAGCTTTTTATAGCAAAAGGTTTACCCAGGGCACCTAACCATAAATAACGCGTAACTTCGATATGAAACGCACGAAATATTTCACTACTGAATGAAATCTAAATGAAAATTTAAATAATGAAATGAATTGTATTTTAAATTTAGTTGAACTTAATCGATAAAATATTTACAGAAAGAAAAAAAAAAAACAAAAAACCGCACAGCGTTACAGTAGATAAACAAAAACAAACACAACGCTTCCCACCCACAAGCTGTAGACCGAGTGCAAAATCTTTGTGATGATACTTTCCAAACGTGCAAATCCATAGTAATAAATCCAATTCAATAAAGGATTGATTTCCACTGCGACTAAATCCAGCATTCCAACTAAAATATCAAACGGTGTGCTTAATCATTTATTATTAGTACAGAACAATAAACAATGTACG
This sequence comes from Ochlerotatus camptorhynchus, assembly GCF_037179485.1. Taxonomy (NCBI): domain Eukaryota; kingdom Metazoa; phylum Arthropoda; class Insecta; order Diptera; family Culicidae; genus Ochlerotatus; species Ochlerotatus camptorhynchus. The sequence continues at coordinate 3,083,642 of NW_027040802.1, read as the reverse complement.
GTGATGATTAATCTGTTAATATGCTTTTATAAGCGGGTTCAAATGCACTTTTGGTAAGCATCAACACTGATCTGGCAACACTAGTGTGCATCTTTCCAATGTGGTAAAGATCCAGATCAGCCCTGGGACCTGGTAGCCTAATTAAACTACCTCAAGGTTTTGCCAAAGCCCAGGGGAGTTAGTAGCTCAAAATGAGCTGCTGTATGCTGTGTATGAATAAACGATGTTTTATCTTCGGTCTGCTGTATATGCTGTACATATATGAATGCTGTATATGAATAAACGATGCTGCTGTATATGAATAAACGATGTTTTATCTTCGGTAAAAATTTATTTATTTTTTTTTTAGCATTACATTTAAATTTTTTCATATTTATTATGAAAGATTAAAAAATACTCGTTATTTTAAAGCCGGGGTAAGATGGGCCATCAACGGGGTAAGACGAACTATGATGGGGTTTTTCGCCAATCACTGTACCAAATTGAACGCAACAAGAACCAAGCATTGATTATTGATCATTGACATAGATCACATTTGAATATCTTTGGGATCGGTTTACTGGTCCCGGAGATATGGCCTGAACAGCTTTCCGATGAGCACATGGACAGTGAGCACGGATCTAGAAATGACCAAAACCACAATAAACCCATCATTGCTGCATCATGGGAATTTAAGAATATGATCAACATGAGTCATAATGAGTATCCAGGGCCACACTGATCACACCCGAACATGTTCAGGGTACCTAAAGGGAAAACGTCAAAGTCATATTAAACCATAAGCACTTGAGAATTTAGAAACAGATTGGTGGTTATATTAAGTAAGGTGGATCACATTAGCCACACACGAAATGTTGGGGAGCCCACCGGGAGCGAATATTCTTATTTTTTTCGTGGGAATTCGAATCAATAAGAAATGAGACCATACACCATACGTGTATGAATTCTGGTCTTAATTATTCATTATAGCAAAAATAAATTAATAACTATCACGTTATAATTTTTCTAGAAAACATCATTTCAGTTTCAATCAAACACACTAAGCATTAAAAAGGGTGGTGCTTTTATCCCGACGAAAGTGGTCCGTCTTACCTCTGGTCCACATTTTTAACTATTTTAAATATTTTCATTCATTTCATACCTTATTATATACATTTATCAACACTCAGAGAATAAGTACACCCTAGCAGCACACTTGTCATTGAACAGTTGTGCTTACTTGTATGTAACTTATTTCAGTCACAAACAAGTTGCAGCAACTTATGTTGATGGATGTGTGTTGCTTGGGCAGTCTGCATGTATTACATCACGCTTTAAGGTGGGAGGGGGTTTATGTTTGCTCACTTTAGCGTGACATAATAAATGGATCGCCCCACATCAGAATGTACAGATTTTGTTTTCACCCAAAAATCCTTAAATTTGTTGTTGCGTAAAAAGTTGTTTTTATTTATTGTGTGGACGTTTTTTGCATTCAGGTGCTAAAAGATGTTTCAAAATGATAAAATTCACGTTGCTAATATTTTCTGTAAACAATACTTACAAGAATCGTATGAATTTCATATAGATTGTGGCTGTGGCCCGTCTTCCCCTATCATTCAAAGTTTGTGCAGTGTGCACTATACCATTGTTTCTCACGAGTGTCTCTCAAGCATTTGATCGAGTGGCGTGAGATCGAGAGCGCTTTTCGCGTATGTGATCATAAACATCTGAGTAAAAAATGCCTGGGGCCATACAACACCACCGATCGGTTAACAAAGCTAGAGGTGTGACCTACCTAGACACACTTTTTTTTGTTGTCACTCGTGTGCCTTTGTCCAAACTTATATTGTCGTCGCAACTCCAACCCCGGTAATCAAAGACAAAAAACAGCTCATTTAATTCCATTTTCGTCACATGGCGCAAACATGTCGGGGGTGAACGAGTGTGTGGGTGGACGATTTGAAATCTTTTCTCTTCCTTCGCATAGTTTGAACGCGCTCTTGTGGTATGCTCATTTTGGCATTTATTTGGCTTATCTAAAACTGACGATATTTGAAGAGTTTATTTGGTTTTTAATGGACGAGATTTTGTTGCGGTGCGGTTGACTATTGGGCATTTCCTACCTCGATGCCGATAAACGGACGGACACTCTCGGTCAACAGCTCTTGGACAGACATTCGGGGAGTGTTCTTTATTGAAGTGGATTTGATTTTATGGCTTTTTATGACGATAAATTTAAATGAAGACTTTGAAGTGATTTTGACCATTCGTGTCAAAGATGACGTCAGGTTCGACCGGGCCCGGATATTGAATAGTTACGAAAGGGGACAATTTTCATTGCGTGGTGTGATAGAAGGTGTGTGCAGTTCGTCTCAAGTTGAATCACCAGTACACAATAGATTAATCGAATGAAATTACCATCAGTTTTATAAATTTTGTCCAAGGACTCGCATGCTTTAAAATGGTCTACCTTCGTGGCGAATCAGGTATTAGGAAAATAATTAAAAAAAAAACTTTTGTTACGAAACCCGCCACGGTTCGTCAAACTTCCCTCCAGTTTCACCTTATCTTACATTGTAACCAACTTTAGTTGAGCCCCAATTGGTGCGAGGTGTGCACTTTTGCGTGGTACGATATGGTGTTAAGTGCAGCACCTTACTGGAATAGCCCACACATCATTCGATTTTTTTCCATGTTCAAAGTTAAAGCAATCAAATTGTTTAACAACACTGCACTCTTATGTTTGCCATGCATGGTAGGAATAGAAATCCATGTTTGAGTGGAAACAAATCTCAAATCATCACATGCTGAGAGCGCATCGACTATGTTCCTTCTCTGCTACATCATCATCTAGCATAGTTCCCTGTTGGCTTGTAGACCTGTACGAGTATAAAGAGTACATACACAAGTCGTGGGTGACAAGATAGCATGAGACGGAGTGGTGCACGCCCCGAACGAAGACTGTGGAGGCTGCGCTGTGATGTAGTATACTTAAATAACACGACGAATTGTGACACTGTTGTTGACGCGACCGCTTTGATGGAGATGGTGATCATAATGATGCTGCTGATGATCTTGGTGATGTAGGCCCAGGCAGCCAAACCACTTGTTGATGCGCGCGAAGATACAAATTGATATAGGTGGGTATATTCGTCGTATTTTTGTAAGACCTACTGAAAAAATCAATAATTCAAATGCTCCTATAAATGAGAGATGAGCTCTACTTATATCCACCGAATTTTAGATTCAGATAGGATTATACATATTATATGTGAAACAGCTTTTGACTGCATATTTGAGTCCTATTTATTAAACGACGTGCTAATATTTGTTAAGTAGGACGTTGATGTGGTATTCAATACTACTGCAAGTATCAAGAATATAAATAGGTTAGGTCAGTATAAGCAATGTACTTCTATATTTAAATCAAACGTAAAATAGTAACACAGAAGAATGGAAATGTCCTTTCTTTTTATTCCAGAATATTGGAACAAGACAAAACGATTTTTACGTACAAGCGTTCATACCAAACACGCTCGGTTTCAACTTTCCCAATTAGGCACCCTTTTTTATCTTCATGGATTATGTGCCACAACTAGAGCCTTAGAATAATGTGAATCGGATAGGAAACGGAAGTTTCATGATAGGTTGAGGCTCCAACAATCAACTGACGAAGCCAAAAGTTCACTCCAATGCACAATGGTCTCACAGTCGTATAGGATGAAAAAACCTGCGACGCTGGTGATGTAGTGGTAAGCGTGACTGCCTGTCACTCCAAAGGGCCTGTGTTCAAAAAAAAAATGAGGCATAAAATCCGCTGATTACGCCTTCCTTCGAGGGAAGTAAGGCCGTTGGTCCCTGGTTAATGAGTTGATGGCTCGATATTTAGGGTCCGGGTGTAGGAGCTGCCTCGCTGGCGTCGGTAGTATTGGTACAAGATCGATGGAAGAACAAATCAGGAGAAAAACCTTCTTAAAGAGTCTAGAATAAGTCATTTGCGTCTACATCCTATTTTCAGGTATGATATGTTCAGGTTGAGCAGAAATAACGTTTTATTAGGCTATCTTGATGACATTTTTCTTGTCGATAATTATTATAACATTATGTTTGGATTTTGAACTGTAACAGCAGGGCGTTTAGGGTGTCGATAGAAATTTGACGATTTTTGAATGATTCTAAAGTAGTAGATTGCCGTTTTAAGTGACTATTGTTCTTTTTTGAAAATTTAGAAATATATGATATCATAAACAGAGAGTGTGGGATGTCTACACTCGGATTTATCGTAACCTCAGTAGCTTAAGTTCTCCTGTTTTTATCCCTCAGTGCAACAACATCTCCTTCCTCACTCCCAGCAAATCACGATACTTGGTCATCATAGTTTCCAATTCTTCCTCATTCGGTTCATACTCCGGATCCGTCGTTAGCTTTTAGTCTCGTATGGTATTGACAGCTTCCTTGATGGCCACATCATCCTCCGAAAAGTTCACGCTTGGGTCTGGCGTACGGCATTTTAGGTCATCCCACTATCGGAATGAAAGTAAATGTCTAATCAATATAACTCATTATGGAAAGGCGTTTTAGCTCACCTCTAGCTTACGAATACGCTCCTTGGACTTTCACTCGCGGTATTTGGCCAAGAGCATTTTTGATTCCTGCTTGAAAACAATCGTCGATTAGATTAAGCCATCCAGGAAAGATTCCTTCTTATCGAGCTGGGAGTCTTCACGATGATCCAGCTTGGCATGGTCGGTCGCTCTGGTCATCCTGAAAATGTTTTCTTTTATTGAACAAAAAAAAAGAGTCCTAGTTAATGCCTGCATTACTAGAATTAGAACTAGGAACCACTGGTGATGCTTTGTGATCTGAACAAACTGTTATGAATCTTCTAGAATTTTGAAGCGACAACCTAAATCCAAGTATTCATATGCATTAAAGAAGAGGGGGGTTTGTAAAAATAACGTGATTAAAAATATTTCTACATTGAAATAGCAGTGCCATCCTGAAATCAATATCTGCTAATTTAACAAAAAATCACTTTTCCCAAATCAAAAGAAGCTAGCTCCTGGGTACACAGATAAAAATTATTGCTTAATGGGATAAGGTGGGGCAAGATAAGTCATGGGGCAAAATAGGTCAGCTATTATATTTGTAAGTTTATTTGATTATTAAAATCATCAGGCTCAATGCAACCCCAATGCTGGTTTCAAACCGTCAAGACTTTGAGTTGTTGCGTCTTTCAGTAAACAAGCACAGGCTGCTCTTTCATGGTATAGCACCGATCGAAACAAACGTTATGACGTCACTGCAAGGGTGCTTGAGTGTGAACGAAAGAAACGAATCATGCGAAGCGGAATGAAAGCCGAGTTAAAAACAAAGTGCACCAACACATTCAGGCTTACAATTCAACACCTTGTATAGACCAGGTTGACTTTCTCATACATTCAGACCGCAAACAGCCTACCCGTTACAAATTTTTCAGTTCACTGTTCACAGTACTGCGTCGTGAAAAAAAAATGACATTTCAATCAAGAAAAAAAATACATGCCTACTTTGACCAAAAAATCCGATTTTCACGAATTTCCCCTACTGCGCATCATCTTTCAGTCACTACCATAGCAACACCAGCGCAACAAATTTTTCATATGCCTAGAGCCTATATAAGTAAGGCTGCTGCTTACAATCGTCAAGAGGCTTCTGAGGTGGTTATCAAGCGGACGTGTTTTGTATTGCTCTTCATCCCATTTATCCAAACAGTCGCAGCTAGTCAACATGTTTGCTAAAAATGTGAAAAATGACCGTGATGCCGGGAATAACCGGTCCTGTCGGAATGTAGGTACATCGAAGTCTTTACCGGCTTTCATGCGTCCCGACCCGGATGGCGAGCTTGCGGCTACGTATAACCGCATCAAGGCGGCATATACAAAGCCCAAGCTGTCCAAAGGGCGGGACCGCTGGGAAATGCTGAAAAGACTACCTGTGACCAACGAATATGAAAACGTTAGGTCACCGGTCGCAGACTACATCCGCCGGCCATTTGTTGCATCGTCTAGCAAACTGCTGATTGGTGAGGGTTTTGGGACGGAAGTTGCAAAAATTCGCAAAGATACTACCCCAGATGCCTCAACTCCGGGTTTTGTTAAGGATGTTTTAGGTAAAGATAATGAGGTATTAGAATTGAATGAATTAGGAGATAGGGAACCATTAAATTCATGTCAGGGTTTGAAGTGTAGTTTTTCAGATATAGATTCGATTTTGACAGCAGGGTTAGCCGAGGTAGAGTGCTGTAAGACGACGTTAGCAGTCTTCGCAGCATATGTCAAAACACAATTTGACATTTTGGAACGTTTGACTTATGCACCGAGTACTGCCAACTCATCTACACAGACAAAAACTCCCAAATTGCAGCGTTCCCAGATGAATCTGGTTTACGCTGGATTATGGGAGAGCTGTACCTCGAGACAACATCGAAGTGTACAAACCGAGGATGAAAATTTGACATTTGCAATGCAGCCTACTTCGATGCTGCTTACAAATTCTAGTGGCCCAAAACCAACTTGGGTAAAAACGTTGTTCGGCTGGAAACCTGTTAGCTTAGTATTCATGGTTTCGGCCATTTTTCTCGGTTTAATGGAAATTCAAAATCTTTTTTAGCAGTTTGGCCTTGTTTTTTTGTGATTAGATCGAGCTCACTAGTGGTCCAACGAATTTCATCCAAATTTTTTAGCTTCTCCGAGGTCTTCTGAAGAGTATAGGTGTTGTAGCCGGGTACGTACGAATACTTTGAGCTACCACCTTTTCTCTGAAGATTCCTCGGAACCCATCAACACTTAATAGGGACCATTTGGCGAACGAAATTCATTTAGGGACCATGCTTGGATGGGTATACCAATTCTACCCTATTGGAAGTACCTTCCAAGCAAACCAATCGATGTAGCTAAATGCTTTCATCGAACATCTTACTGTTTATGAAGTTTGAAGGACCACTATAATGAGCTCGATCGTCACCTTCCAAAGTAGCAGTGTTAGGTTTTGGATGTAGAATATAGTTAGAGAGGTAGCAAGAAATAAAAATCAGATCGATCGATAGGAGCTAGGGCAGGAGCACATATGTGATTGGCAGGGAATGTGGTGGGAGTTTAAAGGTACTGAAAAGTCACCCCTTTTTATGATTTCGATCGAAACGGGTTACCCATATAAAAAACGTGTTAAAAATCTGTTTAGATCGAAATAAGGAATAGAGGTGACTTTTCAGTACATTTAACGGGGCTTCTCACATATGTGCTCCTTTTATGTTGTTAGTTAGCTAACTGAAAATTTGCCGTTCTCTAATATTAGCTAGTTGGTTAGAAGGGTGTTATCACATTTCCTGGATTTTAATTTCCAAATGAGTCATTTATCAGCATAACATTTCGTGCAATAGTTTCGATTTTGAATATTTAATAAATGAAAGCTTAAAAATTTGAATAAAATGGGAATATTTTTTTCTTTGAGTGTTCATTGCGTTGATTTATTGTTATTATTTTTTATCTTTTATTCATGCTTGTTTATTGTTATTTCTTGAATTCGATTTTTTAATAAAGAAGATAATATTCCCATTAGTAAAATTTTGAATAAATATTTCCGTTTTGAATGCATATGGTTTTATACATTTAGGGAAATGGCCCATTTTGGAAAATTAATCTCCGGGAAATGTGATATCACCGTTAGACACGTTTTTAATGAGTTAGGAGCTAGGAAAGGAGCACATATGTGATTGGCAGGGTATGTGGCGGGAGTTTAAAGGTACTGGATTCTTTGTTCAGTACCTTTAACGGGGCTTCTCACATATGTGCTCCTTTTATCATGAAACACAGGATATAGTCGACTTCAGGTCAGAGAAAGTTGGTAGTTTGAGTGAAACTGTATTTAGTAGAAAAGAGGTAGGGCCAGAACCAGAATTTAATCAGCAGTCCCACATTTGAGATGTTCTGCAACATTTTTCGTTGTCAATTTGTGCATTTCAGGGTTAAAAATAATTCCATCCCATCTTTTGTATGAATGCAAATGTATAAATCAGTGTAACAGTTAAGTGGTGTTGCTTAATTTTGTTAAATTAAGTGTATAAGGCTTCAAAAGATCCTGTTGACCAATGAATACTTCAAATAGTATTGTTAACTAAAGCTAACCAAGACACCATTATGGAATGCTCTTCGGCAGGGGAACTATGCCATTAGCGCGAAGCATTTTTAAACCACTGATGCTGGCGCAAACTAGTATTGTTTTTACTATTTGGTAATCACTTGATTCAATAGGATAAGATCCGCCGTTAGCACAAGAGGGGTAAGTGTGTCAGTTTTTGATCTTAGTGTTCTTCTAATTGACCCTGTCTTGTTGAGGAAGTAATTTCGGTTTATTGTTCGATCTGATTCTTCCTGGAAAATATTATAAACATGGATTGCCGCTATACCTAGATTAGGTTTCATACCATTATAACTCTACACATTAGTTTCCAATAAATCCATGTAAAAACAAACTTCGTTTGAGCTTATTGACGAAACCGTCAACCCAATCATGTTAGTTTAACGTTACCGTCCTGGTGCACGTAACTAATACGTGAAGAAAAGGATGGACGAAGTTCATACCTTTCAAACAAATAACTATACCCAGATTGGAGATGTGCGTATCACCTTTGGCTGTTGCGCTGTAATAGTAGATAAAGACGTACCTTCGTTAATGAAGATCCCGATTACATAAGTGGTGCTCTGGTTTGACAGTCAACATTGTACTGATGGCTTGAATTCACAGGCTTCGGTCCAGCTTCAAATAGTCGTATTCGTGTCGCCAATATCCGGTACCAGAATTCAGAGCTGAAATATTTGAAGCACACATGTATGGAATGGTCTGATATGGTAAAGGGCCATTTATGCATAATTTTGTGGTTTGTATGGTGTGGTGAGATTTTTCATACATTGTCGGTTTGTATCAACAGTGGTTTGATGAAAGCATGGTGAAAGTAATAGAGTTCAGGAGTCGGGATTAATTTGAAAATGAATGATACAACAAAGTGTAACGGGACGCGTGAGCGAGAAGAAGTATTAAAATAGCTTCAAAAACGAGATTGTAGATTTATGTACTTTAATTTTCATTATTTAACGGTCAATTTATGTTTTTCGTAGTTGATAGTATCGTTGCTTTAGGCGCTCATAATCAATTCCCTTGCGTTTCACGTATACACACTACCGCCATCTGTTTTGTGCACTGACCGTGATAGTTTACTGTAACATGCATTTAAAATTTTGCGAAATCACTGGATTTGATGTTCAACCGTAGAACTACGTCTTTGTCGACTATACTGGGGTGCAATTCAAAGAATATGTATGGTGAAATAGTGTTAGATTTTGGACGCTTGGAACTTTGTCATTTATAAATGCAATTAAAATCCAAATAGGGGGAGGAGGGGTATAGTGAACAGGTGGGGCAAAGTGAGCATCCCGCAGTTTGGCTCTGGATCTCCAGCTGCATGAAACAAACCAACTGGTAGTAGGTTCAATATCATTATGATATTGATCCTACCATCAACCCATTTGTTCCTAACGACCGGAAGTCCAAGCTGATGCACAGGATGCTCACTATTCCCCACCTGTTCACTATGCCCCTCTTACCCCTACGTCAATCGATAGGATATATCTTTAAAAATCTGCTGAAATACTTTTCCAATTTTCCATTAAACAAAAGTTTTGAAAAATGTACAAATGATAATTTTATCGCTGTTTTCATGAAATAAACGTCATCATAATCGATTATCATTTGGTTTCACATCGTTCTGCTTGAACCTAAAAAGATATAAAACAGCGCTGCTGTCGTGCCTCTGCTTATAAATCGGCGCAATCAAAATGGCACCATCCTGAACAACGACCTGCAGGAAGCGCAGTACAACATCTTGAGTCCGGAAACTCCCACCCGGTTAAGTCGGTCCGGTGTTCACGCTACCATCGATATCTTCATCAGCAACATGGGCAACAACATCGCTCAACCTATCACCTATCAGGAACTCAGCTCGGACCACTACCCGGTGGTGACTGAGGTGGGATTCTCCGTAAATCGATTTGAAGCTTTCCGGCGCAACTATCATCGTGTTGACTGGGGTCAGTTCCAACACCGCTGTAGACTACGATGTCCAACCGGAATCGTCCGAAGATGTTGACCGGTGTCTGCGCTCCATCGATCAAGCAATTACCCGGGCCAGGGAGCTACATGTGCCAGTATCCAGACAGGTGAGTAATACTCTGAACCTTGAAAGGCCTACTAAAGACCTCATTAGACTCCGCAACACGATTCGTAGGCAGTACCAGCGTACTGGGCTGCCTAACCTGAAGACCAATTGCAACCGTTTGAACAAAATCATCCAAGCAGAAATATCGATTTTGCAAACAAGATTCGCTCTCTCCCAGATTGTGCTAAGCCATTCTGGAAAATGGCAAAGATTTTGAAAAATAAGCCGAGGCCCATTCCTCCCCTTTCCTCTCCTAACCAAAATTCGGACCCATCTTTACTAATAACCCCATTTGAAAAGGCCAATGCTCTTGGACAACACTTTGTAAATTCACATAACCTTGGCCACGCCATGGTGAGTCCCCACGAGCCTGCATTATCACAGGCAATGTCTAGAGTCGCTGCCACCCCCGTAGTTGTCACTGACGAAAGTAGAATATCGGCTGATGAGGTGATAGCAGCGATTAAATCAACAAAGAACATGAAGGCCGCTGGTGTCGATGGATTGGTCAACCTCGAGCTGAAAAACTTGAGTGTTGACTTCTTCAAGCACCTTGCAGTGGTCTTCAACAAGTGTTTAATGCTTGGCTACTTCCCTGCATGCTGGAAGTTAGCCAAAGTTATTCCAATTCACAAACCTGGCAAAGACCCTACCAGTGCCAAAAGCTATCGCCCCATCAGCCTCTTGTCATCCATCTCGAAGCTATTCGAAAAACTGATACTCAGCCGTCTGCTGGTGTTTTCAAATGATAATAACATCCTTCTCAAAGAACAATTCGGATTTAGGAAAGGCCACTCTACCATCCACCAACTCGCACGGGTTAGTACCATCATCAAGCGGAACAAGTCCGTTTCCAATACATCTGCCATGGCATTGTTGGACGTCGAGAAGGCGTTCGACAATGTCTGGCATGATGGCCTAGTGTATAAGCTGCATCGATACAATTTCCCGATCTTCCTCGTGAAGATCATCAAAAACTACTTGTCGGGCAGATCATTCCAGGTCTTCTTGAACAATTCTCCTTCTGATACGTTCAACGCTGATGCTGGGGTTCCCCAGGGTAGCCTCCTTGGTCCTATCCTCTTTAACATCTTCACGTCAGATGTTCCTCCCCTTCCGGGTGGTGGTATTTTGTCAATGTTTGCGGATGACACTGCCATCATCTAAGGGTCGAGTGATCCGTGCTCTGACAAGAAAACTCCAATCAGGCTTGGATGTTCTGTCCGACTATTTTAAAAGCTGGAAGATTTGTATCAATGCAGCTAAAACACAAACCATCCTGTTTCCACACTCCAATTCACCCCGGCTTGTTCCGCCTGCTAACTCAAAAGTCCACCTTGATAACAATCCCATTGAATGGTCGAGTGAAGTCGTCTACCTTGGTCTCACCCTTGACAGCAAGTTGCTATTCCGGTCCCATGTGGACAAAAAATCCACCAAGTGCAACATCTTGATTAGGTCGCTCTACCCACTTATCAACAGGAAGTCCACCCTTTCCCTTAAAAACAAGCTTGCCATCCACAAGCAAATCATCCTCCCCACCATTGAGTACGGAACGCCAATCTGGGAGAGTTGTGCTATGTGCCATCACCTAAAACTCCAAAGGATCCAGAACAAGATCCTTAGGATGATCCTAAACAGTCCTCCACGGACCCGCAATTCTGAGGTCCACCGCCTGGCTGGCCTTCAGCCTCTCGAAGAGCGACGAACGGTCTCTATGGAAAGGTTCAGAGACACCTGTCTAAGATCAGATCATCAGATCATACGTGATCTGGCACGTTAGGTTAAGTTAGAGTCGTAGTTAGGTAGGTTATCACATTTTTCAATTAAAACAAAACACACTCCCCAAGGGGTATTCTGCTAACTAGATGAAATACGCAAATAGTAAATTATCCAATTATCCAAATATCCAATGAACAAAGATGAAGAGCCAGATAGGCTAATCAATTAACCTGTAAAATCAATGTATAAATCATAAACAACAGAAATAAACGAACATTTTACTACTACATACTGCCTCTGCTTATTACGGCTTCGAACGACGTGGCACTGGGTCCTGAAGCAAGCAGGAGTAAGTCAGTGGTTAATGTGGTGTTTACATCTATGTGAATTTGCTAGTGTACTAGCACTGTGCAAAAAAGTAGCCAGCATAATGTAAGCAGGGCATCAGCATCTACAAGTTGCTAGTTGGCTAGTACACTAGCTTTAGCAAATCCGCACAGATGGAGGTGGATCACCCACGATTAGACCGAAGGAGACTTGGATTCAACTAGATCGAAACGCGAAAATTTAAATTTACACAAAACACAACGCCTCTCAAAAATAATTACAGTGAATATTCAATTGAAAATTTGGGGGATTTTCAATTAATGTTGTAGTAAGCACCTACTTATTGAAAACCAAACGTTTGACTTGAAAAAAGTAACAGTATTCTATTCTGCATCATTCTACGAGCACGCTGAAAACTACATAATGATGATGCATGATAATTTTATGTTGGGGTTGTCCTCCAAATTGGTGCTTAATACACGTACGATCGTTATACCCCTTCCTCCCCTCCGAAAGCCTCCCTAATAAAGAAAACTTACCTTAACTTAACTTCCTCCCCTACTTCGCTGGCATACGAACCAACATTTTGTTCAATATTGAAAGTTCCGTCTTCTAATAAGGAAAACACAACTGCCTGTTGCGTTATCATAAAATGAAGCCTTCGCTCTCTTCTCTGTTTATTACCGATGTCACTTTACGGTGAAGTGATTCCCATTTGATTTATACGGCAATCACTTCACTTCGTTTTCACCGTGAAGTGACACCCGTAATAACGGCCCCAATTTAAAACTAATGATGGAGCTACTGAAAAGTATAACGTTTTTTTTTTGGCAATTGTTTCATTCCACAACATGCATGACGTCTTTGTGGACTATACTGGGGTGCTACTCCAAAATAAATAACGGTTTGTTTAGGACCCCACATTTGAATTTTCATAATTTATTACATTCCAGGAAAAATACTTGAACCAACCGAAACATTGAAATACTTGAAAAATTCAAGATAATGTATAATAGTCCAAAAATGCATGACATACATCAATTTTGCGTAGTTCTACGCCATACTGCGGTTGTGTCTAGGACACAACCCTTTATTTTTTTTTTCAATGATTCGATCCTAGTGAGTTGCCGAGAAAAGTTCTTCGAAACTACGGGAGGAACCCCAAGAACCTCCCAGGAGAAGTTGGAAGAATATGGCGGTCGAAGGTGTAAAATAATTCCAGCAACATTTAAGGATTAGAAAGTCAAAAGAAACTTCGCAATTTTCATTATTTTTGTTGTGTTCACATGAAATTTATAATTGGAGCCACATTTTCCGCTCGGATGTAACCCCTCTAAGAGTGACACCCGGGGTGGACCCCCTCTCGCCATTGGTTCAGCATACAATTTTTTATTTCAATCCTTAGACCCTTCACGGCAAAAATGAATTCAGTCATGTGTAAAATTAGTTATTTCTTATTTCTTATCGTGAAGCATTACAATTAGAATCAACAAACAAATTGCAAACTACTGAATAGTGCAGGTTAAAGGAAACTAGTCTTATTCAGTCATCAAGCATATGAATTACAGTGAACACAAACAGTATATTTACAAAATCTCAAGATTCATGTGATCATGCTTTTTAATAACGTTATGTCACTTAAACCGACAGACGATTTACACATTTACATGAACCCTCTTGGTCAAAGGATTTGGATACATTAGAAAAATCTCATTGCATACTACTGAAATGATTGTCGGAATTGAAAAATTACCTCAGTCTTGCTTCCTCTTCTTCAATTCGATGCTCCAAGTCTAGAACAGTCCGATGGTACTCATCATTTAGTTTACTTATTCGAAATTATTTGACTGAAGTCGGGATTCTGTAATGAAAAATTATATTAATACCTGTCCTTAGAAATTACTCACACATTATTTTCTCAACATAGGGGAAATTTCTCTTCTGAAAGACGTGTTTTTTGACATCAAATGCCATCTTCCGGCGGACAAGATCCATGTTAGTATCCAGTTTTTGCTTCCTATCGGCAGTTATTCTTTCGTCCAAAATAAAATCCTCCATTGCGAATCACTGCGACTCAGGCAAAGCTTGATTCCTGGCTAGAATCTTTTCAAACTGTCTCCAATATTCTGCAACGGTGTCGAGGATTTCATTTTTCTGATGTTCTACCGATAGGAAGGTTATCGATATCGCCAACGTAGTCTCAATTGGATCCGTCTAGCTGTACCATTTGTAGGCGAAAAGAGTACCATCCGTGCCGATTCTAAAGAAATTCCGGCAGTCGTAGGTTATAATTCATTTTCAGGGCCCAGAATTCATTCAAATCACGGAAATCTCCTTTGGTACGGTTCACTCGAATAGATGAAAACTGATGTGAATGGAATCGGATCCTCATATATCGCACATCCAAATTTCGTCATTTGGCGTATTGAAAATTCACTTCTTTCTTGATTAGACCCATCAACTCGCTATGAAGGGGCTTATTGCCAATCCTGTACTCCATCATTGGTTCTATATGCACCATCCGGGAGATCAGCCAGCTCACCGTCTCGCAAAACCAGATCCTTATGAATCCATCAATTCATACCGCAAGCGGTCGTATTCGTGTCGCTGATATCCGGTACCAGAATTCAGAGCTGAAATATTTGAAGCACACATGAATGGAATGGTCTGATATGGTAAAGGGCCATTTATGCATAATTTTGTGGTTTGTATGGTGTGGTGGGATTTTTCATACATTGTCGGTTTGTATTAACAGTGTTTTGGTGAAAGCATGGTGAACGTAATAGAGTTCTGGATTCTGGCTTAATTTGAAAATGAATGATACAACAAAATGTAACGAGACGCGTGATCGAGAGTATTAACATAGCTTCAAAAATGTGACCCGTTGTAGATTTATGAACTTAAATTTTCATTTGTTTTCATATAGCCAACGTCATAACACAGAAAAACAGGCCAATAATTATTTAAAATTATTTAAGTTTTTCGAAGTTAATAGTATCGCTGTTTGAGGCGCTCATAATCAATTCCCTTGCGTTTGACGTTTACACACTACCGCCATCTGTTTTGTACACTGCCCGTGATAGTTTACTGCAACATGCATTTAAAATTTTGCGAAATCTCTGGATTTGATGTTCAAGCTTCTTTTATCAATGATTTGTTGCTTATGAGTTGCCGAGAAAAGTTCTTCGAAACTACGGGAGGCAGCCCAAGAACCTCCCAGGAGAAGTTGGAAGAATATGGCGGTCGAAGGTGTAAAACAATTCCAGCAACATTTCAGGATTAGGAAGTCAAAAGAAACTTCGCAATTTTCACTATTTTTGTTGTAAAAGTTAAAGTTTACATGAAATTTATAATTGAAATCACCTGACTTTCTCATACATTCAGACCGCAAACAGCCTACCCGTTACAAATTTCTCAGTTCATATTTCGTCGTGAAAAAAAATGACATTTCAATCAAGAAGAAAAAATACATGCCTACTTTGATCAAAACATCCGATTTTCACGACTTTCCCCCTCTGCGCATCATCTTTCAGTCACTACCATAGCAACACCAGCGCAACAAAATTTTCATATGCCTAGAGCCTATATAAGTAAGGCTGTTGCTCACAATCGTCAAGAGGCTTTTGAGGTGGTTATCAAGCGGACGTGTTTTGTATTGCTCTTCATCCCATTTATCCAAACAGTCGCAGCTAGTCAACATGTTTGCTAAAAATGTGAAAAATGGCCGTGATGCCGGGAATAACCGGTCCGGTCGGAATGTAGGTACATCGAAGTCTTTGCCAGCTTTCATGCGTCCCGACCCGGATGGCGAGCTTGCGGCTACGTATAACCGCATCAAGGCGGCATATACAAAGCCCAAGCTGTCAAAAGGGCGGGACCGCTGGGAAATACTGAAAAGACTACCTGTGACCAACGAATATGAAAACGTTAGGTCACCGGTCGCAGACTACATCCGCCGGCCATTTGTTGCATCGTCTAGCAAACTGCTGATTGGTGAGGGTTTTGGGACGGAAGTTGCAAAAATTCGCAAAGATACTACCCCAGATGCCTCAACTCCGGGTTTTGTTAAGGATGTTTTAGGTAAAGATAATGAGGTATTAGAATTGAATGAATTAGGAGATAGGGAACCATTAAATTCATGTCAGGGTTTTAAGTGTAGTTTTTCAGATATAGATTCGATTTTGACAGCAGGGTTAGCCGAGGTAGAGTGCTGTAAGACGACGTTAGCAGTCTTCGCAGCATATGTCAAAACACAATTTGACATTTTGGAACGTTTGACTTATGCACCGAGTACTGCCAACTCATCTACACAGACAAAAACTCCCAAATTGCAGCGTTCCCAGATGAATCTGGTTTACGCTGGATTATGGGAAAGCTGTACCTCGAGACAACATCGAAGTGTACAAACCGAGGATGAAAATTTGACGTTTTCAATGCAGCCTACTTCGATGCTGCTTACAAATTCTAGTGGCCCAAGACCAACTTGGGTAAAAACGTTGTTGGGCTGGAAACCTGTTGGCTTAGTATTCATGGTTTCAGCCGTTTTCCTCGGTTTAATGGAAATTCAAAATCTTTTTTAGCAGTTTGGCCTTGTTTTTGTGTGATTAGATCGAGCTCACTAGTGGTCCAACGAATTTCATCCAAATTGTTTAGCTTCTCCGAGGTCTTCTGAAGAGTATAGGTGTTGTAGCCGGGTACGTACGAATACTTTGAGCTACCACCTTTTCTCTGAAGATTCCTCGGAACCCATCAACACTTAATAGGGACCATTTGGCGAACGAAATTCATTTAGGGACCATGCTTGGATGGGTATATCCTATTGGAAGTACCTTCCAAGCAAACCAATCGATGTAGCTAAATGCTTTCATCGAACATCTTACTGTTTATGAAGTTTGAAGGACCACTATAGTGAGCTCGATCGTCACCTTCCAAAGTAGCAGTGTTAGGTTTTGGATGTAGAATATAGTTAGAGAGGTAGCAAGAAATAAAAATCAGGTAGATCGATAGGAGCTAGGGCAGGAGCACATATGTGATTGGCAGGGAATGTGGTGGGAGTTTAAAGGTACTGAAAAGTCACCCCTTTTTATGATTTCGATCGAAACGGGTTACCCATATAAAAAATGTGTTAAAAATCTGTTTAGATCGAAATAAGGAATAGAGGTGACTTTTCAGTACATTTAACGGGGCTTCTCACATATGTGCTCCTTTTATCTTGTTAGTTAGCTAACTGAAAATTTGCCGTTCTCTAGTATTAGCTAGTTAGTTAGAAGGGTGTTATCACATTTCCTGGATTTTAATTTCCAAATGAGTCATTTATCAGCATAACATTTCGTGCAATAGTTTCGATTTTGAATATTTAATAAATGAAAGCTTAAAAATTTGAATAAAATGGGAATATTTTTTTCTTTGAGTGTTCATTGCGTTGTTTTATTGTTAGTATTTTTTTTTAGCTTTTATTAATGCTTGTTTATTGTTATTTCTTGAATTCGATTTTTTAATAAAGAAGATAATATTCCCATTAGGAAAATTATACATTTAGGTAAATGGCCCATTTTGGAAAATGAATCTCCGGGAAATGTGATATCACCGTTAGACACGTTTTTAATGAGTAAGGAGCTAGGAAAGGAGCACATATGTGATTGGCAGGGTATGTGGCGGGAGTTTAAAGGTACTGGATTCTTTGTTCAGTACCTTTAACGGGGCTTCTCACATATGTGCTCCTTTTATCATGAAACACAGGATATAGTCGATTTCAGGTTAGAGAAAGTTGGTAGTTTGAGTGAAACTGTATTTAGTAGAAAAGAGGTAGGGCCAGAACCAGAATTTAATTAGTAGTCCCACATTTGAAATGTTCTGCAACATTTATCGTTGTCAATTTGTGCATTTCAGGGTTAAAAATAATCCCATCCCATCTTTTGTATGAATGCAAATGTTCAAATCAGTGCATCAGTTAAGTGGTGATGCTTAATTTTGTTGAATTAAGTGTATAAGGCTTCAAAAGATCCTGTTGACCAATGAATACTTCAAATAGTATTGTTAACTAAAGCTAACCAAGACACCATTATGGAATGCTCTTCGGCAGGGGAACTATGCCATTAGCGCGAAGCATTTTTAAACCACTGATGCTGGCGCAAACTAGTATTGTTTTTACTATTTGGTAATCACTTGATTCAATAGGATAAGATCCGCCGTTAGCACAAGAGGGGTAATTGTGTCAGTTTTTGATCTTAATGTTTCTCTAATTGACCCTGTCTTGTTGACGAGGTAATTTTGGTTAATTGTTTGATCTGATTCTTCCTGGATAACATTATAAACATGGATTGCCGCTATATCTAGTTTAGATCTTATACCATTCTAACTCTACACATTAGTTTCAAATATATCCATGTAATTTGAATGTTTATTTCAAGTTACAAAAACAAACTTCGTTTAAGCTTAATGACAAAACCGTCAACCCAATCACATTAGTTTAACGCTACCGTCCTGGTGCACGTAACTCATACGTTAAGAAAAGGATGGACGAAGGTTTGAGGTCATACCTTTCAAACAAATAACTATAACCAGATTGGAGATGTGCGTATCACCTTTGGCTGTTGCGCTGTAATAGTAGATAAAGACGTACCTTCGTTAATGAAGATCCCGATTACATAAGTGGTGCTCTGGTTTGGCAGTCAACATTGTTCTGGTGGCTAGAATTCACAGGCTTCGGTCCAGCTTCAAATAGTCGTATTCGTGTCGCCAATATCCGGTACCAGAATTCAGAGCTGAAATATTTGAAGCACACATGTATGGAATGGTCTGATATGGTAAAGGGCCATTTATGCATAATTTTGTGGTTTGTATGGTGTGGTGGGATTTTTCATACATTTTTCGGTTTGTATTAACAGTGTTTTGATGAAAGCATGGTGAACGTACTAGAGTTCTGGAGTCGGAATTTATTTGAAAATGAATGATACAACAAAGTGTAATGGGACGCGTGATCGAGAGTATTAACATAGCTTCAAAAACGAGATTAGACATGCCCGTTGCAGATTTATGTACATAAACTTTCATTAGTTTTCATACAGCCAACGTCATAACACAGAAAAACACAAATCCGGAGAACTTTGAGATTTGGGCGTAATTGCATTTGCAAACAAACATGTCAATCGCTGATTTCTCGCGGATAAAAGAACAATCTCGTAAACAAACTATACCAAATGATAGAGGAACCATTCATCTACCTCCTTGTATTGATATTTTTTTAGATTGAGCTTTAATTCGCGAGAAATCGTCAAATGAAGTGTTTATTTACAAAAGCAATTATGCTCTAATCTCGAAGTTCTCCGGAAATATCTGATATATTTTTCATCGAACACGTATTTAACGGTCAATTATTTATATTTTTCGTAGTTGATAGTATCGCTGCTTGAGGCGCTCATAATCAAATCCCTTGCGTTTGACGTATACACTCTACCGCCATCTGTTTTGTGCACTGCTCGTGATAGTTTACACCGAAGATAGTTTTCATGTAGCTTCCATTGGAAACGCACATGATTTTCATCCATCATTAAAATTAATGGAATTCATCTGAATTTCACATAACATTTATGCGATCACATTAATTTTATATGATATTTCATATGAATTTCATGGACCTCATAATATTCATGAAATTTTGTAGTGGGATTTGCTGCTATGTGATCATAGGAAAGCTATGTGAAAATCACATGGATTTCATCCATTATATATGTGATAAAGTTTTTGAGTGTACTGCAACATGCATTTAAAATTTTGCGAAATCTCTGGATTTGATGTTCAAGCTTTTTTTTTTTCAATGATTCGTTGCTAGTGAGTTGCCGAGAAAAGTTCTTCGAAACTACGGGAGGAAGCCTAAGAACCTCCCAGAAGAAGTTGGAAGAATATGCCGGTCGAAGGTGTAAGGAAGTCAAAAGAAACTTCGCAATTTTCATTATTGTTGTTGTAAAAGTTAAAGTTCACATGCAATTTATAATTGGAACCACATTTTCCGCTCGGATGTCACCCCTCTAAGAGTGACACCCGGGGTGGACCCCCTCTTGCCCCAACAAGCACGCCATTGGTTCAGCATAGAATTTTTATTTCAATCCCTCAACCCTTTTACGGCAAAAATGAAATGAGTCATGTGTAAAATTAGTTATTTCTTATTTCTAATCGTTAAGCATTGCAATTAGAATCAACAAACAAATTGCAAACTACTGAATACTGCAGGTTAAAGGAAACTAGTCTTATTCAGTCATCAAGCATATGAACTACAGTGAACACAAACAGTATATTAACAAAAGATTCATACGTTATTGCTTTTTAATAACGTTATGTCACTTAAACTGACAGGCGATTTACACGTCTCGATGAACCGTCTTTGGCAAAGGATTTGGATACATTACAAAAATCTCATTGCATATTATTGAAATGATAGTCGGAATAGAAAAATTACCTCAGTCTTGCTTCCTCTTCTTCAATTCTTCTTATTCAGTCTGATAGTACTCATCATTTAGTTTACTTTTCCGAAATTATTTGAGTGAAGTCGGGATTCTGTAATGAAAATTATATTAATACCTGTCCTTAGAAATTACTCACACATTATTTTCTCAACATACTTCACGAAAAATTTCTATCGATAGGGCGATAGTTTTCAAAGAATTCATTCAAATCACGGAAATCTCCTTTGGTACGGTTTACTCGAATAGATGGAAACTGATGTGCATGGAATCGGATCCTCATATATCGCACATCCAAATTTCGTCATTTCGCATATTGAAAATCTAGGTTCTTCATTCTTGATTAGACACATCAACTCGCTATGAAGGGCTTATTGCCAATCCTGTACTCCATCATTGGTTCATTCTGCACCATCCGGGAGATCAGCCAGCTCACCGTCTCGCAAAACCAGATCCTTATGAATCCATCAATTCATTCCACAAGCTATGACTTCAGCGTCACACTAATCTGCGTGATGGGATCTCAATGGCACGGTTTCCGTCCTTTGCGACAAATTTCTATTTTGATCAGGCCACCTTCCCAAACCAGAACGTTGCCACACTAGCACTCGGAAAGAACTTTTTTATCGGGCATCGATAGGATGTCGATTATTCCGGAGGTTTCATTTTTTTTTTTTCAAAACTACCAAGCTTCAATTCTGTAAATTTTTCGGCCGTTTTCCAGAATTTGATGTGGCCCAGACCTGAGGAAATAGATTTGGTTTTTATTTTTTTCGGTTTTAGGTATGAGTAAAGGTGGAAGCACTGAAGTTATGGAAATATTGCGCCCTTGTAGGAAATATTGAAAAATAATGTTTATTTTCAATAACTGGTTACCCTGGAGATGCTGGACAACATTATGAAAGTAGGGATTTTAAAATTATTCAAAAACTACTCTTTAACTCATAAAGGCTTAGTTAGGTGTCAATTCAGAGAGGATGCATTTTTTTGTGCGTCATTAGGGTCTGGTGCACTACAGGAATACGCATTCGAATTTTTCTAAATTATTATAAGAATTGTAAATTCGCATCTAGTTTTCCTCAATCTTCTGATTGATTTTTTTTCATTACTAAAGAATGCGTGACTTTATCATTGTCTACGCTACGAGTTTGTAAAATATTTTTTTTTTAATTGTAAGGATCACTTCCAGTTGACTAAAACGCTGAGCTGACTTATTCATTTTACTTTCTACTTTAAAAGGTACTTTCTATAGTTTTGCTTATTTTAAATAAAAATTTCTCACACAAAACTTCGAAATGTGTATTTGATCATGTTTTGTTGCAATGTGATCATTAAATTCGTCCGTTTTTTACTGAATAATAAAAATCGAAATCAGAACCGGGAAAATACTAGGATTTTCAAAATGAAAATCCACCCTCGAATTCCAATGATCCATTAAAACTGATCCGTGAAAAGATGGCGAATATTTGCGAGGAATATTGGAAGAGGCTTCTTGAAAAAATCAGAATAAAATACTTCCGGGCAGTCTGAAGAATCTTTCAAATTACATCGGAAGAACCATCCAGAGGCAGTTAGAAGAAGCGATGCATACAATTTTTGGAGCCATCGAGTAAGGAATAGATCAAGTTAAGGAGAGAGCGTTGCTTGCCAAATTGAAGGAACATTTCACGTGATTTTGGTGGAAAATTAATTAACTATGCGTACACGTGAAAGTAACGTGAGATTTGTGGTACTTACCGCAGGAAGTGAGTTGCCCAGCAACCGACGGTGAAACGATTTGCATCGTAGAATTATTGCCACATCTCGCCAGTTCCACACGGTCAGCATGTCTGGATCGTATTCCTGAGAGATCAGTAGCTCTCCATCGGCACTGTAATCTGCCCGGCTGTACGATTGGGTGGTTCCATTGTTCAGGATGTCCTCGACGCTCATTTCCGGGTATGGTGGATAATCATCAGCGGATTGGTTCCCTTCTCTCCCACTGTCAAGTGGCACTGCTCCGGATTTGGATTGGTTTGAATTTTGAAGGGGGTTGGGCTTCACCTAGTGGTAACGGATTTTACAAAGTTTGAACGGACGCTTGCAGTTTTAGTAAGAATAACTGAGGAAGATAATTATGCAACAAAACAGTTCAACCACTATTCAAATTGAGTAAACTTACCCATGCTCTAGTATTTCCGAAGGAATTGCACAGGACGAACTTGATTTTCAGCTATTTTCACAGATGCTTGACTTGCTTGTGCCACTTGAAAAGTTTGAATTGGCTTGTTACCGCCTGTCATCAACCAACACATTTCAAAGGTTGCTTAGTTTAGAATATTGATGGCTAGCAACATATCGATCGATTTTGGCCACCTGTTGTTTCATTCAGACGATTGAAGCATGAGTTTTCGGGCAGTCCTATCTGCGTCCCTACAAGCGATAGATACGTACTTACAAACAAAGAATGTACCGACCGGTTGGTAGTTGCGATATTTTTATTTTACTGCAGCAACGCCCCCCAACAAGAAATTTTCAATTCGGTTTGTCTCAGTTTTACAATCTTATCAACTTTGAATGCCCGAAATAGGTATAACATGTTCATGCAGTGCCGAATCAATCTGCAGTTGAAGCCGTGGATTTCGCTAGCGTATGAAATCCGACAGCACATGTTTCCACAATGAGATACGTTCGAACTCTGGCATATTCGGTGTTCTAAACTGCCCAGTTGACACTGTTGCCATTAAATAACGATATCAGCTCGTTGATCAGAAGATTCATCTATGCAGTCGTTTCGGGTTGCTTTCCTGATCCAAGAGCAAGGCGGACTTCCCGACAATGTAAAAAGATGAAATTGAAATTACCATCACATACGTAGAGATTTATGAGGTCATCTTCCATACCATGGTACAGAAGCACTCCATTCTAACGTCGGGGGGCACCGCTTTCAGAGTACACCCCAGCTCTTCCGGAACGACACTGGACTTATAGAATTTGACCAAATAATTTCCTTTCTCTATCAGTTATCATTGCACGTACATGTTGATCTGCACGACTCAAAGTACCTACCTTAAAAGAGAAGGTAACTTATATCAGAGTTTTCGCACACATTCTCAGTGGTCTTGGCACCAACACATGTATGATAGTTATGAAATTTTCATCATGTTGCATGGAATTATTTAAGTTTTTATTAATGTCCAGCGCTTTTCCCCATCAAGAACCGATAACATATGAATATCTTAATGTGGTATGATACCTTATTTTGGTATGCATGCGTTATACACACCAAATTAAAATTTTCAATATCCAATGCTTTACTGAAAAGCAGCAAACGATATTTTTACCGTGAAATTCAGCTAACATAAACGATTGCTGGACACCCAGTTAAGAGCTGCCAAACTGATAGCAACACAGTCGCAAGTATTCTGCATTCGTACAAATCCGTCCACACCGCAAGAGGTAAAAAAAAACTACAAATTATGTAGGTAAGGACACTGGTTATGTTTAATAATTTGTACATGGAAAATAGCCTGGCTATTTTGTCTTTATTATTTGTATAATTGTATCAATGATCTTTAACAAAAGCTAGAAATCCCTAGTGAAAACAATTTAGATTTACTGGGTTTAATGGTTTAATCAGCAAAATGCTGCCAAATGTCAAAATTGTTTATTGCTGAAAATCAGTTAATAAATATTGCTAAAATATTTGCTGATTTTCAGTCAAATATTTTCATTTTGACAGAAGATGGAATTACTGGAAAATTCAGCAGCAATATTTTGCTGGAATCTTTCATCAAGTCCAAAATCAGCAAAATTTTGCTGGATTTCAGCGAATTAAATTTGGTGTGTAGCAGGAGAAAATAACTAATGAGTACCGAATTCTGATCTGATACCAAAACTTGGTGTTGATCAGCATTACATTAGAGGTAAAATACCAAAGAATAATACCAAAAATTTGCATGCAAAATACTTTGTAAATAACAAAATTTGATATTTGGATACCAAAATAATACCTGCGTGGTATTCTTTTGGTATTGTAATTGCATAATTTGGTATTGGAGTGGTATTGTGGGAACATTTTTTTGGTATTATTTTTTGGTATTTTACCTCTTATGTCAGGCTCAGCCATACCAATTTAAGGTATCAATATATTCGTTCCTGTTAGGGATGACATCTGATCCCAAAATTTTGTATTGAACAACATGACATAAGAGGTAAAATACCAAAAAATTACATGCAAAATTCTTTTTAAATAACTAAAATATTGATATTTGGATACCAAAAGAATACCTGTGTGGTATTGTATTGGTATTGCATTATCATAATTTGGTATTGGAATGGTATTGTGGGAACATGTTTAAAGTTATATTAGCAATTCATAATTCACAAAGACTATTAACTAACTGCCGCTTTGGAATAGTTCTAGCGACGTTTTCATCACTACCTAAAGCCCCACGTTGCAAGAGCATTTCCAGTCGATGGTGTGTTATAATGGGGCTTTAGGTAGTGATGAAAACGTCGCTAGAACTATTCCACAGCCGCAGTCAGCTTATGAGCAAAAGAAGGACGCACATTTTTTGCCTGTAGACTTGGAGACATACTTCAAGTCTCCGCGTACATCGTACGGGTTAGGCAAAAATTGTGCGTCTAACTTTAAAAACTGTCGCATTAATGGCCCTTCACTCATTTTCAACTTCTATTCAATTTTCATACTGCCGTACTCTAGCGGAACTATCCACCTACTCTCTTCTAAAGATCATTTTCTAGCTAATAAATTATCACACTAAAGCTTCATGTTAGCATTGCCAACCAACTATGTATATTTATTGTTTAATTAATAAATTGGCTTAGTACCTCCACTACTGGCTCACCCACCCTAGTGTCAAAAGACACAGTGAAGGATAAATTTATTCATACAAACAGGCCACCGAGCATGGAAAGCTGGATACTTTCATATCCTCATCTATCGTATAAAATTACCACTTTAAGTCTGATATTTGAAGTTAAGCATCTCCAACAATGCAAGTATTATTCTATTCATTGGACCAAAAGGGTCTAAATGTTATTGGAATGGGATTATATATTTCAAGCGTAACTATTCAAACCACGGTATCTGCTTTTGTAAACAATCACTTCAATCGACGATTTGTCTTAACTGCTAATCCACCAACGCAAACAAACATCAGCATCAGGAAGGAGAATCTTTTCCCTACTAGCTGGTGTTGATAGTTTCTGTGAGTGAGCTAGCAGTTGCCACAAATCGTCGATTTAAGTGATTGTTTACAAAATTATATACGTCGATTTGAATAGCTATGCTTGATTTATCCTTTTCGCTCCTATCAGCTCTATCTAGTGAGATAATTATGAACTAAACTGTCCATCATCCAATGAGTCTAGTTATGCTAAACAATTTTGCCAAAGTATGCAATGTTCTATCAAGACGTATATCATAATCACAGGTTGGTACACAATAGTGATGCTCCGAAAATACGGCCGAATACTTAGGCTGAATATCAAGTTATGTGCTCTAGAAATTTTGCTGAAAAAAGGCCGAATATCAGACAACATTTTGGTGTAAACACCGAATACCTTGCCGAATAGCAGTACATATCAGTGTAGTTTTCGACTCTCAAATAAAATAATTTCAAAATACAGCAGTTCCACACTAATGAAAGTTTGCAGAAACGTTTCTTTAGCACAAAAATGCCATTTTCCATCTTCAAACCACATTTGTGGTTATAATGCGTTTATTTTCCCAGGCTCATTTGCTGTAGCTTTGCGGAGCCGATATCATTGTTTAGATCACAAAATTACTTAAAACTAAATCGCAATTTTGCATGAAGCCTCATTTTTTAAAAGTGCTTATAGAAAACATTAAGCACATCGCCGGAAAACTGTTACTCGAAAATGGTTTGCCCGATCTGTTTGGTGCCTACAACATGTTGTAGGTGATGGCTGGGACTACTTGAAAAAAATGCACACTCTAAAAAAATTTAACCATAAAAATGAAAGCGTTAAAATCATTTTTTCTTAAAAACGGATTTATTGATACCTACCTACCTATACCATGAAAAATGATGAACAAAAAAGTTATGATTTTCCCAGCCATTACATACAACATTGTCAAAGGCACCAAACCAAACGGACAAACTATTTTCTAGTAACAGTTTTCTGAAGATGAGCTTAATGTTTTCTATAGGCTCATTTTAAAAATAAGGCTTGATTTGAATTTGTGATTTGAAGATTCTGCATATTTTCATCCAAAACAAAAAATACAAAAATAAATGGATTAGCGAATTAGTATGAAACCGCCCTATAGGCGAAATTTATTCTCGCGAAATACCTACTATTTAAGTTAAGTTGTTGCTGAGAAAATTTCCTAGAAGTACAACACTGCCGGTGGCAATGTATCCCCATATGGACCATCCATATAACATAGGACAGTTATGCATCCCCGGCAGAAGAGAATGTATGCTTTTTCAGAGTTATGTGGTGAGAGACGATTTTGCAGGTTGAAAATTTTCTCGACTTTGTGTTTTCAAAACTTTTAAATCATGGATATATTTTTACATGATTACATACTTTAATTCAATGCTTTCCCACGCCACTGGATATCTAAATGACTGGAATAAACAAACTCAGTCCCTTCTACCAGTCGTTAGCTATTTACGACAGCGGGTGTGATTAAATGGAAGGATATAAATGGAGGAAATACTGGGGGTTGTTCCGAAAGTCAAAGTGACTTTTGTCCCTAGTGAAGTGAGAAAAGTCACGTCGTGGTGACGTGTCTCTCAGTTTAATTTGCACCGACGTGACTTCCCTCACTTCACTAGTGACAAAAGTCACTTCGACTCTCGGAATAACCCCTTCTGTCTCTTCCTCTATACCGAATTTGCACCAATATTCCCAATCAACCTGAAGTTAACGCCAAATTTGGTTGCCGTGAAAATCGCATAAAATCGCAATCCTGATAGTACTGTGCTGCGAGGCGGGCGCCTCAAATCTGAGACCTCGCCGGTGTTCGTGTGCAAATGCACACACGGAATCTGGTAGACCAAGTTAGTCTATTTTTACGCAAAAACCAACCGGCCAAGCAGAATCAGCAACACCGAATTTCATTTCTGGTTTATTTTCGTGTGACTACCCAGGCAGCAGCCGTTTGCACCGCACCACGCGGGAAGGCTAAATCTGACCCGATCCAACGTGGTCTCAAGTGATGTTTTCCTCACAAATTTTCTGCCGCATTGGTGCTTTTAGAGAATAAAATTACGCCCCTTGCCACGCGGCCTCACTCGACATGGGCATTTTCGCCACGTAGCCAACGCTCCACTCCCGCTCAGTTCAGTTTGTAGGTTGCGTTTTTCGTCGGATCCTATCGCACACATAAGTATGTGAACGTGGGATGGTTGTTGAGGTGCACGATTATTGGGAAATTTGCGTGTAATATTATATTTTCTTTGGCTTTGGTTCAGGCGCGCGAAACATTCTTCTCCTTCTGGGTTAAGATGCCATACTGGTTTGAAAAATAAAACTTGGAATTTGCGGTAATTCCTCTTTGATTGGTCATGCACTATAGAAATGGGATTTCGGTTTAAAGAAGGATTACAATAACAATTATTTTTTAAGTGGATGGGTCGGTCGGATTGGACCGGTTTTCTCATTTCTATTGAAATTCTACAGATTATTAATTCCTTTCCGATACACAACTAAAGTTTCAAGTTAAAATTTAGATCGTTTTCTTCAGTGAACGACCCTATTGGTCTCAATATGCCATGAAAGACTACAATGTTGCTTAAGCGAGTCGAAGATGCGAACGAAACGTGTTGCGAAAATTTTCACCGAAAACAACATTCGGAAATCTCACGAGCATTGCTATATAAGTCTATTCGAACCGATGATGCTGCTCGCAGCTAATGGTTCTGCTAATAGTGGTTGAAACGTGGGCTTAACTCAACTGCCGCTCCTAAGAGAAACCATGTGAGAGATGTAAATATTGCCAAATGGAAGAGCAAAGTGAGGGTGAGAGTGAGAGCGAATAATGTTTTGCTCTAGTTTAAGCCACGGCATACAGTATCAAATCAAGCCAATGAGGAAAAACAAGCTTGACAAATTTTCGTTCTTAGCACTGCGGGTTGAAAATTTCTACTATCCATAAAAGGCTTCATAATACAAAAATCATAATATTAATTAAACAGCTGGAAATTAGTATGTTGGGTATTTTTTGATCATCAAAAATCAACATCTGAACTGTTTGGTAAAATTAAGACTTTTTGAATTATTATTTTAAGGACAAGATTGATAGAATCGAAAAACGGTCACTATTACGGCCAGTGCTGGTAAATGTTGACATATTTTCATAAACATCATCCGATGTGACATTTTTCAGCGTGTGCACGGCTGCAAGTGTACAAGTACACTTTTGAACGACCGTATGCAAAAGCACAGAAGAAGACACGTTCTTTCGACGTTCTCGCTTGCATTGCCGACAGTCGCAGAGCTGTTGCAAATTTGTGTATGACGAAAAAATGTCACTAAATGGATTCATTTATAATCCACTCCGTTTTGCCTCATTTTAATATCTATGCATTGGAGTGGTTAGAGTTCATTCTTATCCTATGATTCCATGCTACAAACTTCAAATTATGCAGTAAAATTCAAAACAATACAAAATTGTGTCACCCGGCGCAGGGTCTCGTTTTCTGTTGTGTGCGAAAATGTAGCGTAGCCGACAAAAAAGCAGTCTAGAAATGTCGTGACATTTTTGCCCCACTACAGTATAGTTTGTTTAGGGCTGTCAAGATTTTTTCTCGTGATTGGAATTTTTTGTGAATAATCTGCAAGTCTTCTCGTAGTTTATAAAGAACATCAAAAACGCATCGACGCGGAAAATGAACGAAACATTGTCAATAAACCTGAAGGACGTGAAACAGGACCTACTGCTGGGCATAATCGAGTGTAACAAGCGGGGTCTGGTACAGAGTGCCAAACGGCTATCGGAGCTAAACCACGGTTTGTCTGATGTTTCTCTGAAGCATACCGGTAAATCATTCGAAAATCTGCATTCCGGCATTGCCAGCGAAGAGTACGATGACTATGTGCTGGCAAAGAGTTACTTCGACGTCCAGGAGTACGACCGGTCGGCTTACTTTACGTGAAATTGCAGCTCGACGGTTCCACGATTCTTGCACATGTATGCGACGTACATGTCCAAGGAGAAGAAGCGTTTGGACAATATGAGCGATAATTCGATTGTGAACTCCAACAGTCATGTGAAGGTCTTCTCCGAACTGCTGGCCACGCTCCGGGCGGATCATGGCCAAAAGAAACTGGACGGATATTGTTTGTGGTTGTACGGGGTCATCCTGAAGAAGTTGGACCTGAATCAGATGGCGGTGCAGATCTTTATTGGATGCCATCAATACAGAACCGACGATGTGGGGTTCGTGGTTGGAGCTGGCTCCGCTGGTTACCGATAAAAATATGCTGCAAAACCTAAAACTGCCCAACCACTGGATGAAGCAGATCTTCATCGGATACACCTATATCGAGTTGTTCCTAAATGACGAAGGAATTTAGATTTTCGAACATCTACAAACCACCGGCTTTGGCAAGTGTATTTTCATACCGACGCAGCTGGCGATTGCCTTAGCACAAGAAACAAGGAAACGGGAAAGGAGACGTGAACATCAAGGTACGATGGAGACTCACTCATCACATTGGAACAACCAGATAAGTACACTTGCTTTTTATTTTATTCTACACATATATCCCAATCATTTTATAACTAAATACGTGCCAGAATAAAAAGTTTTTTTTTTATTCTGGAAGTGAGAATACACTTGTGTATTTTTGCGGGGCTTATTGTATCAGAAAATGACCTCAGAATGTACGTGCAGAAACAGGCATTCTTGAAATGGGTCGTTTGATGTACGATAGAGCTGTCACCTTCCATCTTCAGGGCTAAAAATATTTGCACATTCGACATACAGAAAATGCAGATAAGTTTCTTCCATAAAAACTCTGCCGGTACAGAGGGCGATGGATTGTACTCACACACACACACACACTACAGTATAGTTTGTTTAGGTAGGTGACGATAACAAATCAAGACCAACAATTGAAATGGCCTTAACTCTATTTTGTAAACAAACCTTGTAAGGCCATTTTCTCGCGAACCGAAGTCCGCAAAGGCAATCCAACATTATGAACAGGTAGGTGAAATTTTCCTCTACCCGATTGTGGTTAAGGTTTGCGAATGAAGGTTTCGGTTCACGAGAAAATGACCTTACAAGGTTTGTTTACAAAATGGAGTTAAGGCCATTTCAATTGTTGGTCTTGAAATGTTAAATTTTTCAATATAAAGGGTGATACGGTCAAAATTTGGTCAAGGGAAAACGCGTGTAAATCGGTGAAATCGTTTATTTAAAAAATCAAATTAAATTTCTTTTTCAAGTTCAATTAGTATAAAATTCAGGAAAAATATTCAGTTAGGCTTCCGCTTTTCCAAATCCGAATTGCCGGGCCTTACGCTTGACCCCTGCCATCAGATTTTGTACAGCCACCTTGTCCACCTTCTTCGCCGCAGAAAGCCAGTTTGCCTTGAACTGCTGCTCGCCCTTAGCAGTTTTTTTGGTCTTCTTTAGGTTCCGCTTGACAATAGCCCAGTATTTCTCAATTGGGCGGAGCTCTGGCGTGTTGGGAGGGTTCTTGTCCTTGGGAACCACCTGCACGTTGTTGGCGGCGTACCACTCCATGGCCTTTTTACCGTAATGGCAAGATGCCAAATCCGGCCAAAACAGTACGGAACAACCGTGTTTCTTCAGGAAAGGCAGCAGACGTTTATTCAAACACTCTTTCACGTAAATTTCTTGGTTGACAGTCCCGGAAGCTATGAAAATGCTGCTTTTCAAGCCACAGGTACAGATGGCTTGCCAAACCAGATATTTCTTTGCGAACTTTGACAGTTTCATGTGCTTGAAAACATCTGCTACCTTTCCCCTTCCTTTTGCCGTATAAAACTCCTGTCCCGGAAGCTGCTAGGTTTCGTCGTCCATTACCACGCAGTCAAACTTCGTCAGCATCGTCGTGTACAGCCTCCGGGATCGCGCTTTGGCCGTCGTATTTTGTTTATCATCGCGATTTGGAGTCACTACCTTCTTGTAAGTCGATAGTCCGGCTCGTTTTTTGGCTCGATGCACGGTTGTAGACGATACACCCAGCTTATTTGCGGCATCTCGGAGAGAGACGTTAGGGTTTCGCTTGAAACTACCGGCAACTCTCTTTGTCGTCTCAGCGGCTTCCGGTTTTCGATTTCCCCCCGATCCAGACTTCCTGGCTGTCGATAAACGTTCCCCAAACACTTTAATTACATTTGTAACGGTTGATTTGGCAACTTTTAGCGATTTTGCCAACTATGCGTGCGAGTAGCTCGGATTTTCGCGATGCGCGAGCAAAATTTTGATACGCTGCTCTTCTTGCTTGGACGGCATTTTGACAACTGAAGAGTGAATTCCAAAATCAAAATAGGAGCAACATTCTACACACACACACCTTCAAAATGAGGGGTGTTCAGGTTTTTTAAATGCAAAATTGAAAGAAATACGTCAAGTTGATATTGACCAAATTTTGACCGTATCACCCTTTACTGTAGTAAACCAGCACTGATCATGGCTGAGTTTACAAGACAAATCAGCGATGACAACGTTTGGATTTTTTTTAATAAAAAATCCGGATTTTGGACCGCCTCCCCTCCTATGTAACAATAAGTTACGCTTGAAAGTACACGAAGCCTAAGTGAAGTGATTGTTTTGTTTACCTAGGAGTTATGTATTATTTGAAAATTATGCACGATTTCGTAAAAAGTTATAGCGAGTGCAAAGGTTTTAAATTTTCTATGACATTTCACTATTTTCATTCAAAGCTGTCTAATTTTCTTTGCAAAAGTTTTAAAACGATATTGTTAGAAGTGGTGACCGATTATATTAAAGAATAAGGTTAGTTTATTTAGCGGCGCTGGTGGAGTAGTGGTAAGCGTGACCTTCGGTCCCCGGTACATGAGTACATAGTTAGGGTCCAGATGTGGGAGCTGCCTCCCTGGTGACGGTAGCATTGGTACCAACAATCAATACGAAACTAACGATTTTAAATTGGCTCAAGTATAGCCTATTGGTCCCAAGCAAACGATTAGCGTACCCCATTCTAGTCGAAATTCTAGTACTACGCAATGTTTGTTTTGATTTGCTATGGAAGTTTGACAGATAAAATGAGGGGTTAGTGGATTTTCCTATGTTTCGAGGGGTGAATCGATTAGCTTGGGACCGAAGATAGTACCAGAGCTGAGCCAAAAAGTTGAGCACGTTATTTCGAGGCCGTCTAGTCTTAGAGCTACCTCTATGTTGGTACTCAGTACGGAAAACAAGATCAACGGAGAACAAATCAAGGAAAAAAAAAGATTAGTTAATGAAAAAAATGTTTGAAGTTGTGAACGATTTTGTAAGGAGTTGCTTAATGGAAATTTAAAATCTCAATATTTATTAAAACATGACAGTAGTAGCTTTTTGTTAAAGGTTTTATAGTAATTTTGAAACCATTACTGTCAGCAATGTTTTTCAAAATACGTAGGATTATTATACAATTTGTTACATACAAGAAATATTTTAACTTACTTAACTCATTAGTGAATCTCTTTGAAAATATCATAAATATCTTCAAAAAATCACTCAATAAGTTTCCAAATATTAAGACATTTTCTTAAAACGCTTCTTAAATAAAAAAATGTTAAGTGTTGTGTCCAAATTACGACCGCATTATTTACGTTGGACTACGAGTTTGTTTTTGTAGCTCAATTCAGCAATACAATCGATAGAACCATAGCAAAAATTTATTTCATGGCTACTGTTTATTGTGATAGTGATTTGCACTCGAACAGTAGGCGGGACAACAGGTCACTTTAATATATCTCAGATAGCGTACCGGTTCGTGCTGGGACTCTTACGCAGACGGACTGGGTTTAATTTTTTAAACATTTCTAATACTACTACTAATGCTGATTAATCAATACACGTCCATACCTGGGTTTAGAAATAACTTCCATAAAGACCTGACTTCAGAATTAACTTTCATCAAAGTGCGAACTAAATATAAAATGTGTGTAAAGGACAAAAACCTTTTATAACTTATTTTCTAAAAGTTCCGTTTCACAAGTTCCGCCAGAAACTGATCAGAATGCTCTTCAATTATGGTACTGGAACTTTCAAATTCTTATAACGACTTAAAAATGAGGCTGCTCAAATTTGTATAGACCACCTTCAACCAAGCTGTTAAGCCTCAAATAGCCTTTTATAAGAACTTTTGGCTACTTGTGTATGCAATGTTTCATACCAATCGGAGAAGGTCAAGTCTGAAATTCACTTTTTGCTATTTGGCCTGGAAACACTCTTGAAACATATCTGCATTCCCAGGCCAAAGTAATACAAAGTGCAACGAATATATCGTAAAATAAAAATAATTGTCTTTCATTGCATGTACAAAAGCATTTCGTACGATCGCACTTTTATGTTTTAATTCCACAAATGATTTATACTAATAATATTAGCCCTGCGCATTATTGATGAGGAAAAAAACATACTAGTACCAGTTTGTGGTAATATCCGCCGCGGCATACTACTCCCAATCGACCTGTACCGAGATCGATCGACTAATATCCGGATTTTAGTTTTGAATTGACTCTCCATCAATATGGAATGGAGTTTCCGATCGCGTAGAGATTGGGAATACCCGTAATTTGTGGACGTCTCCTCGGATACCGGGGAGATCGTTCATCGCTAGCCGAATTCTACGTTAATTCCTAATTGACCGTGACATTCGTCGTGTATCGCTCCACGGAAAGCGATTAACCGAGAAAAGAGGGCTAAGAACAGAGAGTAGGTTTTCAAACTGCAATGGTCGTTGAAGGTCGTATGTTCATCAAATATAATTTGTTATACTAATTTCAGGGCCAGTGATGAATCAGTGACTAGGAACTATAGCCTGCTGGTTCGAGAACACAAGCTTACTAATGATTTGTATTTTTCTGTTGGTCTATTCGTAGGTGAATAACCTGACTTTCTAAACAATATAAGTTTATATTCTAGAGGTTTAGAGACGAAGCTTTTCATGGCGGCAATGCTACAAGTTTGGTTTTTTAAATATGAACCATACTGAACATGTTGGAATTTCAACCATGTTGGTGACAAATTAAAATGTCAAGTTTCGATGTTGATCAGAATACGATTTCTAAACACACTCCTCCGTTTTCGACTTCAAGAGGGAACTGAAACCGGAGCGCTCAATAGAAATTCATCTTCCTTTGCGCTAACGGAAGTCCTAGCGTCTTCTGGGTTTCTTCAATGAGCGTGTTAAACAAACGGGGCATTTCCCGTAGTGAACTTTTTGAAAGTTCACCTTTTTCTCCTCCCTCCCAGTTTCAATCAGTGACGTCTACCGTACGCATGATCGGTGGGTATCGCGGCATTCCGGAGAATAAGCTCACGATTGAGCTTTTGCGGAGGAGGTTGTTCTACCCGTGTCCCAAGGTAAAGGATACACAATCGAAACACGCGACGACATTTGTAATCGAAACCCTTAAGATCGTTATAATTGTGATGTTAATATTGATTTTTTGATAATCAACTATCAGGAAGAATTATTTGGCCTCAATCACCGTTATCTCTAATGCATTTGAAAGTAGCTCAGAAGCCTTCCAACAATTGTTGGAAAAATATCAAAAAATCAAATCTTACCAATGCCCAAGATCACGCTTGATTTTCGTAGACAAAAATCAACTACCATAGAGCTGCGGTTGATTTTGTAAGCTGTGATATCGCAGCTCGAAATATCAAGCTAACAAAACTCACCAGATGCAAATCTCAACAAACTGTAGTGAGATTGAGTTCAATGATTTATGATCAATGATGAACAGTCATAGACTCACTGTCTTTTCGTGATCTGGATCACTTCACACCCTGGCCGTGTTCATACCCTCTCGGTCTTCGTTCCCATATCTCTCCTTCCACCGCTAATTAATTTTGAGTTCAGTGTGTTGTGGCCTATCACCACTTCAAACCCATGAAGCAAATCCTCTTTAATCTAATCTAACACCAACACAGCCAGTTCTTGAAAGCATCCTGGAAAATGATGTATTTTTTGACGTAGGACTACGTCTTTGATTTCTATATCGGGGTACACTTTGTGAAAACCGAAAATGGAACATGTAACAAATTAAGAAAGATTTTGAACGTTAATTACTCAGCTGCCCCTGGTTCAATTTCAATAATTTTATCACCAATCGATCAGAAATATGGCTACGCATTGATAACAATGCTTCCGAATGTTGATTTTCAACAAGAAACTATTGAAAAACTGGTAAATGTCCAGCATTGTCCAAAAGCGTCGAATTAACTAACAAATCCACCAATTACCTACATGCATATGCTGCTTCCCCAGCACAGTCGTCAGAGAGTAGTAAATAGACGAAACAAGTCGAAGTGGCATTCGCCTCTGATCCTCGGGCGCGTGCGAATAGGGAGGATGGAATTGCGTAATATTTTGCACACTCATCGCCATATTCAGAACTGATTGTGTGGTTGGAGTCGCTTGAGAAGGAATTGTTTAGGGATGACTAGAGAAAAATATGCGTGGAAGGATTGGGAATGCGCTCCCGTGATTTGGTGAGTACGTTCCAGTTGAAGATTGTTGAAAAGTGTATTTGTGGTGATGCAAATTATGGTTTAGATGACGCATGGCTTCAAACATTTTGTGTATCCAAGTAAAACATATTACATACTAAATACGCATAGGGCATCGTCTGCTGAACATTGCCGCGGGTATATCGTGGGAGTCCCAGGTACCCGGTTCAAGCTTTAGTTGGCGGCGGTGGCTCTTCTTGACCTTCTACCCCCTGAGTAGTTAGTGTGAATAAGGGCGTCTATGTGATGTTTTGCTGTACCTGTTGTGGACATCTAGTGCATCCTGTTCCCTTAACTTTTTGAGGACACCCTGTCTTGCCTCAAAAGTTACCCTTTTTGAAAATCGATCAATGTAGATAGAACTTATTGTAAAGTGACGCGAGATTTGTTTTCCGTACTGAGTTCCAATGCTACCGACGCCAGGGAGGCAGCTCCCGCACCTGGACCCTACCAATCGACCCATCAACTCAACCGGGGACCAACGGCTTTACTTCCCGAAGGAAGGCGTGATCAGAGATGTTATGCCTTAGAACATGCTTTAGATTTGACCCAGGCCTGCTAGGGTGAGAGGTAATCACGCTAACCACCGGCGCCGATATCTTTCAAGGTGATATCACAGCGAATGAGATCGACCCAAATTTGAGTTTAGTTATCTCAGAAATAAGAAATAAAGTGCAGGGCTGAGTAAATTTGCCTCATGTTTTCCCAGGTTTTTCCAGGATTTTCCAGGATTTTCCAGGGAAAAATTCCCGAATTTGAGAAAAGTAAAGATTGGATTCACTCAGTCTATTGGTACTACTCCGAGACTGAATAAAATTTTCATCAATTTCCTCTTTTTCTCGCAGATTTTTTAGGTTTTCCATCGCTGAGTTCCTGCACTTTTGGCGATTATGAGTGAACTAAACTCAAATTTGGGTCGTTCTCATTCGCCGTGTACGCAAAAGGAAAAGAGCCAGTGTCGCTACTTGATAGCAAACTACTCATAATGGGAGGAGTCTTTGTAGCTTTTATACCACTTGGTTGCACATCATTCTGCTTTAACCTGAAAAGATATAAAGCAGTGCTGCTGTATGACAATAGCTCATTTTTTAGCTGCCAGACTGTTGAGCAGTTCAGTCGATTTGAATTCTCTCTAGTTTCGTTCGTTCGTTCGCAAGTCGAATTAGCTCCGCGTTGTGTAGTGACGCTCTCGCTGACCCAGCCATGGGTAAGAAATCGCGCGGTAACGCGAGTGCCGGTTTACCGGGAAAACAGACTCTCCCAGGAGACGGCGCGACCACCGAGCCAGCCCAGAAGAAGCAGAAGAAAACCCCATTGCCCATCCCGACAGGCGTTGCGGACCCGCAGCCGGGGCCTCCCGGAACTAAACGACCCAGACCTGAAGACAGCAGCGCCACCGTATCAGCAGCAAAAAAGCTGCTGAGCAACAATCCGTTCTCCGCCCTGCAGAACGGAGCCCAGCCGCAGTCGGACCCTGAGACGGTGCCGAAAAAAGTTAAGTTGCCACCCTTCTATGTGAAGGGCTTCCCTCCCGGGCTATGGGAGCAGCTGGATTTCTACATTAAGCAGGGCCTTCGCTGCACCATTCAACGGTGCACGGAAGGCTACAAACTGATGGTCCCGGCCGAAAAACACTTCAACGCAGTTCAGGCCCTCTTGGACAGAATGAAGCTGGAGTACTTCTCCCACGACATCGAGGCCACCAAGCCGCTGAAAGTGGTGCTGCGCGGGCTCCACGACATGGACACCACCACCTTAATGGACGAGATTAAGGCGAACGGCCTCAAGCCGGTCGAAGTCCACAAGATGACCCGCAGCAAGGCCATCAAGTATCGTGACCAGCTCTACCTGGTCCATCTGGAGAAGAACTCCACAACCGTGAAGGATCTCCAGACGACACGCACACTGTTCCACATCGTAGTGAAGTGGGAGCGGTATAAACCCACCCACCGTGGCGTCACTCAGTGCTCGAACTGCCTATTGTTCGGGCACGGCACCAGGAATTGCCGCATGGCCAGCCGCTGCATCAAGTGCGGCAAAAACCACAAGATCGACAACTGCGACAGCATCGAGGAAGCCGCTCCCACATGCGCCAACTGCGGTGCCGCCCACAAGGCCACGAGTAAGGCCTGTCCGAAGCGGGCCGAATACGCCGAGATCCGGAAGAAGGCCTCGTCCAACAGCCAGCCCGGTCGCAAGAAGGTTCCAGAAAACAACGCGCAGAACTTTCCTCCGTTATCACCGGTCCAATCACGGCCAATTCCAGTGTTGCCGCCGCTCCCGCTCAACCAACAGTTGGCTGCCGCTGCAGTACCCGGTCAAGCCTCCGGGCCATCGACGGATCCCCCTGCTCCGGGATTGGCCGGTACAACCGGTGAAGCTACAGACGATTCTCCGCTGTCAACGGATGAGATCGTCACACTGTTGGCCCAGGCCATCATCATCAAGCGCACCTGCGCAACAAGAACACAACAGCTCCAAGCTATCATCTCCTTCGTCGCTAATTATGGACCGTGAACCCATAAAGATCGCCAACTGGAACGCTCGCTCCGTAGGGGCGAAAAACATTGAGCTTGCAGACTTCCTCCGCAAACACGACATCGACGTGGGCCTTCTCACCGAGACCCACCTCAAGACCGGTGACAGCTTCTGGCTGCCCGACCACAGCATTGTCCGGCTTGATCGCACCAGCTCCAGGGGGGGCGGTGTCGCGGTCATCATCAAGAAAGGCATCAAGTACTGCACCCTACCCCACTACCGCACTTCCATCATCGAGGCCGTCGGCGTTGAGGTGGAAACATCGACCGGAAACGTCCGGTTCATCGTTGTCTACTGCCCCCGGCAATGTACCGTTAGCAATGGTACAGCACAGCAGTTCAAGAACGACCTTGCCATCATAACCCACACCAATGCCCGCTTTGTAATCGGAGGGGACCTGAACGCCCGGCACGAGGCCTGGCGGAACTACCAGCAGAACCAGAACGGCCGCCTGCTATTCGACCATTCCCAGCATGGTCTCTATTCCGTCTGGTTTCCGGACGAACCAACCTTCACATCACCGACGGGCAACCCATCGACGCTGGACCTGTTCTTGGCAAACACCAGATTAGCCAAGCCGGTTGCCGTCAACGACCTGAGTTCGGACCACCAACCGGTGCTGACCGAGCTGGGCTACAACGTGGCCCCTGCACCGTGCCAGCGGAAGGACTACCATCGAGTCAACTGGGTCCAGTTTCGACGCGTGGTCGACCGCCACATCGACGACAACCCACCGCTCGACACAGTGGATGACATCGACCGAGCCCTGGAGGGTCTCCATCAAGCCATATCCGTGGCTGACGAAGAGTGCGTTCGACGAGTTCCTGTGAGGGGTAAGTTTCAAGCAATTGATTCCCACACCAAACTCTTGATTCGGCTCAGAAATGTTCGTAGACGCCAGTTTCAGCGGACTGGGGATCTGCAGCGTAAATACGAAATGGTCGATCTGAATCGGCAGATCGCTTCCAGAATGGTCTCAATCCGGAACGAGAGTTTCGGGCGGCTCGTTCAGAACCTGGACGACCGTTCCAGACCATTCTGGAAGGTTGCCAAGGTGCTGAAGTCTCACCCCAAGCCCATTCCACCACTTAGAGTCAATGACGAACGGCTTATCACCAACGAAGAGAAGGCCAATGCAATTGGGGAGCACATTGCCCAGTCGCATTTGCTTGGCTCTACAATTCCAAGTCCACTCGAGAACCAGGTTGTGCAGTGCGTCCAGACGTTAGATGCCTCCCCTTGTGTCGTCCCTCCAGAAGAACGGATTACAGAGGAACAAATTTGCTCAGCGCTGAAACACAGTACGAACATGAAGGCTCCCGGGTTTGACGGAATATTCAACATAGAGTTGAAAAATCTCAGCGCGAGGGTGCACTCGCTGCTGGCTGCCATCCTCAACAGATGCTTGGAGCTGCACTACTTTCCAAGCATCTGGAAGGTGGCAAAAATCATCCCGATCCGCAAACCTGGGAAAGACCCTTCACTACCGTCAAGCTACAGACCGATTAGCCTGCTCTCAGCGCTGAGCAAGCTGTTCGAAAAATTGATCCTCAGCCGACTAAACAAGTTTGTGGAGGAACATGACATTCTTCTTCCGGAACAGTTCGGGTTCCGTAAGGGGCATTCCACCAATCATCAGCTAGTGCGGGTGATGAATAACATCCGGAGTAACAAAGCTGTATCCAAGTCCACAGCCATGGCCTTGTTAGACGTCGAAAAGGCTTTTGACAATGTCTGGCACGACGGACTTATATACAAGCTTTGTAACTCCAACTTTCCACCATACCTTGTGAAAATCACCCGTAACTATCTCCAGCAAAGGTCGTTCAGGGTGTCGTTGAATAGTTCCCTTTCGGGACAATTTCCGATGCCAGCAGGTGTTCCGCAAGGGAGTCTGCTGGGACCACTGCTTTACAGCATCTACACGTCGGACATCCCTCCTCTAGGAGACGGTTGCGTGTTCTTTCTGTTTGCAGATGACACCGCGATAGCCGTCAAGGGTAGGATGCCTCGTGAAATTACGAACAAGCTCCAACGATGCCTTGACACCTTTACTGATTATGCCACCACGTGGAAAATCAAAATCAACGCCTCGAAAACCCAAGCGATCATGTTCCTTCACAGACAATCATTAAAACTTAAACCGTCTCCCTCCTGTACCGTAATAATGGATGGTACAAGGGTCGAGTGGTCCACTGATGTTACTTATCTCGGGGTGTTGTTCGATGAGAAGCTCCTGTTCCGCTCGCACATAGAGAAAACCCTAGTTAAGTGCTCCGCCTTGGTTAGGTGTTTGTATCCGCTCATTTGCCGCAGATCCCGCCTCTCAAGGCAAAACAAACTGGCTGTTTACAAACAGATCATAGCCCCCGCGATCTTATATGCCGCCCCGGTGTGGGAATCGTGCGCTCAGACCCACAGGAACAAAATCCAGGTTGCACAGAATAGAGTGTTGAGGATGATCCTAGATCGTCCATTCGACACAAGAATAGCAGACCTCCATCAAGAGGCAGAAATTCCCAAAGTAGATTCCAAAATTGATGATATGACAACTAAATTTATTCAAAAATGCAATCTTTCTGAACATGCTTTAATAAGCAATTTGTACATAGTAGGTTAAGTGTATATAGTAGAGTAGGTTAGTTTTAAGCTGTAAATAGTAGTATTAAGTAGTTTCTCTTCAAATTCTAAAAACAAAACAAACCAATCCCACCAAGGTGGTCGACCGTGTACTAAGTCTAGGACTAATTCTGTAAAACAAATTTTGAATTTTGCCCATACCTAAAGATGAAGAAAGCAATTAAATCACTTAGTAAAAATTTATATGGTAATCGTCCAAGTTAAACTAAAATAAAGATCATTTAAACTAAAAAAAAAAAAAAAAAACTAAAGACAATAGCTCATTTTCGCTTCGGAGGGCGTGGTGAACAGCAATAGCAGCAGTAGGAAGGTGGTGGCTAGTCCACTCCTTCACACCCAACAAGCAAAAATTTTATGTTCGTGGAAAAGGAGGAAAAGTTCTGGTAAAGGAGGCGCCAAGCGTCATCGCAAAGTTCTTCGAGATAACCGCCATAGGTCGTCTGGCTCGCCGTGGTGGTGTCAAACGTATCTCCGGTCTGATCTACGAGGTGTGCTGAAGGTGTTCCTGGAAAATGAGGTCCGTGATGCTGTCACCTACACTAAGCACGCCAAGCGTAAGTAGCCATGGAGGTGCGGTTGTCCTCTTCAATAAAATTACCCTTTTCAGTGAAGAGTTGGAATAGAATTTATCTGTGCCTGTTTGACCATATTCAGAACCACAAGCCCCCAACGACCACACAAAATGCTCTCCAGAGTTTTAATCTTGTAACCAAACTTGGAAGCAGGGGTGCAAGTGATTTTGATTGATTCTCTTAATCAACTTTCTCTTTGAAAATAAAAATTACTACAAATTTGGTACGCCTACAATTCAAAAACGGAAAGAGTTGAGATAATAGATAATTGATCAATTAAAAGAACTAAATGCTCTTCACATTTATTCCGTCCACTAGCGGTCCTACGTCAAGCTTCCGTTCGTGCCCCTAGGCACAGACCCTTCTACTTTTTTTTTTTCCTTTGGTTTGTTTTTTCCGTCGATCTTGTTTTCCGTGCTGAGCACCAATGCTACCGACGTGCCAGGAAGGCAGCTCCCACACCTGGACCCTACCTATCGACCCATCAACTCATGAACCGGGGACCAACGGCTTTACTTCCCATCCGCAGGAAGGCGTGATCAGAGATGTTATGCCTCAGAACATCCCGGCGGCGCCGACTGGGATTGAACCCAGGCCTGCTGGGGTGAGAGGTAATCACGCTTACCACTACACCACCGGCGCCGTTAGAAAAATGATATATATACCTACATCATTTTTGTTGTCTATTTGATACATGTTTCACATTGAAGATGCGTCACACATATCAAAACGGCCAGGCCTACTGTGCAGCATTTAAGGGGCAAGATGATTCAGAAAACATCGGGCCTGTTTAAATCGAAGATTTAAACACGATGCTTCAGAATCCAATAAATGGATGAAACGTGGAAATATCGTACCGTACTTTCCAATTTTGGTAATTATATGATTGGTTGGTCTTTTGAAGCATCAAAGCTAGAAAGGTTAAGTGATGCTCCATTTTCTTCTGACGGTTGGGACATGAGTACTAACTCTTGTCCTAGCATTTTATGGCTTATGGCTATAGCGCCATTACACGCTTTATGAAAAGAGAAGAGGGTAAGGAAAAGGAGAAGGACGAAGGGAAAAGGATTATGTGAAATCTATGAACATAAACAATATTTTGATTTGAAATATACAATATAGAAATGCAAAACGGCGCGGTGGTCACTACCCGAGTCTTGTCACTATTATCAAGTCATAAAAAGTAACAATGACTAAAATGTGATCCTTTGATTACTGGAAAATCCTGTTTGATGTTGTCACGACTAGGGTTCGGTGGTAGCTCTTATACCAGAAACGCACCACAAAAAGGTGATCTCCCAACGTTACTGGTTTGAAAAGATAAATATTTGCAAAATGGAACGAACTCACCAAGTTTAGCCAATTGAACCTGAAGGCTGCCTGACATGTGTTGATGTAGAAGTCCAAACTGTAGACGAAGCTTGACGAAGATCAACATGAACTAGTCCGGTATATGGTAGTTGCGCGGAATGTCTTCCTTCACATCCCGTAACCCTATTAGTTTTTTTTTATATCCAGAAATACGAATAAGATTAAGTCTCAGAATCGTTCTAACAGCAAAAAAAATCGTTGCGTTGCGTTTGCAACGGAGTAATTCGTAGATTGCATACTGGCAACTGTCATGTATCTACTTTAACGTTCTTATTCTAATTTCTTAAGGAAAACTATTTGGGAGTGAATAGCTTTCCATTCAGAATTCAGAACAGGAAAAGCATGACAATACCCATTGCCGGCCAGCCCAATTTTCAAATTTCAAAGATTCGCGTAAGCAGGCGATGCGGCATTAGGAATTGTTTTATTTTGGAGGAGCTTGGGAGTAAACCCACGATCTTCTACTCAGTAAGCAAAAGCAGCAGCCACCAAGCTAGCCGAGTTCCTCAAATTAAACCCTGGTACATAATTTGGTAAAGTTTGTATGAATACTAATAGAATTATAATGCAAACAAATGAAATTAAAAGGAAGGATCTCACCCGAATGATCTGTAATTAGCCCGCCTCTTCGTGATTCTTAAGATTAATTGTTCTCGCAAATGGAGCTCCATCTCCTTGATCCTGATAATTACAAAATCAGTTTCCCCTTGCTCTGGCCTCGGGAAGAAGTGCATCAGAATAAACGCAACCGTCATTGCAGCATTGTCGATGAACCTCCAGATGTTGGCTCACGTATATCCCCGTTCCAATCAGCTCTAACTGTTCCACTCTCAGATTCAAACATTCCAATACGCAAAAACACATGTTTGCAAGAAAGTTCACAATTTGTTAAAAACCATGAAACAATTCCTCTCCGTTACTAATATACCAGCCTTCCTCATTTGTCGTCAAGACTTTATATTATATCTAGCTATATGTACATTAAGGGCCCTATACACCTACAAAAAACGAATCAAATGTGACCAAACGGTAACGACGTGCATGCAAGAAAAGTTACAATTTTATAAATTTTTAAAGAAAAAAAATCGACGATATATTTTATCGTTCTGTAATGTAAACATTAATAGCTGGTATTAATTTGAATGTAAAATCATAGTTTAAATGATTATTTTAATAACTATAGATTGTTGTAAAAATAAATATAACAGAGCATTTCCAAAGAACTTTGACCTACCCCTCGGTTTATTTGTTTATTGGTTTATTTGT
This sequence comes from Ochlerotatus camptorhynchus, assembly GCF_037179485.1. NCBI lineage: Eukaryota > Metazoa > Arthropoda > Insecta > Diptera > Culicidae > Ochlerotatus > Ochlerotatus camptorhynchus. Next base: position 3,038,812 of record NW_027040802.1, on the reverse strand, counting down.
TATGGTTGCATCAACAGACTAGAAATAGTCCCAATGATGTGTTGTAAAAAAAAGTACAGATTATACAGACGACATACATATAGGGGAATTTACGTATTCTCGGCAACCTAAGCAGCGACGTTCTTTCTATAGCCGTTTTCTCTAAGAAACGCACACATATGCAGTATTGGTTTGTTTACAATCTTTTGCTGCCAGCTGCTCTAACAATTTCAGTCGAAAGAATTGTCAAAAACTGTTTTGAAACGCTTTTACAAAGCTCCAATCATCTCTAGTGAGAGCGAGTATTGTCGGCAACCAGTTTTTCTTCGGCAACCGTTCCATTTGGACTGCATGTAAATCTGCTGTTCTATTATCGGCAACTCAAAATCAGCTACAATTTGTAGTGCGTGTGTTGCATTTCAAGAAAACCTTGCTAGATTGCTTTTTCTCAGTGGTAAAAATATAATCAAATTAAAGCTGAAAGCATAAAGAATCGTTTGTATGCATTTAGCGAAGTGTTTTCGTAAGAAAATCCAGTGAAAATAGTGTTTCAATTTGGGTTGCCGAAAATAGTCGGTCATGCCGAAGCCGTCCTTTTCCCTACTACAGTTACAAACGAAAAAAAACTAGGAAAGCATTGTCAAGTTACTAAAAATGTATAAGTCTTAAATTTTACACTTAGCTGTTGGGCATCAAGCGCCTTCGGTCAGCAAAAAAGGCAGAGAATCTTCGGCGAAGCATATTCCGTGTCAAGTGGAAATCGAACATTGACGCTACTCGGTTGAACACTAGCTGGAAGCCGTAAATAGCGCTCCCTATGCTATAATTAGTTCGAAGAAGTGGAAGTCTCAGCATAAGACTGTTGCGTAGTAATCGAGGTTGAACATTAATGTTCACTTGTTGCAGAATTGCTTCGCAGTCGATTCTTCCTTGCAGAGTATCGGCGACGGTTGAGGCTCTGAAAACATCTCTTCGGATACGTAAGGGCTCGATATTGATCAATTGGCAGCGATTCTCGTAGCTTGGAAGACGAAGTGGGTATCTCCAAGGCAGCTTACGGAGCGCGAAGCGAAGAAAACGTCGTTGAACAGATTCAATTCGCTCGGCCCCATTATTGTAGTTCGGGCTCCAGACAGCAGAGCAGTATTCCAACGTAGATCGTACGAGAGAGCAATAGAGCGATTTCAAGCAGTAAATGTCCGTGAAGTTCTTAGTAATCTTGAAGACAAAGCCAAGCGTTCTGGACGCTTTGTCGACGACATACGATATATGGTGTGAGTATGTCAGCTTTGAGTCTAGAAAAACGCCTAAGTCTTTCACGCAGTGCACCCGTTCGATAGTCGTGCCTAGTAGTTTGTAGTTGAAAATAACCCGTTGTTTCTTGCGTGAGAAAGTAATAACTGTACACTTATCTGGGTTGACCACCAGTCGGTTTAGACTACACCAGTCAGCAAAGATGTCAGTCTGATTTTGGAGAGAACGGCAGTCGGCGAGTGAGCGGATGCGCAGAAAAACTTTCAGATCGTCAGCAAACGATAATCGTGGCTCTGTGATAACATGGTGAACGTCGTCGAAGTAGAGGAGAAATACCAATGGTCCCAGATGGCTGCCCTGAGGTATACCGGACTTTGCGCAGAAGCTTGCTGAGCGACAAGTACTCAAAGTTACTGTCAATTGGCGCTCCGTGAGGTATGAACGAAACCATCTCAAAAGATTTCCACCGATCCCTAGCCTATCAAGCTTAGCGATCGCAATTTCGTGGTTCAGCTTATCGAAGACTGCCGTAAGATCTGTGTAGATAACGTCCGTTTGGGTCCGAGCAATCAAACTGTCTGTGATGTAAGACGTTAGGCACAGCAGGTTCGTAGTTGTGGAACGCCCAGTTATGAATCCGTGTTCCGGTTCTCTGGGTTGTTGTAAACTCTTTGACAGATCGATGTGCAATAGACTGATGCAAAATTTGACTTTTTCGCTCCACAGTGCTTAAATGATTTCCAATCGGGTCCTGATTAGCCTCTCAAAGTGACAACTCATTTGGTTAGAAACAGACTTCGCACAAGCAAATTTTGGTCACATTTGAAGTTTACATGTAAATTACTATGGGAAATCTCAACTTTTTGTTCATTACCTTCTAGACTTTTTCCATATTGAGCTGCGAAATAGTTCGATAACCATTCCAATAGAAAATTTTCTCAGCTACAACTTTGCTGAAGATCGTTTCTATGTAAAACGAGACAGGAAAAAGTTATTAATTATTTAAGAGATTGGTAAACTTATGACATGATCAAGCAGCTGCTCTGTAGGCAACACTGTATTTTTTAGTGTGACATAGTAGCCATGATTTTTGTATCCTATTCAAGGCCTCAGAAACACCAATGTTGCCTGCTGAGCAGTTGATTGAGCATGATCATAAGACATCAGCGCATTGAACTATTGATAACTTTCGATCCTTGCATTTAATTAAAAAGTGGCCTTGAGCAAAGTTGTAGCTGGGAAAATTTCCTACAAGTACACTTGAAAACTTTTGAAGCAGACCGATATGGTGAATTATTAGATGGACATGAACAAAAATCTTGGTTTTACCAAAGTAATTCCCATACAAACTTCAAATGGTTTGTGCCATCTCAGTTTCTCACCAAATGGGTTCAAATTTTGAGAGTTTAGTCAGGATCCGATTTGGAATCGTTTAAGTATTGTGGAGCGAAAATTTCAAATTTTGCATCACTCTATTGTGCATGTATAACACTTCAAACTCCAAGAAAACTTAAACTTTTGATGTTCAAGTTCCAGATATGTTATGTGACCAGATATAAAGTCCGTCTCTGATTGTAATTCCGTCTCCCAGCATCAGCTTGCTGATTCCATCTTCAAGAATGGCTGTCAAACCAATTTCAACTAGCCGAGCCTCTCATACTCATACTCATACTCAACACATCATCACCATCAGCATCAGAAGCAGCACAAATTTGAACAGGTACCATAGAAGCAAAGACAACATATCAAGAAGACTGACAACTCTTCCATTTTCTCGTACACCGCTATGAGACAGGTACAATCGCGTCATCTGCTGCTCAAAGGTAAATGCTTCTAACGAATTTGAAAGCAAAGATTACATCCTCAGAAGAAAGGTTTGTGTATTTGCTCATTTCTCTATGCGTTGCTTCCACCTTCGCTCAAGCGCAGCGCTACTGTCGCTTGGATTCTGGCAAAGTTGCCAGTCTTCTTGATATGATGTCTTTGATAGAAGTCAAGATGAGCAGCAGTTTGCTGGTCCGAAAGAAATTCATTTCGTGTATGGTACGAATAAGGCGTAATATTAGCATTTTTCCAGATGACAGGCAATACGAATGTTTCGTACAATTTAAGAAATAAGTGTTTCATCTACGTAAGAGAATTAGCAACACCAGAATTTCTGTACTTGGAACTAATCATGTTTGTAATACTTCATGCGTGAAGTTAACGATTTACATAGTTGGAGATGCTTATCGTCAAATATCAGACTTAAAGTGGAAATTTTAAACGATAGATGAGGATTTGAAAGTATATAAATTGTATATGATTAGAAAGTATAATGTGAGCAAAGGTCAATTTGAGGAAGGTACGAATCGGGTTGATCACTTATATTTTCACTGTTGTAGTACTAAGGGGACGACATTAAAGTGCGGATTTGTTACATCCGTTTCTTATAACAAATTTACAGTTCTCACAATGGACTGTAGCGTACAAGTAAGTTTTTTCAGAGTGAACATTTTCGTAAAAAACCTTCACTGGATGATTTTCTAGCAGCACTGCATTTGGGGAAACGAAATTGTTCAAAGTTTAGCTAATATAAAAATTTCTAAATTATTAAAAAAAAAAACCTTCCGATTTCGGTATGAAAATATGTAATAGAATCTTACGATTCCCGGTTGGATGCAGATTTCAATCCTGGTCCACTCTATTCTGGTTTCAACACCCAGGTCGTGTAATATGTAACATGTACCACACAAAGTGTCTAAGATCAATGCATCCACCCACAAATAAAAGAATGTCTTCATGAAACATAACTGATTTACCTACCTATCATAAAACCCTTCTTCCACACTGTGCGAACTCGCACCCGAACATGATGGAAACGCATGGTGCGCCATAAACACACGACGTGAGTATCGAGCGTCTCGTTGCGCAGAAGAATTGCGCCGCACACCGGTCGTCACCACCGACCGACCGGTTAGGAAAAACTGAATGAGTGTGTATCATCACTGTTACTCCCATATAGCCTACCGGATTTCGACCTCCTGCAGACGAAAAAGAGAGAAATGCGATCCGCCGCCGCCGCCGCCGCCGCTCGAACCCGGTAGAAGTTTTCCACCTCCCACCACCCCCGGGGCATGGCCGGCCAAGTTGTGGGGAAAGCGGTCAAGTGGTGGGGAAACAGGTGCAGCGGGTCGAAGGAAAGTGTGTTTTGATTCCCTTTTGAATCGGTATTTCGAATGATTTTCGACTAGATCTAGTCTTAGCCCAACTCGCAGCACGTCGCGACGTGGCCGTTTTAAAAATACCAGATCTGGTTGTGAATCTTGCGTAGCTGCGCGAACAGCAATTTAACCTTTTTCAGGTTGAAAATTCGACTCAAGTGATTGCCTTTTATGGAAGTCTTCCCGTTTCGAAACATTCGGTTGTACAAAAATAGCACAAATCGGTGCGACGTGTCCGTGATAATGTGCAAACGTGCTGTCAGCACCACGTAGAGAGTAGCGAGATCGAGTGCATCGTGATTTAGTCAATTTGTTGCAAGTTGTTCGGGTGAATGCATTGCCCGGTTTTAGTGAAAAGTCTAACTCTGCCAGAAATTCCAACCCGATGATTGTATCGGAAATGTTGCCAGAGCTCCTGTTTTCGGGTAATTGATGCGTGCAATTGAACTTTTTCGAGCCATTCGGCGGAGGGTGTTGAGGAGTGGAAATTTCGAGCTTATCGATAAATTTTCGACGAAGGATAATCGTTCCCCGGGAAGCTTGATGAGATTTCTATTTGTGTTGTTGGATGTAGACCATGTGTAGTGTGTAGCCAATATCAAGGAAACGATGTTTTGAAATGAAGAACAAGTGTGAATAAGCGGTCGGTTGCGGTGCGGTGCGGTGACACCACCACCAGACAGAAGCGGTTGCCACATTCGACCAATAATCGTGTGGATGAAAGCTGAATATAGAATATGTTTTGTGCTTGAGTTTTGGTCCATTGCTGTGCGCTGCGTGAAGCAGATCTCAATCGGATTTTTCATAGAGTCGGTGTCATTGCAGACATATTTTTATTCTCGGCTATTTGGATAATGTAAAGTGAATTGGACAGGGACAATGCGACACCGAGAAGAAGACATGGATTTAATGGTAGACTCTGGACTGTGGTGCAAATTTTGTGAAATAAAAGCAATTCACTAGACTTGCCATGATTCATCAAAAACAATTTACAGTAGGATACAAATAGGCACAGTCGAAGATTTATATTCTATTTCATACAAATTTGAGATTTGTTTTTCCAAGAAAACATCTGCAGTAAATTAAGTTTGAATTTGCAACTTCTTTATTGGTTATAGTTGCGGGGTTACATCGTGTTTTTCTGTGGGGTTATGACCAAAAATATCCATTAGTACCGTCCCAATGACGCGTTCATCTAGATAAAATTGGTAAATAGCAGATTTTTAGCGATGAGCCCAATCTTAGATCCATAGGCCAACATTAGAGCCATTTCCCCTAACTGCACAAGTTTAGAATTTGAAGAATTAAACAAGTATTCTGCTCTGATCACGCCTTCCTTTCGGAAAGGAAGTAAAGCCGTTGGTCCCCGGTTCATGAGTTGATGGGTCGATAGGTAGGGTCCAGGTGTGGGAGCTGCCTCCCTGGCGTCGGTAGCATTGGTGCTCAGCATGGAAAACAAGATCGACGGAAAACAAATCAAGGAAAAAAAGTTAATATTTTTTGCTGTGTCAAGCAAGGTGATGAATTTGCTAAATCCAGCAATATAGTTATAAATAAAAAACGTAAATAGTTAACTTTAAACAAAGACATAAGTTCAGCAGTGCTAAGAAGTAATAGAATTATAAACCACTCTATTATTATTTTAATAGATTCCCTTTCTCATTTTACAGCTGGTATAATCAATTTGACAGATCGATGTCTTTCTATACCACTTGAAATCACTGAAATTGGGTCGATTATGGGTGATCGAGTTCCACATATGTTATGTGACTCCTGGCGGTAATAACCTTTGGTGGAAAGAGCAAATTTTTAAACTTTCAAAATTTTCAAGCAGTTTTCCATTGGCTTGCGAAATAAAATCGATCAACTCCGCAATATAAAGGTACAGCTATCCCCTAAAAAACCACTTGGTCTGATCGTTGTGAGTAGTGTTTGGAGAACTAATTGTTTGGAATCAGAGCGTTTGGTTGAAAAACCGCCGAGAAAAAGCGATGGGTAGAACTCAGTGGGTAACGCGTTTTTCGATGGAAAGCTGTACGTAATCTTTCATCGTTGGTTAGACTATAGACGAAGACAACAAATCAAGAAGACTGGCAACTCTTTCATTTTTTCATACGAACGCCATGAGACAGGTACAATCGCGTCATCTGCCGCTCAAAGGTAAATGCTTCGAACGAATTTGATAGCAAAGATTACATCCTCAGAAGAAGGGTTTGTGTATTTGCTCATTTTTCTATGCGGTGCTTCCACCTTCACTCAAGCGCAGCGTCATTGTATCTGTCGCTTGGATTATGGCAAAGTTGCCAGTCTTCTTGATGTGTTGTCTTCGTTATAGATCTATATGTTTGTTTGATGCAAAATATTAAATCTGGATAGGGAAAATCCATAAATGACGTAAATATGTTTACCAGTTAAAAAACTTCCTCTTTGTTGCTATACCTAATACATGGCATGTCACAACATCTGAAACCCAAACCCCACCAATCGTTGTTTACAATAGCAGATACCTCCGTTTGAAAATACTTCTTTGAAATGATTAGTGATATTAGTATTGTTGGGTTCAAATGAAACTGAACTTGATGCTGATGATATGGAACTACCACTCACTCTAGTAAGACAACTGTCAGTTTACTGTGGACTATCCTCGCTTTTCAACTTGACAATAACTTCTAATTGTTGTACTCAACCTGCCATTGTGTGAAGGGTCAATAACGGATTGGGTAGATCCGTGGGCTACATCACCCACATACATCCACAGGATAATTGAAAAAATCCTTCCAACAACAGGATCATACCCCATAGAAGAGCCCACCTTCTATTCACGAAATGTTAAAGATAGGGAGTTGACATTCTCACTCTTCCCATCCATTTCGTTTCAATCGGGTGGACCCTCCCGTACCCAACATTTAATGGTTCATATAATAATGGAATGAAAGAGAAGAGAAGAATATTAAAGGAAAGATCTCACCCGATATTTTACAAAGGAATCCATGACATCACGGTGATTTCGATGAGCTTCCATAGACATGCTGCCGCTACTTCTTCAACCGGTGTTAAAAACAGCACTCTCTTTTTCCCTCCTCACACATCATGCGTAGAACAGCAGTACAGTGTATTGGTTCATGAAGATATCTATTGTTAACTCTATTCAAATTTCAAATTAATGTCCTAGATTTGACGTAGGGACCTTAGCCTAGTTTCATTGCGCCTAATGACCCATCATCATCATTTTTTCAATAAATAATGATAATGATTGCTGAGTCTCGGGAAATGTATTGCTGAAATGTCATTTTTGCTTATTGGTCTCAGTAAAACCTGTTGTCGGTCAGGACGGGCAAAACAGGACAGGTAAAACAGCAAAAGGAATGTAATGACGAGGGTTTTTTTGCAATCTAAAATGATGCGTCGATAGAACCTGGGTTTTACTGTTTGGATATCGTTAGCAACTACAGTACTTTCCCGATTTTATCAGCCCCTTCTCAAATTTTAGGCTGACAAAAACGGGAAACTGACAAATGTCCCATTATTTTTTGGATCAAAATTATTACAGAATAATGAAATTCTTATAGGGTAAGGGGTGCTATGGGATAATATGACCAACAGCGCCTTTTTACGTGTTTTGCAAAACAAATTTAATGGAGTTTCACCCGTAATCACTAGAAGAGCTGCAGAAAAGTCATCTGGGAAATTGTTGGCATCAATTTATATATTTATTGTACGAGAAAAACACTGCTGGTAATAAAACTCCGGGGTGCGTTTTACCCAGTGCTGAGTTGCATCACGGTATTGACAGCCTTTAGATTGACAAAAGAGATTCCTACGGTTAACAATCAAAACAACTGAGAACCCTCTCTCCGTAAAACTTCTCATCAGTATGACACAACAACCGTGAGATATCGTTGTTTTGCTTTTCTCACTCATTCGTAATATCACTAACATCTGCCTTGTGTTACCATCATAAAAAGTCTTTTTTTTTTTTTTTTAACTCTTTATTTGTTCCAAATTCAAAATAAATTACATTTCATTTAAACCTAGGTGCTCCAGTTACTGCAGTAACGTACCAGCCTTAATTGTTATGATATATATCTAAGTGTTTTTACATTGTTCATGTCTTGGCAATTAAGTATTTTAAACAGGTTTTTTTTAACCTGCATGTCAGTATAACAATTGATATCTTAAAACTAAAGACTAAAACTAGATCTTATCTAAGTATAAAGGGAATTAATCGTTGCAATTGAGGATTGCAACGATTTTTGCCTGAAATTATTCATTATTTTGTTGAATCCTTTGAAGTGCTTTTTTCCTGGTAGTGACCATATTGGCACAGCGTAAAGCATGGCCGGTCTAAAAACTTGTTTAAATATTAGAAGTTTATTCGTCAGGCAAAGTTTGGATTTTTTTGTTTATAAGAGGATACAAACATTTAATATATTTGTTACATTTAGCTTGAATGCCCTCAATGTGATCTTTAAAAGTTAATTTTTGGTCAAGTACTAATCCAAGATATTTCACTTGGTTTGACCAGGAAATTGGAACTCCGTTCATAGTGACTATGTGACTATTACTAGGTTTCAAAAAGGAAGCTCTAGGCTTATGTGGAAATATTATAAGTTGAGTTTTGGAAGCGTTGGGAGAAATCTTCCATTTTTGTAAATAAGAAGAGAAAATATCTAAACTTTTCTGAAGTCTGCTGCAAATAACACGAAGACTTCTTCCTTTAGCGGAAATGCCTGTGTCATCAGCGAACAAAGATTTGTGGCAACCCTGAGGCAAATCAGGGAGGTCCGAAGTGAAAATGTTATACAATATAGGCCCAAGAATGCTACCCTGAGGAACTCCTGCTCTAACAGGTAGTCGATTAGATTTGGAATTTTGATAAATTACCTGCAGAGTTCTGTCAGTTAAATAATTTTGAACTAATTTCATAATATAAAGTGGAAAATTAAACTTTTTCAATTTAGCAATCAAACCTTCATGCCAAACACTGTCGAATGCTTTTTCTATGTCTAGAAGAGCAACTCCAGTTGAGTGGCCTTCCGATTTGTTTGAACGAATTAAATTGGTAACTCTTAAGAGTTGATGAGTAGTTGAATGCCCATGGCGAAATCCAAACTGGTAAATGCCGAAGTAATCGGCTGTTGGAGATTTTACCGAGCTAGATTAAGTGTGTACAACCTGGATCGAGTATCAAGATTGGATCTGCTTGTTTTCGGACAAACGTCAGTTTGATCGTTTGCTTTTAAAACGCAGCTCAGGTTGATGTTTGCACTGACAAAAAGTTCGGATTCGCACTGATTTTTCGAAGTTCCACCTGTTGGTTCTATGATGGTCCTTGCAATTTATCGGAGCTATTAAAAAGTTTAAGATTTTTCGCTTCACTTTTCGCGCGAAACGTAATAACGTTGAAAAGATATTTGTTTTGACAGTGAAATTCTCGTGAGCTTGTCAATTGTGAGTTGTGCCAGTTTTGAGATTTATTAAGCATCGTAAACAATGACGCGTACGTAAAAGAGAATTGATATTGCCGATGGATCATAAAAAAAGTGAAAGTGGCTTTAATTTGCATGTTAAGAAATGGAATTTTTGAAGATAAACGGATATGTTTCGACATTGTAACGTAATAGCACCCACATATTTATTTGTTACAAGGAAAATGAAAATCCAACGTTTTCTTCAAAATGTTTCGTATGTTCTGAACTCAACAACTTTTAGCAAAAACAGGAAAATGAGGGAGCATTATTCTCACTTCCCACTTCCCACAAATGCCCAACAGAAATGATCAATGAGTGAATGATTTTGCTGCTCTCTCCTTGTCATTTAATCTAGCTGTCATGGATGGCTTTTATGAAGATGGTCTAGTGAGGTAGAGGGGTTTCCAAGTGATTTCTGAGATGTGACGGTTATGCGAGGATGACCGTCAAGGTACAATAACCGTTATGATAATGCACAGCACTGGTTTTACCCCTCCTTGTCCTACATATGGCTATTATTTGTAAAAACTCTTCTAACTAAAAATATTGAATCAATTTTCCTTTGACGATAATGAAATATGTACCAACTTTCAAAGCAGAGAAAATGGGGGGGGGGGATCAAAAAGTCAGACCTGTATCGAAGTTGGCACGGGGTGGTATCCACTAGTTGCCTAATGTAGCCTCACTAAAGCCCAATCCTTACTCTCTCCTCTGTTTGGATCCCCCCGGGACCACGGTAAAGTGACTACTTCGAGGGGGTTGTGCTCATGCACTTCTCATACTCTCAGTGTTGGCTGGCGTTGCTAGATCACTGCTCATCTCTCCATTCCAAGTGTCTTCCAGACATTTCATCGACGAAATTCTCCACGTTAAGGACAGGCATCTCCCTTCGCACTGTCCTGCACCTTGGACAGTCAAAGACCACATGCTCGGCGTTTCATCCACGTTGCCAGACTGCGGACTGAGGGGTGACGCTGCGTGTCCGAACCGATCCAGGTATTTCTCAAGGCAGCCGTGGCCAGACAGGAACTGCGTCAGGTGATGGTTGACTTCTCCTAGGTCGAAAAAATCGGTAATAACCGATGTGTCCATCTTCCGTTATCCATCCTATTGCCACTTTGCCAAAGACTCCGCTTTTACCACTCTCCGTACTCTACCGGCTTTTTTCCGACTGTAGCACTCGCTGTTCTCCGCCGGATGATGCCGATAGGGATCATTCCGGCGATAGCGCATACTGCTCACGACTCGCATGACCATGAGCCGAAACTGCTCAGTTTCCTTTGGATCTGCTTCGTTTCCAGTGCTGCAAACCAGGCTGGACCCCCATTCTAGCTATTGCATTGATAGCCTTCGAAGCATTCTCACAGACATATTCGACGTGGCTGGTGAAGTTTAACCGGTCATCGCTCATCACTAACAGGTATTTCAACACGCGCTTCGAGGCAAAGGCGTGCGTTGGACCAAATATGGAGCCTTGTGGACTTCCCGCTGTGATCCTAATCGATCTCTGTTCCATGTCTGTCTCGTAGACCAGAACCAGGTTCTGGAAGTAGCTCCTCAGAATCCTGCACAGGTAGTCAAGGACCCTCATTCTATGCAGCGCTTTGGCAATGGCACATTCTTGACGTCGATCGTTATCACGGCGCAATATTGATCTCCTCTTCACTTCTGTTTGGACGCCTTCTCGGCTCTCTCGACCATTGTCAAAAATCCAAACTGCCTCTCCGACAATCCAAAACAAAAGCTTATAGGGCAGATTAGTTTGAAGCATTGTCCCTTTCAATTGACGATGTTATTTATCTCCGTTGAATTCGAGAATTTGGGATGACGAAATCTCTTGAAAATTGAAAGTCAATCATAACTTTTATGTACATTTCAATGAAATATGTAATGCTCTTTTTTATTTTCTAAGAGTAAATGTTGCTGACAATGAAGCAGGGTTTTTATTACAATTGCAAAAAAATAGGTTTTCCGTGGCAAAAATGATTTTTCCAACAAACAGCAATTCAAAACTAATAGTTCCTAGTAGGAGAATATTGAATTAATGTAAATGAATTAAAATGTAAAAGGTACATTGGATTGGAAGACCTGTACGTTGAATTGATTGATATTTGAATGAAAAAGTACCTAAAATCGTCAATTGCTAATTTTACCCTGTATGCACATTTTATCCCCGCTTCCCCTAACATTCACATTTCAACAAAGTGTAAGAACAAAAATTATTCACAGCGTAAAGTTTAAGAATTCATGTTTAATAACTGCAGGCTGACAAAATCGAAAAAAAAGCTTACAAAATCGGAGGCTGACAAAATCGGGAAAGCACTGTATTAGAGGCAGGGTATATTTCCCGTTGGAATTCAAAAGCCTTCAAGCTAATTTGGCTAAAATCTCAAACTTTAGAAACAACTCCAGAGCGATTAGGAGAGACATCATATTTTTCTGCACCGGCAGGGCTGGTAGCGATCACTGCGATCAAAAATAGTGATTTTAGTGACCATGTTGAAGAAATAAGTGACTAAATAGTGACTTATAGTTGTAAAAATAGTGACTAAAAGTGACCTAAGAGAAGAAAAGTAGTCGTTATAATGGCACACCATATAAATGTTTGATGTTTTAGACTTATTCAATTAGAATCTCAAAAACACTTATGTCCAATTAAACCCTTTAAAGCGATAGATTCAATAGAAAGTTTATGGCTAAGCCCACGGTATTAGTCAGGGTGTCTACTAATTGCAAAAACCTTGAAAACCTGGAAGTCTCAGATAATTTGATAATTTTCTTACTAAGGATATTTAAAAGAAAATAATGGATTTTAAAATACAAGCATTTAATTTTTCTCGTTATTTTCATTCACACTTTGAACTTCATAGCTCCACAGGGGATAAATCTTCAGTAAGAAATAAATTTAAAAAAAACAGCGGCTTGAAATGTTTTTTGATTTTTTTTATAACTTGCATATTTCCTAGAAATTTTAAATTTGAACTAGTTCTGGACCATAATACTTCAAGAAATTTTCAAGAATCTTAAGTCAAATTCCATGCACAGGACCTCATTCCAAGGGAGTTCTGGAAAAAAAATCTTTCAGAAAAACATCAAATCCAATCTGCTTTCAAGGATTTTTAGATAGTTTTGAGTAGAATTTCAAGAAACCCTGAACTTAATTAAAAATAAATTTTAATGAAAACTCTTAGGAATTTCTGAGGGGCACAATTCCTGCGCAATGCAAAGGAAAATTTCAAGGGATTTCTGAGGATAATTCCATAAAGTTTTTAGGAGAAAACAAATTCGGAGCATAAGTCCTTGGATTTGTTTTTGAAAACACAAAAAGGAGGATTACAATTAAATCTGAAAACAACTCCAGGACATCTTCAAAGGAATTCGGAAAATGAATTCAGGAGAGGTCTTCAGAACAACTAGAACAAATTTTTCCTGAAGTTAATGAAACTGCCTTGAGGTGTTTTTGTAGTTTAATAAACTAGACTGATGCTCATAATACTACTCATCAAATTTTTAAACTTCCCTGAACTTTATAGGACTTCCTAAAGTTTCCTTAATTTTTCTAACGATCATGGATCCCTTCTAAAAGTTTAAAAATTCGCAGAAGTTCTCTAAACTTCTTTAAAATTTATGTGACTTCTCTAATGTTAACGGAACTGCTCTGAGGTTTTCTGTTCTGCTGTAACGTTTTTGCAGTTTTCATGAAGCTTGTTGTACTGCGCTGAATTTACTTGATCCGTCCTAAAAATGTTTCAGTTTCTGTGAACTTCTGGGAATCAGACACTTCTTTAAATTTCCCATTAATTTTCTGAAACTAATGGAACTGACCTCTCCATGAAATTCCTCCAATTTTGGTAGCTTACTATACTTCTTTCAAATGCACCCGCATTTTGCTAATGCTTATAAAAAAATGCTGAAGTTTGCGGATCGCCCCTTAAGCTCCATAGGTTTCTGTGAAGTTCTCAAAATGTTTCTGAAGACCAATGTCCTTCTGTGAAGTTTTCGAAGTTTTTCTAAATTTCTGAAACTTTTGTGCTTCCGCAATTTGCATGGAATTTTAACGAAATAATTAATATAGTTCTATGATTTACTAATTTAAAACTTCTTCAATAGTCTAGACTTTCCTGGTGTTATTAAAACTGCTTAAACGATTACCGATTTTTTTCAAAAGTTCTATAGACTGCCCTCAATTGATCAGTATATTTTAAGAACTAGCAACTTTGAAGTTTCGTAAATTTTTCTTAAGTATTCTAACCATTATAAACGCTCACTTATTTTACCTAAATTTATCTATGCCTACCAGAAGTTCTCTAAATTGGTTTAATAATCCAGCAAATTTTCTGACATCTATTCAAAATTCCCTGACGATTTCGTTTCAATCATAGAATTCTTGGAATACCCCATAATTCCACGGAATTCCTTGTAAGTCGCTGCAAATTTGCTTAAGTTGATGAAGCTATCTGATCGTCCTCGAAGTACTCGGAACTTCGCTGAATAACATGAAACTATCTAAATTTATCAGAAGATCTCTGGAATTTCTTGAAGATATAGCTGGATTGCTAAAAGTTATCGCATTTTTTATTAATTCTCTAATCAACTTAGCCAAATTTTTGCATTTTTTTTAAGTTCTTGAAATCTTTATGATATAACACCTATAAATTACTCATACGTTTTCCGGATGTTCGCATAATTTTTATCACGTCCCAGAAATTCTCTAGGAGCTTTGCTGAAGTTTCCGGAACTTCTTTAAGGTTTCTACAACAAATTATTTGAACTGCGTTTGATTCTCTGATCTGTCTTGATGTTCTCGAAGCTTCCCTAAAGCTCTCAATTCTATTGAAGATGAATTTCCCTAAAATTCTCTGGACTTCTGTGAAGTTCCTGAAATATTTCTAAAGTTTTCATAAATTCTCTAATTGCTACAAAAGTCTGAACTAAAGACATGGGAACTGCTCTTAAGATCTGAAATTCCCCAACGATCTCTAGATCTAGCTTTTTTTAGGTGCTTAGAACTTCTTAAAAATTTGCACAATACCTTTCAAGTTTTCTATATTTCTCAAGATCGCTTAACACCTATGATGTGCTCTGAAGTTCTAGGAACTTCATAAAAGTTCCTGAAAATTTTAATTTGTTTATGGATCTTCACTGAAATTCTCAGCATTTCCTTTCATTCCTCAGAACTTCTTCAAAGTTCTGCAATGAAGATCTCTAATCTTTGATAAAGTTAATTACGAACTTGAAATAAATCATTTATTTGTTTTCCTTAATTCAGGCACTTTGAAATTAAATATCTTTAACTTGTACATGGAATACGAAGCTTCAAAACATTTAATACTTTTAGATCTTGGACTTACTCAAATGAAGTACGTTTTTTTAACTTTATTAAAATGATAAATTAAGTAAGTGCTAAACTTCAACATTCAATGGATTTGATTGTAAAGCTGGTTCTTTAAAACTGATTGCCATGTTTTAAAAACGTTTGGGTTAATTACTGTTGTTTTTTAATCTTCCAAAAAAGCATATTTTGAACGCATTTTAAAAATAGCCTGGATTTTATCTATTAAAGTTCTGGAACAACCTAGAAAACTCAGGTAATTTTAATTAGAAAAATGAGAAGCCACCCTGTAGATAGAGAAAGGCAATTAAACGTCACAAAGCAAAGAATGATCAATCATGAAATAAATTCACTCTAAAAAAGTTGAAAATAGTGACTGATTACTAGCAAAAGTGACTTTAGTGACATGACCTTAAAAAATGAGACTTTTTAGTGACTGGCTTTAAAAAAGTGACCAAGTCACTAAAAAGTGACTCGCTACCAGCCCTGCACCGGGTGCCCCACAATCTCATTCAAAACGCCACCATTATGAAGCATTCAATGGAGACGCATGATTCTTTCAGAATTAAATGCCAAACTCCAAATTTGATGAACACTGTTTTTTTTTTTCGACTGAATACTGCATTTGAAACATATTGTCCCACCTCAACAGTAGGTGATCATACAAGTGAGACAAAATAAGCCATCCATCTGGTTTTCGCGGAAACCACCACCAGCAACTCTCGGTAGCAAAAATCAACACGTGTTTATTTTTCTCTGTGGAAAACCCCAATGGAAGCCAGGTCAGGAGAAGGTGCACAACCAAAGCATGGGTTGCCTCGTTGCTTGCCGCTAGTTGCACTGCATGGAAACACAATTTATCACGAAATGGGGAAAAATGGCACGATGCGCTTGGCCGTTTGCTATATTTAAACCCCGTGAATCACCATCAGTCACAGTACCTACCACCGACGGACGGACGGACCGACGACGATAGACCCGACAACTGGGACAGGCTTATGATGGTTCTAGTTTGCTTCATTTTTTAGCATCAACGGAGGGCCACACTACATATGCTGTTGCGCCGCATTATGGTGTTGATGATGATGATGATGATGATGATGATGATTGTGGTTAAGTGCGAGCGCTCGAAATTTGTCTTCTCTCGGGGTGTGTGTTTTATGACTGGGATTGGTTTCGCTGCTGTTGTTTTTGTTGCGGGTGGAAAGCCGAAAAATGCCACTGACCAATGTTTTGTTCTATTTTGAACCATATTATACACGAATTTTCTCCTCCGCCGCACGAGACCATGTGGGTGCGCCTCTCCCGGAAGGCAAAAAATGGAATCGCAACCGTCGGCGGGATAAGTGCGTTCTGTTACGAGCTAGTTCTGTCAGTAGAAGGAAGTTTAAAATTAGAGGCGCATCGGCTGGTTCTGAACAATTTCAAGCGGTCAATTAGGTCAAACATGCCTAGTTTGTTTCTTTCTTCCTTTTTAGAGCATATTGGTAACCAATTTCTGTTTTCTCCGTCTCTCTCATTGCAGTTGGTGGGAGTATGCAAGACTTCACCAAGGAAGAGTTTGGTCTTCTTGGAGGAAGTGTTGTGAGCAGTGATAAGGACCTCGGCAGTCAAAGCCAGCATTTCAACGCCAGCATTATCCACACGAGCCACCATCACCCGGCGCTTCATCACCATCACCATCATGGTGTAATTGGGGGAAACGTTTCCGAGTCAACGGTGGTAGCTGACGAGATAAAACTTAGTCAGACCAGCGATCTGATAGAAGCGAACGAAAGTGGCAAACTGGAGGAAGCCGACCGAGATCTATATCCCTGGAGTACGAACCATATTGGAAGCCAGTTTTTGTAAGTATCAGTTCTGGGCTTGAAGTGTTCTAAATGGTATATTTCAAAGATAACATTCTGTGTTCATCAGTAGCATAAAAGTTTCGAATTCATCCTCCCTCCTTCAAGAAGTCGGAAGCAATCAATACCGCTGTACCTTGCATCCCCTCTGTTCGCCTTGGAAGTTTGTTAAATTATATGGTAGCGCCTAGAAATACTCAGAGGGAGAGATGGGCGGAGAGAATGTTTTTAGCCAAATGAACTGTCAATATCTAAGCCAATCGAACATTCCTATTAGATTTTTTCCGAGGATTTCTTATTCTTACTAGAATAAATTTGAGAGTATTGCAATCGAACAATAATTTAATCACCTTTATGTTTTGTGTGCTTCTCAAATTCAACTAATTTTTGTTACCAAAAACAATATTCTAACTCTATTGATTAATTGATCTTCGTTGGTTAACAAATGACGGGCCTCATAGCCTAGTAAGTAAAGGCACGGTATTACCAAGCTGGAGGCGGCGGGTTCGATTCCCGATCCGGTCGAGGGAATCTTTCGTGTTGGAAATTTTCTCGACTTCCCTGGGCATAGAGTATCATTGTGCTTGCCACACAATATACAAATTCATGCATTGGTATTGGCATCGAAAGCTCTCAATTAATAATTGTGGAAGTGCATTTAGATAGAACACTAAGTTGAGAGCACGCAATAAGCTAATATAAATCACTGCATCAATCCTAACCTAACTTTCGTTTGACATTTTTTCCGGGTTTGTTTTGCTCGCTATTTTCTCTTCTGCTTTGATGTTTACTTTCGGTTCGCTCGTCAGTCAATCATTAGCAGTGCGTGCAGATACAAAAATCAAAGCAAGTCGATTTAACTGAATGTTTGTAGGCGTCAAACTGTGAAGCTGATCTCCGGTTGTATCGTCCAATGTTTTTTGATTATTTATATCTGTTTTAAAATGCCGAAAGTTTGTGTGTTGAACCATTGTCATACGTCCGTATCAGCGCGAAGCATGTACAGCTTCCCTTCGGTAGGTTCGAGCTCATTTATCAGCCGGCTTAATATACTTCGAAGAGATCGATGGATTGTTGCTCTAGGTTTGAAAGATACTTTGAGATGGAGTACGAAATATGTATGCGGTAGACATTTTATCTCAGGATAGATTTAACTTGAAAGTTAATTAATAAGCATTGATTGAATAATAAGGTTACTTGTCGAACTATAGGAAAACCAGCTAAATCAACAGATGTGCACAACCCGGATTGGGTTCCATCATTATTCTAACCAATTAAGAACACAGCACAGTGCTGCACAGATGATGCCAACAATGATAAACTAGAGGATAACCTGCCAAGTGCCTCGAACCCTATAAATCAATCAACACAACCTGATCCAGAACCAGCTAAAATTTTTGATGAAGAACTGGAGCATATAACTTCCCCGAAGTTATCGTCCGAATCATACATCAAAGCCTCGTTTGATGAAAATAAGGAACTCACCGAGGAGCTCACTTCACCTTCAGTTCCAAATGGTTTGTTCACCCAGAAAAAATAACGTTTTTCAACACATAATTTGCTTTACTGTGTTTCAGACAATTATTTGCGTTAGATTCTGAAAAAAAAAACTCCAAATTTATCGAACCGAACTGGCACGAATTCAGAACCACAACTTTGGGTTGGAGGAAAAGCTGGTTTTGAAGCAAAGGGGTTTGGAGTTCTTAGCGGAGAGTGCTATTAAGTGCAATTATTATACAGGAATTTCAGACTACCAAGTGTTGACGAAATTATATAAGTATTTGCGGCCGTCACTTGATGACCCTATGCCGAATTTCGGTTCAGAACAACTGTTTGTTATGACGTTGTCACAACTTAGATTGAACATACCGTCCTCAACGTTGGGGTTTGATTATGGTGTGAGCACAACAACGGCATCTAAGTACTTTCACCGCACACTATATGTGATTTATTCATGCTGCAAGTACGCTCTTCAACCATCTCAACAGAAGAATGCAGCTCGTCATACTCCACACAGCTTCGCCAGAATTTACGAGCATAAACGTGTATTCATTGTTGACTGTTTTGAGGTTCGCAGCGAGACTCCAGGTAACATAAAGACCGCGGCTGCACATTTTAGCAATTATAAGCGAACACATACTGTTAAGTTCTTGATAGCTGTTCATCCTGACGGGACAGTTGCATATATTTCGAACGGGTTTACGGGTCGCTGCTCTGATCGTGACATTACGCTCCAGAGTGGATTTTTGGATTTAGTTGAGGAAAACGATATTATACTGGCCGACAAGGGGTTTACTATTAGTGACATAATTCGCGCAAAGAAAGCAACCCTGAATATCCCGACATTTTTGCGCAATAAGCGCCAGTTTTCACCTGCCGAACTGGAAACTGATAAACAGGTTACTTCTCTTCGGATTCACGTGGAGAGAGTCATTGGATTGCTGCGGAATAAGTAGTGTATCTCTGGAACAATATCTGTTGATACCATGGCAAGATTTCAGAATAACCATAATGTTGTGGATTTAATGGTTAAGGTTTCTTGTATTTTGTGTAATTTTAATAAATCAATCATTTCAGTTTAAGAATTTCTTTTATTTAAGTTTTGAACCATTCAAAAAGTAATTGGCGACTAGTTCAGGTGATATGATATTTTTGAAATATTTCAACGATTTTTCACAAGGTTCCTTCCAGAAATCAATGTCCCTCTCAATTCGCAAGCAAAGCTCCTCCATACAAAAAACCATCCAAAATTTGAGCCACTCACAAAAATCTCTGCTTGTATTTGGGCGTAGTAATCATGCGACTTCACCATCAAATATTCTCCATCTCGAATCGCCAAGAATGGATGGTTCTTGATCTTAAGTTGATTATTCAGGCTTGATTTCCCCGATAGCCTGAAAGGACATTTAACTCCTACGGTTGATGTACCACAGCAGTCACACATTATTATCAAGTCCGGAGTGGACGACATGAATGGTTGATCGCGATAAATGATCACCCCACATTCCAAAAACATTACGTTTTTGTGATACTCCACGTTCATTTTTTGGAACGCTTTTAAAGTGCGAGGTTTATTATTTCTTCCGTATGCTATAGCTTTTTTTTTGATTGTCGTAGTTTCATGATAGCAAATTCGTTTTAAGAGGGTCATTTTAGATGGAACTGTTGTAATCGAGGCTCGACTACATTCATTTAATATCGAACCTGTTATCCGGCTTATCCTGACCCATTGCCACAGGTCACATCGAGATTGTGCACGAGTCAATCGTTCGATTTGTTGAATTTCGGCTGCCGAAATGATGATGTTTAATTTGTCCGAAAACTCTCTAATTTTCTCAAGTGATTGTCCTTCCAACTCGGGGACGAATTGGTTTTGAAGCAAAACATTTTTACTCAAAAAAAAATCATCCAGAATAGCATTCTGCTGACACTCTTCACAAGCAAAGCTATCGCCATCACAAAACTTCCGAAGAACAGCAGCGTCACTTCCAACATCCCTTAAATCAGCCATAAATCCTAAAAAAGCTTCCTGATCGGCTCGTATGTTCATGTCGTCCATCCTTACCACCTTATAGCCGTAGTTGGTGTCATGTATAGGGTGATACAGATCATCTTTGATTTTTTTTGCTGGTCTTGCCCAGTAGGATGGGAGATCAGTAATACTCAGCTGAAATAATATACGCAATTAGCTGAATTTTAGTTCAACTAGCAAATTTTTACCTTACCTTATATGTAGCAGTCATTGAGTGTAGATTTGCCAAAGCATATAGCAAAGCGCTTATATGCGAACAGGTTTCGCTTAGACCTGCTACACAGTTGCAATGCCCTGATGCAATGGTCCCATTCTTCTGTACTATTAGCCACGCGTTTAAAGCTGGTGTATCAAGCCTCATAGAATGCGCCACCTAAAGTATAATTGGAAACCTTGGAAACTAAATTTCAAGATAAAAAAAAACTTACCCGGCCTCGCTTCAATGCTTCTTACATTGGTTAGATGATTTCCGGATGAAGCAGAAATGTGGTTTTACAAATAATCCACAACATGTCCCGTAGTCACATTTGTCGGAAAATCTTCTTTGTTAAGCTTGGCATCGTATGGATCAACAAAACCCAACACTTGAATTTTTTCGACATACCTTTTTCGACTGGCGTCCGGCAATAAATTGGCGTAAACAGAAAGTTTTCCGATTTTCTGCATCCTTAAACTTCAACTCAAACACTCAAGCAGCGTTCAAAAAAAAATAGTTCGCTTTAAAGCTTGCTTTGATTTTCATATCTGCAAGCACTGCTAAAAACTGACTGGCGGGCGAACAGAAAGTAAACATCAAAGCAGAAGAAAAAATAGCGAGCAAAACAAACCCGGCAAAAATGTCAAACCAAAGTGAGGTTAGCCAGCTCGTGCAGTGATCTATGCATTAAGCAATAGATCAGTGCACGGTCCCTAACCTCACTTTGTGCTCCCTATCATTTTGCTTCTGAGTAAAAGAGATAGCAACGAATGGGAGCCAAAACAAACCACCCAAAACTGTCAAAACTTACGGGTGAGAGAAGAGTGCGGCAAATCTTCGTGAACTGATCAATAAGCTTGAAATGCGAATATGAATGAATGGTTGACAAATGGCACCAAGAAATGTGCAAAATATTGCAATGCAATCAATTATTATTTTGCACGTAAATCGAATCAAAAATAAAAGTCATTGGAAATGCTAGCGTCTAGCAAGGGTTGCAAGATAATTTAGGAACAAATCCCTGCTGCCGAATTGTATTTTGTTTTCTCCGCCTATCTCTCCCTCTGAGTATTTCTAGTAGCGCCCTGGGTAGTGCTGTGTTCTAGATCTGAGCCCCGAGCCAAATCCAAAGACTTTTTCGAATAGGCTTTGAAACTCTGCTTGCCTCTTTGTAAACTCATAGTTAATTACTGCTTCTCTTCTATTGCAGACGCAGTTCGGACGACCCACTCATCTCCGGAGGCACCAACGACAACCATAACGATAATGAGCTTAGCGTTGCCACTGCGTCCCAGTCAATGTGTTCATCACCCACTCCCCCGCCCACGCAGAAGCATCGCAATAGCATTGTCGTGCCAACGTCGATTCTATCACCTGAGTTACCAGATACTCCAATCTCACCGCTTCCCACTCCCACAAAACCGTCCGGAGGTTCCTCGGGTCGTCGCGGGGCTGCAGCGGGTGGCGCAGGTCGTCAACGACGTAAAGGACCCATCAAGCTGCGGTTCCACCACCAAGCTCTGCCTCCGGAATATCTGGACCACTATGAGGCAACGCAGAACATTGCGGCCAAGCGCGAACAGCAACAGCAGCAGCAAAACTACAGTGGAACTCGTTCAAGCAGAATGGAGAAACACGCAGAACAGGAACGTGAAGATCGAACCAACGAATCGGTAAGAAATTGGCTTCAGAAAATTCTGGAACTCCAAAAGGAGGGCGTTTCCCTCGCACCCATCAAAGATGAGGTCGATCCCAATGGAGAATCTTTCCAACGTGGAACTTCCGGAACCCAGAAAAACAAAGTCGTCAGTTATAAGGATCTTCCGTACATGGGAGAGATGACTCTGGACAATTCGAAACCGCGAAGAGGCAGGAAACCGAAGAAAGCGGACATCTGCCATCTGATCTACAAGAACTATGGCACGATCTTGCCGGGAACTCCCAAACCGGAGTCCTTGCAAGGAAAATCAAACAATGGACATCGGGCTCAAACCAGGAGTAGTAGCTTGCTGGAAAGACGTCTCATGTCCAACGAGAAAACTCTCGAAAATGGCAAAGGAAAGCGAGAAGAACCGCTGAATCTTTGCGTCCGAGATGCCGGAGGTGATCCTCTTGCACTTTCCAGTTCGGAAGACGAAAGTGACGGTGTATATGGTTCTTCCTGTCCAACGCCAATCATTACTCCTACAGACATCAATACCGATCAAGCCCTTGCTGCAAATATGAAAATGTCACTGCCAAACCTGCACAGCACTGGTGCAGGAACCCCCTCTAGTGGGGAAACTCCTTCCACAGCAGACACTCCGCCGGGATACATGTATTGGCCTAATGTGGGCGGATTCATCCACCCAATGGCCTTGTACTATCAGAAACTAGTTGATTCCAACAATACAATCACTCCTGGTCAGTCAAGCTCATCTACTTCAAACTCAGTCCCCAACACTCCAACAGAATTACTGAAACCCAAACCATCAATCTCATCTACCAACTCGACACCATCGCCCTCATCACCGGTCGCACCTAAACGAGAGCCACAGCAGACACTGGTTCCGAAACCGATATCTCAGCTCATCAAACCGGAGAAAACTTCCAAACCACAGTCAGATTCACAATCGTCCGTCAGTAAACGCTCACCACCCACCCAAAAACGGAAACGGTCAGCCATCTTCATCCCGCCAGTTCCGGCGGAAAACAGTACAAATCCTGCCACAGAAGTAAGCATTTGCAAGTTTAAGTTCACCGGTGGGGCAAAGCCTTGTCTCCAGGAGAAGAAAATGCTCAGTGTAGATTCCGGTGGAAACTTCCGGTACTACTCCGGAACCGGCGATAAATCAATGCGAGGTTACGAATTCTTTCCACGTGAGAGCCTTCAACAGAGTAGCCTCCATGCAACCACTACAACCGGGGCCTTCCTAAACACACCCCCGATTGAGAAAATTGCTTGTGACCTTCCACCACCATCACTGGGACTCAGTAACGACATTCTGCAGATCCCAGATTTCCCCAGCGCTGCCGGCCTGACCGGGTTGACTTCACCAGGTATTGCATCTAGCCAAGGGCGTCGTCACTTGTCATCCGATCCCAATGAAGCTCGCCGCGCAAGACGTCGCTCGCGACGCTCATCCCAGCGGGAGACGCTGGAAAAGACCTTCAAGGAAAAAGGCTTTCTCATCCAAACCCAACAACTGCAATCGGCTGAAGGTGCGACCTATTGTAAGTTTAGACAATTACGTAAATTTACTCGCTATCTCTTCCGAAGCTGGAAAGACTATCTTCCCGGAGAGCTACAACAACAGGGAACGGCACCCGGAGAGCATCCTCACGATGGGCTGCCTATGAGCGCACCCGCCGACCTACTACTGGACGAAGACAGTCCTCTGCTGGATTGCCCGAGCTCCAGAATGTTCAACGGACGCTGTGAGAGATCCATGTCCTCACCATCATCCATTTCATCGCCACCACCGGAAGTTTTACAATCACGAGCACAGAGAAGATCGAGGGACTCACCACCACCACCTGTTTCGCCTTCATCCGCACATTCGAGGAAATTGCAAGCTCGACTTTCCGGGGAACGACAGAGCTGACACTGACGCTGTTTGGTCAGATTTTCAGATTGTTATAAGTTTTCACCAAAGACTAGCCAGTAAGATTGGAATAGCTAATTTCATTTTTCAGAGAGATTTATTTGCCCTAGGAAAATTAACACCGTTCATTTGATGAGACACATTCTAGTCGTTTTTTTATATTGATTTTATTTATTAAGGTTTGAAGCACCAGTCTAATTTCTATATCAAATAAACAATTCAATTTCTATGTTGCCATACATTTGATTTATAATTTTGTTTGTGTTGTATGTTACTAAATAAAGGAAAAGAGTAACACGTGGTATGATTACTACTATGTCTGAGTTGATTTTTCTTTGATCGAAAACAAAAGTCTCTGATACCCCAACAAACAATTTTAGCTGCCGTCTAGCTTATACAGGCAAAAATTAGCTGCATAAGCCATCGTATCTGCTTTCGAAGTTTGAATTTAAAATGCACGATCGTATTTTCCCTCCTACCATCCGATTGAATTTGTTTTAAAAAAGTCAGAAAAAAAATCAAATAGATGTGGAATCTACACGGTTAGAAAAAAGTACCCAAAAATAAGTTCATTTCACTCATCTCGGCACTATAGTCATAGAGGTAACTCTAAGACCAGAAGGTCCCGAAGATTGGTGTTCAAATTTTTGGCTCAGCTCTGGTACTATCTTCGGTCTCAAGCTAATCGATGTACCCCTCGAAACATAGGAAAATCCATGAACCCCTCATTGTATCTGTCAAACTTTCATAGCAAATCAAAACAAACATAGTGTAATACTATAATTTTGACTAGAATGGGATACGTTAATCGTTTGCTTGGGACCAATAGGCTAGTCAAGTAGTGAGCCAATTTAAAATCGTTAGTTTCGAATTGATTGTTGCTATAGTGCAGGAACCCAAAAGTAGGTAAAGCGGGTCAAAGTAATTTTCATTTACTTGTGTGCAATTCGTATGGAATTTTCCACTAGCTTTCAATCCAAAAGTAAGTTAGTTGTACCCAACAGTAGGTAAATACGATTATACTCAACGTTGGTTTCCCACACTTTACTACCCCTGTTGGGTGGTTTTGCTCCTCACTTTTTGACAACATTAGAAGGAGAAAAGGAGACAAACTAGTCAAAAGTAGGTAAAAGTGAACTGGCCGTTGGATACTTTTTTCTTACCGTGTACACAGAAAAACAAAACTACCCACCGCTTGGGTTTTTTAAACTCAAATTTGAGTTATTTGACCTCAGCCCGTTTCATTTTCTCACGCTATTGTTGTCAAAAATAGAACGAAAGATTCGACTCAACCGTCTAGTTCCGTACGATAGATGAGTGAATGGTAGATGAGTGAAAAGAACTTAATTTTGGGTTGTTTTGAATTTCTGTGTACATTTTACCACACGGCGAATGAGAACGACCCAAATTTGAGTTTAGTTCACTCATAATCGCCAAAAGTGCAGGAACTCAGCGATGAGTAAAATTTGTCTCATGGTTTCCTGTGGAAAACCTAAAAAATCTGCCGGAAAATGAGGAAATTGACGAAAATTTTATTCAGTCTCGGAGTAGTACCAATAGACAGAGTGAATCCAATCTTTACTTTTCTCAAATTCGGGAATTTTTCCCTGGAATATCCTGGGAAAACATGAGGCAAATTTACTCATCGCTGAGTTCCTGCACTTTTGACGATTATGAGTGAACTAAATTCAAATTTGGGTCGTTCTCATTCGCCGTGCACATATAAAAATTGAAAAACAGTGCGTACGATAAACGTCAACAATCGCTATTGGCGTTGACGGCACCGTCGAAAAATTTGCTCCTCCAGCAAAATTAGACAGTTTCGTTTGCTTATGGATTTTCTCATAGGAGTAAAGAGCTACAGAGTCGCCGTCAACGCCAATTGCCCCCTTTGCTCTCCTCAAATTCAGCCCTGTTCAAATGCTCGGGTGAAGAGAAGTTCTGTCCAGTGCTGCGTGCTGCCAATAATTTCAATTGACGTAAGATATTGGTCTAGCACTGAATTTCACCTCCAACACTGATATTCGTAGTAAGCATGATATCAGGCTTTGATATTACTAACCATATGAATATCACTAGAGAAAAGTTTAAAATCTTACTTTTATCTTAATACATCAACTTTTTTGTAGAACCATTGCCTAGGGGAAGGACAGCTCCAAGTATCAGCATCAATACATTTGACATTCGTTTAATCAAAAATGGATTTCACACGAGAGACAAGTCATTCCTTGCACGGTAACCAGCGTAAACACATTAATGTGTAAAAATTCACACATTTCGTGAAAAAAGGGGTCTACTCATAAAATGTGTAAACTGCGTTTACACATTTATGTGTAAACCTATCAAACATCAATAGAAGAGTATTTTTTACACATTTTTCAGTACGGTTTTTACTGCAAAATGTGTTAAAAGTAATCATTTATAGAATTTTAATATGATGAGGACAAATGGAGTTTTCTTATTTATGCCAATGATTAAATAAAGATGGCTCGGATTCAATACTATTTAATTAAAAAAAATCACAGCCAGACAGCGGACAATGAATAACTTAAAAATTATTTTTATTTCTAGGGCTTAGCTGTGAAAATAATATAAACCACTTACCCTCTAGCTTGTCCATCGTTGCTCTTTAAAGTTTGGACCGTAGTTCCTCATCCTTTGCATAAAATTGCTGAATTTTTTTCGTTTAGGCAAATGGCGTGCATCAACGAAGCAGGAGGCAGCAAGTTTTGAAGTTTGTTTTTTTACCCATTAATGAGTATAAAAACACAAATTTTATACTGGTACTACATTCTTAAAATGTGTATTTTTTCACACATTTTAAGATCTCCTAATTTACACAGTTTTTGACAGCTGCATATAAACATAAAAACATGTGTATTATTTTACTCATTAATGTGTTTACGCTGGTTACCGTGTAAACGGCAATCAGATGCGCAATGACAGCGGAAGCGGAAAAGTCCGATCTGAGTAATACCCTGGACAGACTATGGCTTATATCATGTAATATAGGCTGTCTTGCAATGAGCACTCATATATAGGATTTCCAGTGAAAACTAGATGTATGAGTGCTCATTGCAAGATAGCTTATATTACATGATATAAACCATAGTCTGTCCAGGGTATAAGCCTAATTGTCGGATTGAAAACTAGTTAGAACCAAATCGACTTCGGTAGGCATCTTGATATCATTTAAGACAACTGTTAAAATTTCCGTTTCCGTTCCGCTCGAGTTCCGCTTCCGCCTACATTGCTTTGAGCCTTTAACATCGGATGACTTTCATTCAGATGTGAAACATTTCATGTCGATAACGGAGCTTCTGGGAGACAAAAATAATTCTAGATAGAGCTGGAATTAGGGCGTAACAGCTTTTGTAAGCAATGTCTGCTCTTGATGATTAGACCGCGATAGATGAAGTCGTATCGTCGGTAAAAGCGCTACCACCGTTGGTTGGAAGAATATAACTTCCTATACAATCTGTTCTTGAACAGCGCGCTTCGGCCGGTTCCAGGAACGTCTTTCCGTAGGAAACCTCCTTACCCTTGGTGAGAGCAGCAATGCACTGAGGTGCATCATAAACAGTCTGGTGCGTTTAAGCTCATCAAAACCAAGAAACGCGGATACTGGCGGCAATTCGTGGACGGATTATCACGCGAAACTTCGATGAATACGCTTAGAAACGCGGCGCAAAGGTTGCGTAGCCGGTCTTCTTCAAACAACGAGAACGAGGAGTACTCGGATCGGTGGATTCTCAAGTTCGCTCGAAAAATGTGTTCTGATTCCGTGCAAATTTAGTCTTAATTTCATTAATTCAGGAATCTATTTTGGGCCTCTTCGTGTAAATTTGTTATCCTAGTGTCGAAAGGACGATCGAGGATCATCCTAAGCACTCTGTTTTGTGCCACCTGGACTTTGTTCTTGTGAGTCGGTGTATAGGTATAGGGGGCAGGAGGAGGGTAACTGCCCCCTAAACTCAGCAACACAAAGGCTTGCGGTGAAATGGCGTTCGGTGAAATAGCATTCGGCCAAATTTTCCACAGTAATTTTTTTTTTCGTCGCCTCCCTAGCTCGAAACCTGGCTACGCCCTTGAGTTGGTGCACACGATTCCCACATTGGAGCTACGTAGAGGATCGCAGGTGCTATGATTTGTTTGTAGACAGCCAGTTTGTTCACCCTTGAGAGGCGGGATTAGTTTTGGTGATTGCCGATGGAGGAACATGATTGTTTGTGTTTTGGAGGCATTGATTTTGATTTTCCACGTGGTGGCATAATCAGCAAAGGCGTCAAGGCATCGTTGAAGTTTGTTTGTTATTTCACGAGGCCTCCTTCCCTTGCGGTATAGCGGTATCATCTGCGAACAGGAAGAACACGCAACCGTTGCCCAAGGGAGAAATGTTGGAAGTGTAGATGCTGTATAGCAAAGGGCCCAACAGACTTCCTTGCGGAACACATGCTGGGATGGAGAACGTGTTTGAAAGGCAGCCATTCAACGATACCTTAAACGACCTTTGCTGAAGGTAGTTAGGGGTGATTTTAACAAGATGCAAAGGAAAGTTAAAGTTACAAAGCTTGTATATAAGCCCATTGTGCCAGACATTGTCAAACGCTTCCTCAACGTCTAACAATGCCATGACTGTGGACTTGGATACAGCCTTGTTACTTCGGATGTTATTCATCACCCGTACTAGCTGATGATTTGTGGAGTGCCGCTTCCTGAACCCGAACTGTTCCGGTAGGAGAATGTTGTGCTCCTCGACAAACTTGAGAAAACGATTGTTTCTCGAACAATTTGCTCAGCGCTGAAAGGAGGCTGATTGGTCTGTAGCTTGAAGCTAGCGTTGGGTCCTTCCCGGGTTTGCGGATAGGTATGATTTTCGCTGTCTTCCAGATACTTGGAACGTAGTGCAGTTCGAAGCATCTGTTGAAGACAATGACAGAGAGCAGAGAGTGAACCTACATGCTGAGGTTTTGCAACACTAGGTTGAATATTCCGTCGAACCCCTTCATGTTTTGGTGCATTTCAACGCTGAGCAAATATGTTCCACCGAGATCCTATCCTCCGGAGGGATAGCACAAGGAGAGGAATCAAGTTTGAGTACACATTGCGCAACCTGAACTTCGAGCGGACTTTGGATGTTGGAGCCAAGCAAGTGCGATTTTGCAATATGCTCACTAGAGTGATGCAACATTTGAAATTTTCGCTCCACAATACTTAAACGATTCCAAATCAGGTCCTTACTAACCTCTCAAAATTTGAACCCATTTGGTGAGAAACTGAGATGGCACAAACC
Organism: Ochlerotatus camptorhynchus; assembly: GCF_037179485.1. NCBI lineage: Eukaryota > Metazoa > Arthropoda > Insecta > Diptera > Culicidae > Ochlerotatus > Ochlerotatus camptorhynchus. Next base: position 3,009,121 of record NW_027040802.1, on the reverse strand, counting down.
ATTTGAAATTTGTATGGGAATTATTTTGGTAAAACCAAGATTTTTGTTCATGTCTATCTAATAATTCACCATATCGTTCTGCTTCAAAAGCTTTCAACTCGACAGTGAGCATGCATAAGGGCGTAAACGCGATGATCGATTCTCTTCGTCGATTTTCTCTTTAGTTAATAACTCGCCAGAATTAAAGTTTCTCGTTGCGTTTGCTGTTGTTTTTGATAGCCAATATAACCTGATACATCTCTGCATTGAACATATTCTAGACAGTTGTTTTGCTTAGCTGTAGTAATGCAAAGAGAAAACCGATGAAGAGAATCGATCAACGCATATACGCCCTTATGCATGCTCACTGTCGAACTCTACTTGTAGGAAATTTTACCAGCTACAACTTTGCTCAAGACTACTTTTTGATTAAATGCAAGGATCGAAAGTTATCAATGGTTCAATACGCTGATGTCTAATGATCATGCTCAATCAACTGCTCAGCAGGCAACATTGGTGTTTCTGGGGCGTTGAATAGGGCACAAAAATCATGGCTACTATGTGCTATTATGTCACACTGCAAAATACAGTGTTGCCTACAGAGCAGCTGCTTGATCTTGTCATAAGTTTACCAATCTCTTAAATAATTAATAACTTTTTCCTGTCTCGTTTTACATAGAAACGATCTTGAGCAAAGTTGTAGCTGAGAAAATTTTCTATAAGAATGGCTATCGAACTGTTTCGCAGCTCAATATGGAAAAATACTAGAAGGCAATGAACAAAAAGTTGAGATTTCCCATAGTAATTTACATGTAAACTTCAAATGGCTTGTGCTCTAACCAAATGAGTTGTAACTTTGGGAGGCTAATCAGGACCCGATTTGAAAACATTTAAGCACTGTGGAGCGAAAAAGTCAAATTTTGCATCAATCGCATTTGCTTTCTCCTGAGGGGTGATAGTGAGCCGATCGTCATCATATTCATCTTTGAGTAATGGGTAGTAGTCTTAAGGGTTCGTCCAGATTCTGGACGAGTAGCCGAAACTTTCGTCCCGGAGTAAGACAATTCTGGAAGCAATCTCCTTGTTTCCGTTTCCTCGCTAGATCGCCGGTTTTTTTTTAAACTAGCGTCTACGAATATTTCTCAGGCGAATCAAGAGTTGGGTGTGGGAATCAATGGCAATAATCTTACCCCTCACAGGAACTCGTCGGACGCACGCCTCGTCAGCCACGGTTATGGCTTGGTGGAATCCCTCCAACGCTCTGACGATGTCCTCCACGGTGTCAAGCGGCGGCCTGTCTACCACGCGTCCAAACTAGGCCCCGTTTACGCGGTGTTGCTCTTGCACAGGCTTGGAGCAGGGGCCACGTTGCAGTCCAGTTCAGCCACCACCGGTTGGTGGTCGGAGCTGAGTTCGTTCAAGGCTACCGGCTTGGACAAGCCGGTATTTGTCAGGAACAGGTCTAGTGTCGATGGGTTGCCCGCCGGTGAGACGAATGTTGGCTCGCCCGAGATCCAAATGGAGTACAGCCCATGCCACGAGTGGTCGAACAGCAGACGACCGTTCTGATTCTGCTGGGTAGTTCCGCCAGGCCTCATGGCGCACATTGAGATCTCCTCCAACAACAAAGCCGGTACGTGTTTTGGTGGACAGATTCTTCTTGAATTTAGCCGCTAGTCCACTGTTGGCGGCACACTGTCGAGGGCAGTAGACGGCGATGAACTGAACGTATCCAGTTGATGACTCCACCTCCACACCAAGTGAAGTGATTCCTTTCTTGATGTCGACCACAACACCAACCCCCTGGAGCCGGATAATGTTGTGGTCAGGCAACCAGAAGCTGTCGCCGTACTTTAGGTGGGTCTCAGTTACAAGGCCCTCGTCGATGCTGTGCTTGCGGAGGAAGTCGGCAAGCTCAATCTTTTTTGCTCTTACAGAGCAAGCATTCCAGGTGGCGATAGTTAGCGGTTTAGACGCCATACTGGATGATGAACTTACCGAGGACTTGGATGCGCTCGTGCTTATTTCAGCACTTACGTAGAGCTTCTTCTTCTTCTTCTTTCCTTTATTTAAAATCGGTCTCTGTTCCGCAATCTAGTGCCAACGGACATCGATTGCCATCCATTGACGGCAATCGAATGTGCAGGAAGGCAGCTTCCACACCTGTGTAGGATATCGCACCCATTCAACACACATGGGCCGGGACCAACGGCTTTACTTCCCTTCCGAAGGAAGACGTGACCAGAGATTTTTATGCCGGATTGGACCCAGACCCATTGGGGTGTTAGAAAGCAGTCACGCTTACCACTATCCCACCGGCGCCAGCACTTACGTAGAGCACCGGTCATGTTGACGAAAATTTCCATCAGTTCATACGCTGATAACAGATCAGGGTTGTTGTTTTGCGCTGTTGGAGGCTGTTCATAAACTACGTAGACAGTTTAGGGGGGGTTTAACAATTATCCAAGGCCCATACAAATTTAAAAAAATTTGTATGGACAATTGTCTACGCAGGTGGGGGGTCAAGAATCCCAAAAAAATGTCTACGTAATTTATGAACAGCCCCTTGGTTGTCTCCAGAATCCAGGGGGGGGGGGGGGTTGAGATGTTTGTCCAGCAAAATTACCGGAAGCTTCTTGAGGGGGAAATTTGCTTGCGTTTGCTGAGGAGCACGAATAGGCGGGAAATCCTCCGTCTTGAATACCGGGGTTTTGTCCTTCTTGCTTCCTGGTTGATTGTTGTTTGCCACCTGCTTTCGGATGCGTTTTGAGTTCTCGCGTTTGGAGCACTGTCGGTCCGAACCTTGATGAGCACCACCACAGTTGGCGCATTTCAACGCCACGGCTCCATCCGCAGGGCAGGCTTGCAATTGCTCATTACAGCTAAAATGCTAGTTTTCGTAATTACGAAACTATGGGATACAATAATGATAATTTTTATTTGTAAGAAGCAAGAAGAGGTGGTAAAGTTTGTGTATGACATATAAATTTTGTCAATTTTGCTTTCAGAAGGTCACAACTAGCGATTTTATGATCGCTGATTGCTCACTCATCGCGTTGCTCATAGTTACAGCTAATCGCTATTGTGACCCTCTGAAAGCTAAATTGACAGGTTTTGTGTGTCATACACACACTTTACCTTCTTTTCTTGCATCTTGTAAATAAGAATTATCATATCTCATAGCTTCATAAATCCGAAAAATAGCATTTTAGCTGTAATGAGCATTTGCCGCAGGATAGTTATAAGTGGCGTGTTCTTGAGCGCAGTTGCTATAGCGTGGCTTAATGTTACAGTTGCGGGTACCGTGTCCAAAATTGAGGCACCGTTGGCACTGCATTACGTCACGATGGCCGCCACGGTATGACTCTCCACCGTATGATGATGGAGTAGATCGAGCGGATGGCTTGCAACGGGTTGAGCGTCACCGTACCTTTCTGGAAATGCACCAGGAAAAGGCAATCAGGGCATGTCTTCACGTTTTCGTCTCTCCTAGTCATCCGGAAGACAGCGATTGGGGCCAGCTTGTACCGGTCATTGAATTCAGCTTGGACCATCTTGGGGTCGAAATTCGGCAGGCCCCTGATTACTACCTTGAAGGGATTCTCACCGGGGATGTCATGCGTGAAGAATTCTGCCTTGGAATCCTTCAAGTATTTCACGGCCACTTTATACTCCGCTTTTGTACGGAACCTTGGTGCCGATTCTGCTGAGCTTGTACTCAGCTCCAACGTCCAGCGATGTGAAATCGCCAACAAGCATGTTGAGTGGCCTTATTCACCACCAGTAGTGGGGGAAGCTTCATTCTCGTTGTTGATGGCGTCGCCGAAATCACCGATGTCACTTACGTTCGTCGCGGTGGCATTGTCACGTCCACTCGCACCATCGAACGAAAACGAGAAAATGGGTAATCTTGGTCTCGAAAAAAAAGTCTATGGGTGTCCGCAGCGCCTTCATTTATGCAACACCATATGCCTACCGTTGCTCGCTTTTGCAGGCGAATGATTGCTGATCTACTATGAAGTCAATTCAAGCCGAACAATGTAGAAGGCCCAAAGTTAACTGATCGATTACTTTTGCTTTCGCTAAGAACACGGCTACAATAGTGTTTTCTGCAGTTGTTTGTTGTTTTATGTACTGGATAACACCTTCTTTTACCAAATGGTATTGGCGACATAGCTGAAAATGTGTTTACAATGCCGCGGCTATCCAAAAAATAAAGTCAATGAAGAGAGCCGATCATCACGGACATTGGACCGTTTGCAATCTTCGTCAAGAATTGCATTCCATTTATCGCTCGTCTAAGAACTAGTAGCATTTACCTATACTGCCGCTATTCGCATAACAGACCTATATAGATAGGAAATCCATAGGACATGGGACTGTTATGCGAATAGCGGCAGTATAGGCGTTCATTCAGTTAGTCTAAGTGTAATTGGATGTTAATTTGTGCACTAGGAGGCTGCTACTGAACATGCGACTCACAAGTAGTCATATTTCAATGCAAAATACTAAGCACAGTATGAAGGAGACTCCGTGGCGCAACGGTAGCGCGTCTGACTCCAGATCAGAAGGTTGCGTGTTCAAATCACGTCGGGGTCAATTTGCAAAAGATTTTTTATTCGATGGTTAATTCAAAATTCACACGGGAAGTTCAATGAGTTATCACGGTAGCAACCGCTTTCTTCATAGGTTCATCGGTCGAGTGAGTTTTGATTAGGTGTAAACTTACCGGAAACTGTACGAACAAGTAACCTATTTTTTTAGAAAATTATGAGGAAACTAATGCATCCAACCCATCTCCTAACAGGATTTTCTCTTAAAATTTCCAGTAAATCTACTGTTATGAGTGTTATGTATACTTTTATCATATTCCGCCTAGTCTATTTGCAATTATTATTTAGAGGCTTGGATAAAACAAAAATTACACAATGTTTTCCCTTTAAAGGAAATACAAAACGACAAATCTTGGAAAGAACGAAAATTATTGGATTGTGTATGTGTATAATAGGATGTTCCGATAATTTAAACGACTGAATAGTGTGAACACACTTCCTATCTCCCGCGCGAATGTAATACTCCCTTTTGCAACTGTTGTCTGGTAGTCGTTCTGGATGATTTTTTCCCCTTTGCTCAATCTGCCTTCTTCTCTTCCACCTCATCAGCGCTTTCAACTTCCTTATCATCTCCGTCTTCGCCTTCCTCACCCTCCGGATTGTATGTAATTCCCTCCTCGTCTTCATCTTCATCCGAGTCTCCAGCCACTTCGGCATTTTCGGCTTCGGCCCGTTCCATCTTTCGCGCCAGATCCGCCTCGTCCGTAGCGGTGACCACCTTCGGTGCCATCTGTACCTTGAATACACCGCCGAGATTCTCGATCGTTTCCTTGACCTTTTCAATGGCCACCTCCAGGGCTTTCAGTCCGTCGGCTTTCTCCGGTGTTGAGGTTGTCATGACTGAAATGACATACGGAAAATAAATACTGTGTTGTTTAATTTTGTTGAGTAGTAAACTTACCATATAAAGGAGGAGCAATCAAATTAATCTTGATCGGAAGTTCCTCAGTCGAGAGTTCCAGGCCAGCCCGGAGTGCAGTCTTGACTGCATCGATACCCTCGTAACCATAGCAAGCACATTCAATGTCTGCTCGGATTTTAACCGCCTGCGAGGTAAGCTTGCGCTTGATGTTGCTCAACAGCAGTTCTTTCACCTCCGGTTCAAGGCCGCATTCGTCCAGCATAGATGGCTCACTACAATATGCATTCGATAGTCAAAATCTACTTCCTCAACCCCAAAGCCGAAACCTACTTACATGACACACTGTTTGAACACATCATATGCAGCGGCCTTACTCTTGAGCTTCTCCTCAAAGTGCCAGGCGGTTTTTTCATACAGTTCCTCCAACTGTTCGTTAGTGAACTTCATCATGTCAGCCACATGCCGGAGAATCGAATTCACTGCCTTAGCCTTGGCAAATCGCTCCGTACATTTTTCCACATCTTCCGGCGAGACTCGTCGCTTGGACAGATCGATATATCCCTTGAATTGGTCCACACGGATTACGACCACTGGTTCGGTTTTACCAACGCGGATGAGCTTGTTGATCGAACGGATACGTCTGCGGGACAATTCTGACAACAGGATCATACCTTCTATGTTGTTATACTCCAACAGATAGACGTAGGCACCCATTTCGGCGATGGAACGAACATTCACCATAACGACGTCCTCCACCCCCGGGTACTTTTGCTTGTAGAATCTACACGATAACACCATCTTGATCTATTAAATTTCGCTGAAATCGACAAACAAGATTATAATCCAACCTTAAACACGAAAACGATCATTATAAACATCATTCGCAGCCATCGAGTGCAACGCAGACCGAATATAGCACCATTTTACCCCACTCTCCACTAGCGGTTCTATGAACTTTCTCCCCCGTACAGATGTCAAAACTGGGGTTGGAAAATAGCCACATTTCGGAAGCATTTTTCCCAATGAAATAACACTTTTTTCAGCTGAAAACCTGTTGCACTGGATAGCACACGGTGAAAACTATCACTATTCACTAGATTTACCCGTTTTTAGGAAGATTTTAGCACGAAAATGTGAATTTTATCAATCTGATGTAATATACATGTGGCAGAATGCCGTACTGACAATGACAGAAAGACCTCGATGGAAAACACCGACGACGCTTATGATGGGAGCGTTGAAATTCTGTTCACGGAGGGGGAGGCGCGCGGGACTGGATTGTACTAAAACGGACTGTCAAAATACGATTAAGTTCTAAAAATGCAGGGTTGTACTCTGCTGCACGTTAAGATCAGATTTCTAAAATTTGGTTTTGTTTTTACCGAAAAATACGTAGGTATGTTTATTTATTTGTCGTCAATCAGTGCAGACCGTTTTACAATTGTTGTCTTAAGTGCTATTTTAACAATTTTGTCTTTTGTATACATAGGGTGTAGAGCTCTACTTCGTCGTAACCGCCCATTTCGGTTCTATCGATCAGAAAATATCAATAATATCAATGATTTTACCATGCGCAAACCAATAATAGGTTTGTTCCGATGCGTTAGTTCATTAGCTACAACGTAAACCCTGTTAGAGCACATTATATGAATGTTTACGCTCATTGTTCTCGAAACAAAAAAAGCGCTCCTAGCAAATCCCCCTTTTCTACGGGCGAAGGAAATCTAATGGCGTTTCAATGCGTTAGGACGGAATTGAAACTTGTGGAACGAATTCAGAATCAAGAAGCAGTATTAAGGCCCAAACGCAATGTGGGCGGAAGCGGAACGGAAACGGAAAGTTTGACAGTTGTCACAAATGCCATCAAGATGCCTAACCAAAGTTGATTTGATTCTAACTAGTTTTCAATCCGACAAGTAGGCTTACTCAGATCGGGCTTTTCCGCTGCCGCTGCCGTTCCGCTTTCGCTGTCATTTTTAAACAATATCTCAACAATTTGTGACTCTTTATCAAATCCAACGGTACGTATAGAAAGGTGAATAAATTTAGAAATCGTCTTTGACAAAAATATTCCATTTTTCGTTCAAACTCGTTCAGAAAAGAGAGGTAAAGCGCGGGTTGTGTTTAGTAGGACGGAATTTAGATCAAAAACCCTACATGATCACATTGCAAAAATTCATGTGGTCACATAAAAACAATCTTTGAATTTTATCAGTGTACCATAAAAACCATAATTAAGGTATCCAGCATTTTACGATCACTTATGGCCGCCACAATCTGGCTAAGTTTCTGGTTTCTGGTAGGGAACTTCATGATGACGTTCACCGCCAGGGCTACGCTCGGGAACTCAACCAATCCGGAGGAGGAACTTCCCGATTTCAGCGGGAACATTCGCGCTTGCGACGGGTGGCAGTTCTTGGTGGTGAATGCAGTCAGCAGCAGATCCTCGGACGGCATACGGGTGGGTTATTGAAGAAGTGGAGAATGCGATTTTTGCTGGCCTGGAAAGCGATTGTTCTTGGAGGCGCTGTAGACCTTGAAGCTGATCGAATTGTCCTGTAGGGTGTACGGGTTGGTGGACTCTGACAAGTAGTTTAGCTTGGAAAATTGGCTGGTTCGTTTCGGGTTACCGGTGCGTCCTTCATCAGTCCGACGTGTGTTCCGGCCGGTGTTGATTTCCAGTTTTCCGACGGATGATACTCGGGCGGTGAAAAATTCGATGCAAATCCATTTCCTCCGCCCGCTCCTAGAACGGTTGGTTGACTAATGATTGACGTTCGTTGTGCGGGGTCGGCCTTCCGCCGAAGATGAAAAGATCGTATAGCAACGGTGCTCGTCCGTCGTCCGAAACAGGCATCCTTGGAGACGGATGCATCCAGTGTGTAGTCCCAACTGGAGTCCGTGTCGTTTTTGAAAACATTGAAAAAAAAAACAAAAATAAGAGCTGTTAAAATACCGGGTTGCCAAACAAGGCATTATTCACAAGCAATCAAAAGTCAGTTCAATGACTTCTTGACACTGCCGATACAGCTGTGGCACACTGAGGTACACTGAGAAAAAAGTTGGCGCAAAACAAGTGTGTAGAGTGACCACCCTTTGACTATTCCACAAGTGGTTTGGATGATACCCCGAACACGTCGTTAAGCAAAATAACCATAAAGTTTTTATTAGGGAGGTCAGTAAACTTATTAATAAAATACGCGAATCGAAGTGCATTCAATCGATCATCTGTCTACTATCTAGCTACCAGTTGGAAATACGTTTACACATTCTGATATTAATAGGTGGCCGATAAGCCTGACAGCTAGACCACTTGATGATCGGTCAATCGGGCGTTCCGGTGACCGGCTGCCTACAAGCGAAGGTGGTGTACGGTTCGCATCGAGGATCGCATCTTTCCTCCCCAAGGTAAGTCTGCTAAGTTAGAAACGGTTCAGTGGGTTATTCCACCCAGAGTCAGGCAAGTCTATCCAAGAAGCTTGTCACGTCCAGTCATTCCGGAAGCTTTATTTCGCTTTTAATTTGTTGTTTTGAAAATAAAATACCTGAGCATAATCAGGGATAAATTGTTTTAAGCCCATTGCAGATATTGTTTTCGTAGTACCAAGCTGAACCTTAGAATGACAATCCATCGCAGATTGCTACACACAAAAAAAAAACAAAAATTGTATCAATAAATATAATGCATTTTTAAATTGAAAGTTTCCAAAAATCCGTAGTATCAACAATCAATACGAAACTAACGATTTTAAATTGGGTCACCACTTTAGTAGCCTATTGGTCCCAAGCAAACGATTAACGTACCCTATTCTAGTTGAAATTCTATTACTACACTATGTTTGTTTTGATTCGCTATGAAAGTTTGACAGATAACATCAGGGGTGTGTGGATTCATGCAGAACATGCAGGGGTGAGTGAAATAGCTTGGGACTGCTTGGGACCGTTGTTCTGGTACTGAGTGAGCCAAAAATAATAATGATTTTCTTCGGGACCCAGTGGTCTTAGAGTTACCTCTATGGTAGTATCAACTACGAAAACATTTAACACTAAATGAATCCTTTTGGATTGAAAGTGTTTCTTTCACTTTCGACTTGTAATTCGTAAAGTAAAGTTTTTCAACTTTCAAAAATATGTCTTCACAGCACGTTTTCACTGGCAGCACTGAGCCAAGGAGCAAGACAGCTCCTAATCATGAGCATTTTTTAGAGTTGCTTTTGAGGCATCTCGAGTAACTCACATTACTCAGTGAGCAAGATCACTGTCATTTGCTTTCACAATTTTTGCATCCCAGCAACAATTGGATATGCGAAGCCGAAAAGCAGCTGTCAAACAAACCAACAAACAACCCGGCTTGATGTGGTAGAAAAACTCGATCCACCTGACCAAATACTTCAGCTCCGGCAAAATTTATGTACCCCACACGTCCTCCGATACTAGTCGAAATGATCCCGTTCCTATCGCTTGAAAATCTGCCGCTGGACGTAATTGTGAACCGAGCTCTGGATCTAATGTGGCTGTTCCGCTGGGAAAATGAGCAAGTTTACAAGAACCTCCATCCTTGGAAAGGTTTTGGGAACGCATCATGAAGGCTCGTTTCCCTAATCACCACCTTCATGTCGATCGTCGTCATCCTAAAACTCGGCAACAATCTATGGTGATTGCATAAAATGTTTGTTTTTGATTGTTAATTGAAATGGTGAATATACATAATTATTGAAAATGATAAAAAAAATATGAGTTTGGACACTTTCTCTTCAATCTTGAGAACTATTTGTTTGAAAATAATTCCAATTTGATTAATTGTATATTCTTGCTTTAAAACCAGCATCTTTTGGTGTGCAACAATTCATACGTCAGTTTAAAACGTTGGTTTTTATTTTGACAGTTCTACAATTTAATTTCAATTTTGCCTACTTTTAAAATTAACAAGAAGCGAAACTTTTGATTCGAATGGTAACACATTTTTATATTGAAAGCTCAGGACTTTCAATCAAAAAGAACCAATGAAAACTTTTAATTCTATTAACGATTATTTTGTGTGAATCTACAGATTTTGATTCCGCATGGTAACTGTGAGTATCAGAGGTACTTTGCAATGATTTTGAATATGCTTGAGTTTGTCTATTCCTTCGATTGAAAGCAAAATCCTAGTTTTCGAAAGAAAGCAACGATTTCATAAACGGAATCTTTCTAATTATTTTCAGCTGTGACTTGAAAAAAATAGCAGTAAACACGCAATTATAAGGTAAACCGGATCGAATACCATAAAATTGTTACAACTTTTGTTCATTAACGTTCTCATATTTCAATGATATGATTGAATTTGATTCCAAGTCGAAGAATGCTTATTATGCGAGCAAGCGTATTGTTCGCAATTTTCTAAAAACCTGAGTTTAAATAGAATAAATAAGGGAAAAAAATATTTATATATTTAAATAAATTTTATTTTGATACAATATAAATATATATATATATATGAAAATTATTCGTTGCTTTAAAACATGCTGCAGGTTGATTCAATTAAAAAAAAATTTTAATCAATAAAAATCGATGTTTCATTCAATAAAGCTGGTTGCATTATTTCAATTTTATATTTTTATTGGATTACTCTATGGATTTTATTGATCTATATTCTATTCAAAATTTTGTTTGAAATGAATCGTGCTTTATTTGGATTAACTATGTTTTTTCTGCGTGGGAAATAGTTCTCCTTTCATAAAAGGTGGAACGCAATTGGGTTGTTTTACTTCGAAAAATATACCGATGTTAATACATCATCTGATAAAGCTTAATTTTTTTGAGCACAACGATATTTTTATCGATCCCGTAGACATTCATCTTCATCATTAAATCAGGATTCAAATTATTGATCGTTGACATAATCTATTCGTTGACAGCTCGCTCCCATACAAAGTTCCACCAAGGGGCGCTAAGATGGGGATTTTTGCTAATGTAATCGTACTTATTTAAAATAGTTCCAGTGTACCAAAATTAATGAAATTTTGGATTTCGGTTCCATTTTTAATGCAGATACCGAGTATGTATTTACCTTGATACCCATTTGCTCGCGCACATGTCAAATTCCATCCAGGACACTCCATTCATTGAGCCCCAGCAGCTGCAAATTTTCTTTTGGGAATAATCCTCAAAAATTGCTTTTTCGTTTTCTTTTCAGCTGCATACCAAATTCATTCGAAGCAAATTTTAAATTCTCAAAAAACTGCCCACCTGGACGCACCGTCGCCGTTGGCTTGCTCGAATCTATCGTGCTGCGAATTTTCTTGCAATTGTACTAAAACCACACAAATACGCTAACGCCACCTCGCCCGCACGCACCGTGCCCGCAGTCGCGATCGCGGTGTTGTCATTAAAGTGATTATTTTCCCCGAAAACGACTGTGCTGTGGTTCCGCGATTTCGTTCGGCAAAAGTGTATAAAATGGTGCGAAATATGTAGCCAAAATACCTGTATTTTGTAGCACCGGTGCCCCGTTCGTGTTTGGAAATGTTTGTGGCCCGGGCCCGGACCGTTTCGGGGTAAAAATCGCAGTTGAAAATTCGAGTGAAACCAGTGAAAAAATCCCAATCAACAATGGCGGCGACCATCTTCTTCTTGCCGTCGTCGTTTTCGTGGTTGTCGTTGCAGCACCACCAGCAGCAGCAGCAGCAGCAGTGGTCTCCCGTCGTCCAAATCGAAGCAAATGCTGAGCTCGCCATGGTCAGCGGCTGTAGTTTGGATTTCGGTGGTTGAAGTTGATAGCTGCTGCCCGAAAACCGGAAACAACCAATGTGTATGGGATTTTTTTTCGCGTCGAAAAAAAAAATCGACAAAATTGGTGGAAGAATCGATTGTGAGTGGGTTAACTATAGTAGAAGACTTTGCATACCTACCAGTGTAAGTACCGGAAGCCAGTGGGACTGAACCAACTGGGTATCCGTACGTGAAGAATGTGGTGAGCTAAAAAACAAAATCGTGAAAAAAGTGTCAGTGAAAGAGAAAACTAGCTTTGTGCAACTGAATCGTATTTTGTTTACATTCTGCCGTGATCGTGAAAAGCCTTTATTTTATGTTCTGTTATGCAAAAGGTGTTTGGGAGAAAGAGAAAGAGAGAAGCTGTAGATAGGCAGCAAGAAGATCGGTATTTTTTTGGGTAGCAGGAACCAGAGTATGGATCCGGAGCAGATAACGCTAGATGAGGATTATGACGATGGGTCTACTGATGGAGGCTACGGAGAGTACGATTTCATGCAACAAGATCAGGACGCACTATCGGTCAGCACGACGCCGTTAGGTGAGGACAGTGGTGATGGTTGGCATCTAATTCGTACCTCTTCCATTTAATACTCGATTACTTTTTATCATCACCATTCAATCGTCAGTTCAAGCGTTCACTTTAGTTTTAGATTGGTATGGGTTTTTTTTCTCAACATGTATTGGCTAGCACACAGCACTTCCAGCAGCAGCATGGAGTGGTGCACATCTTTCGCATTGATTGAACCGCGCAAATTTGTTGTTGTTTTAGATCTAATCTGGTCGCAAAGTAGAAGTTCGTTGTTGATGATGCTTCTAGCTCTTCTAAGTTTTGCTCAATAAGTTCAAGGTCATATAAGAAGTTGGTATTGTAGTTGATTTTGTCGGATGAGGTGGCATAGCATTTTTTTGCTAGTGTTAATAAAATTTTAAGTCTCGAATGAAATTGCGCTTCCTGGCTGTTTAGACTATTACTGCAAAATTTAACAAGAATCATTGCATCTGAATGTTCAAAAGTTGTTAAAATTCCAAAACCCTCACGGTACGATTTTCTAGCCACAGTAGTAACAAACTTAGTTCGAAAATTTAACCAACGTAAAGATTACATAAATATTTCTGTCAACATTTCACAAATCTGTTCAATTTTAATGCAAATCTGTAAAATACTTACATTTCGCTGTTGGGTGTATCATTTGAAATTGTTGCTGTTCGTCAACATACATGTGTTTAAGTAATATTCATGTGGAATATTTACAAACATAAAGCAAGCCTTGTGTTTAAAATCCTGATTAGCCTCCCAAAGTAACAACTCATTTGGTTAGAAACAGACTTCGCACAAGCCATTAGAAGTTTGCATGTAAATTACTATGGGAAATCTCAACTTTTTGTTCATTGCCTTCTAGTCTTTTTCCATATTGAGCTGCGAAACAGTTCGATAGCCATTCTAGAAAATTTTCTCAGCTACAACTTTGCTCAAGATCGTTTCTATGTAAAACGAGACAGGAAAAAGTTATTAATTATTTAAGAGATTGGTAAACTTATGACATGATCAAGCAGCTGCTCTGTAGGCAACACTGTATTTTGCAGTGTGACATAGTAGCCATAATTTTTGTGTCCTATTCAATGCCCCAGAAACACCAATGTTGCCTGCTGAGCAGTTGATTGAGCATGATCATAAGACATCAGCGCGTTGAACCATTGATAACTTTCGATTCTTGCATTTAATCAAAAAGCAAAGTTGTAGCTGGGAAAATTTCCTACAAGTACAGTTGAAAGTTTTTGAAGCAGACCGATATGGTGAATTATTAGATACACATGAACAAAAATCTTATTTTTACCATAGTAATTCCCATACAAATTTCAAATGGTTTGTGCGATCTCAGTTTCTCACCAAATGGGTTCAAATTTTGAGAGGTTAGTCAGGATCCGATTTGGAATCGTTTAAGTATTGTGGAGCGAAAATTTCAAATTTTGCATCACTCTATTAATCATATTGTCGAGCAGTTTTAGGTAGACCTTCTACCAGTGATTTTAAGTAGCAATATGGCAAATGGAGAAATAAAATCCAAATGTTTTTAGCTTAGTGTAAGTAAGACCATATTTTGTAGATGAAAAAATATCAAATTATTTTTCGACGGCAAAGTTCGAGTGGTAGGAAACGTCATTTGAAATTGTTCGAATAATGTGATGCATTGTAATAGTTCATAATTGGATTTAATTTATTACTCCTAATTTCTTAATGGCATTTTTGCTTTGAAATTGTTGTTCTAAACAAATGATTCCAATCAAGAGTTGTTCAATCGATATATATATATAAAAATGAATTTCTGTCTGTCTGCCTGACCCTTATTATAAGTCTATAATAAAGCCTGTACTCGAAAAAATGCACCAGACAAAAGTGTTCACCAAAATTTATTTTGAGTCGGATTTTCTTGAAACTTTCAGGGAATGATTTAATACATATGGATTATGTTTCGGCACAATTACTTTATTCAATTTCCTTTCCATTGCTGAAAGCCCGCACCTTTCCCTTAAGACCCCTTATTACATTTTGTGCAATGGTGGAGCCGACAGTTTTGGTCACTTTCATCCATTCTTTCTTCAACTCTAGCTCGTTCTTAAACACCTAGGACGATTTTCGAACTTTGGCCTTCATTATGGCCCAAAATCTTTCCACCTGACGAATCTCTGGTGAATTTGGGGGTTGGCGGTTTTTGGTACAAAAACAACGTTATTGTCTCTGTACCAATCAAACGTCGATCGCGCGTAATGGCATCATGCCAGGTCCGGCCAAAATAATGTCTCGCCTCCGTGGGACCGCAGGAAGGGCAACAGACGCTTCTGGAGGCACTCGATGCGGTCAATTTCGCTGTTGATGGTACCCATTGTGATGTACGGTTTACTCAGTTTACCACATTGGCATAAGGCCTGCCAGAGCAAGTATTTTTTGGCGAATTTGTCCACTTTCTTCTTCCTTATGTCTTCCGGAACATCAAACCGTGATTTGGCAACGTAGAACTCCAGCCCCGGTATATGCTTTGCGTCTGCCTTGATGTAGGTTTCGTCATCCATAACCACACACATCGATTTCGTTAACCACTCTCGATACAGCTTCCTTGCGCGGGATTTGGCCGCCGTGTTTTGTTGATCACGCCGGTTCGGTGCCTTCCGGACCTTGAATACATGAAGCCCAGCTCGTTTCATGGTTTGCTGAACGAACCAGGCGGAACACTTTGCCTTCAGAGCCGCGTCGCGAATCGAAAGGTTCGGATTACGCTTTTCACAGGGTCAGCTGTCTTCGATTTTCTTCCCCTTCCAGCCCGCCGCTCGGTCGTCTGGGACTCCTTAAATGATTTTACCATCCGAGACACAGTTGTATGGGTGATTCCCAGTTGTATTCCGATCCATCTCATGGTCGCAGTCGGATTTTCCATGACGGCGCGCAAAATTCTCCGGCGATTTTCTTCTTGTTTCGATGACATCTCAATAACCACTGAACCGATTGTTATGAAATTTTGCACATGTAAACAATTCACTCCAAACTAGTTATACCCAGATTTTCATCAATTTTTACCCACGGATAAAAAAGTTACATACGTATAAAAATAGTGCATTTTTTTCGAGTATAAGCCTTAGACTCGGAATCTACTGAACCGATCGCACAGTGGGACGAAATCAAAAAAAGCGGCACATGGCTATTTGCGATGAAACTATTGAGTGTAGCTTTTTGATGTCTCTAGAATGTTTATTTATTTTTTAAGTACTTTATTTAAAAAGAAAAAGTTTTTGGTTAAGGGTATACACTCAGATAAAAAAAATAACTTTTTTTATGTCTTGTTAAATTTGATAAACACCTATGAAAACATTGAAAATGCAGTTTGCAAGATTTAAACTTTCTATCTCTCAAGTGGACGAAGTTATAGGGTGAAAATCGACTAAAAACGGTAGTACACCCTTAAAAAACGTTTTTTCACCATAACTTTTTTTTTTTGAATTTTATCGTTTTTTAAGTATTCTACAAAGTTGTAAGTGCTTAGAAAATCCACAGTTTTGCAGCAGACATTAAATTTCTATCTCTTTGTTGAAAGGATTTACGCCAGTTTTTACAATTTTTTTTACACTATCTTTAAGGGGGTGTACCTTGCAGGTTAGCAGTTATTAGCAGCTAATGACAACGTCATTGTATTCAGCAACTTATACCCTACTGTTTCATATACAATTCATAGGGGGATCCAAGGGGATGCTCAATAAATTTTCAAAAAATGTACCTCAATATTTTGTTACGTTTTGCTGTTTTCTTGAAGATTTTTCCAAGTATGTACATACATGAAGACAAAAAACGTATTGCTTACTGTTAATTATGACAAAAGAAATCATTATGGTGAACATTTTCACAATCAAGCAGGTGATAAAACATTTATTCAAACTCTTTTGATACTTGTTTGGTTACAATTTTCATTACAGCTGATCGTTCTCCTCCCAATCTTCATCGCTGGATGAACATGGCATCTCGTTCTTTAAAATACTCGGTTCTTTCAAAAACTTCAATGCATCTCCTCTGAATGGAATGCTTTTCCTTCTAGGAATCTTTCGCATTGATGAAATCAATGGGTCTGAAGACACCATCAGTCGGCTTAAAATCTCGAGTAGAACGTGATTCAGGACAGACTTGTCCAGAAAGCCACGTTTTATTACGCATATGAAAATGGGCTCTGTTCCGCTTGCAATTTTGCAATTTTTGTTGCAGTTTTGAGCAGAACTGGATGACAACTTCTTTATGTTTTGCAGTAAACTTTTCTCCACCAGTCTTCTTCTTAACATACTCCAATATCTCTTTTTTGTATCTGATTGAAACCAAACACCACACAACTCTGATCTTAGATAATTCAACATATCGATACTCTTAAAAATCACTTGTGAAAACCTGTTAAACTACAGCCGGATAAATGGCCTGAATGACAGCATACACGGAAAAATAAAACAATACACAAATTGAATAGATGATTTTTCCAGGACTCGTTAGAGTCAACATCAATTACGGGATTAAACGCAAATAAGTTCAAATAAGTGTGTTACCACCTGCTGTACTGCCATTTAATATTGATAGCTAGTGCAAATGTTAACCATAATGATTTCTTTTGTCATAATTAACAGTAAGCAACACGTTTTTTGTCTTCATGCATGTACATACTTGGAAAAATCTTCATGAAAACAGCAAAACGTAACAAAATATTGAGGTACATTTTTTTGAAAATTTATTGAGAATCCCCTTGGATCCCCCTATGAATTGTATATGAAACAATAGGGTATAAGTTGTTGAATGCAATGGCGTTGTCATTAGCTGCTAATACTTGTTAACTTGCAAGGTTCACCCCCTTAAAGATAGTGTAAAAAATTATAAAAACTGGCGTAAATCCTTTCAATAAAGAGATAGCGATTTAATGTCTTCAGCAAAAATGTGGATTTTCTAAGCACTTACAACTTTGTAGAATATTTAAAGAACGAGAAAATTCAAAGAAAAAAGTTATGGTTAAAAAACGTTTTTTAAGGGGGTACTAACGTTTGTAGTCCATTTTCACACTACAACTTCGTCCACTTAAGAGATAGAAAGTTTAAATCTTGGACAAAGTTTCTTAAAAAGACTGCAATTTCAATGTTTCCATTGGTGTTTATCAAATTTAACAAGACATAAAAAAGTTATTTTTTTATCTGAGTGTATACCCTCCTTAACCAATTTTTTTTACTTTTTAAATAAAGTACTTAAAAAATAAAGAAACATTCTAGAAGACATCAAAAAGATACACTCAATAGTTTCATCGCAAATAGCCATGTCCCACTTTTTTTGATTTCGTCTCACTGTGGATCGGCGTGAAAATTTGTATGCAGGGGTTTTTGGGGCCGGGAAAGATTCTAATGATGGTTCGAGACCCCTCCCCCTTCTGTAGAGGGGGGGGGGGGGCTCTCATACAAATGAAACAGAAAAATATAGCATGCTTTTTTAATCAGCGCATAAACTCAAGCTAATATTGAATCCCGAGCAAGGCTAGTGGAATATAAAAAGACACCTCATGATCAAAAGAATCAAAATCATTTTTGAGCACAGTGAACTCTCTACAACTCGATATTGAAGGGACCTTCTAGTTTTGAGTTGTTGTTGCTTTATTTACAAAGTTTTCAGCCAGGGGCTGGTTCACCGATAAGGGCCTGTTCATAAACTACGTAGACAGTTTTTTGGGATTATTGATCCCCCCCTCCCCCTGCGTAGACAATTGTCCATACAAAATTTTTAAAATTTGTATGGGCCGTGGATAATTGTCACCCCCCCCCCCCCTAAACTGTCTACGTAGTTTATGAACAGCCCCTAATCTAGTTATAGAATTAACGATTTATAGAATAACAATCCCATACAAAATCGATATCACAGCGATTCCAGACGAATTCACAAATCCATTAAATCAAATCCGTATTTTTTTTATTTTGCTTAAAATTTTCAGAATCGTTTCTCATGACCAAAGATGCCATTTTGCATCTTCAGATCGGTATTTTAAATCGAGCGTTAATTTTATATTATTTTGCACAGCGCAACAAAAATATATGCAGGGTAGTTACAACAGACGCGGATTTCACGATTTTCGCCGATTTGTTGCGCATTTGAACTTCGAAATTTCGCGGAAACAATAAATCTCGATTAGTTTTTCGAAGGGACTTATAAGCTTTTGTAAACAATGCATTTGATCGTCGATTTGGCGTAACTAAACAAATGACAAAAACTGATACGTCCCTTCGAAAAAGTAGTCGAGAAATGATGTCGCGATGAGACTGATAAACTTTTTTTTGCATACTGTATATTCGTTATAAGTCGACGCATTAAATTTTGTTTTATGTCCGTGATCATTCCATCTTGGAAAATTTTCCTCGTGTCATAATGATTTTTTTTTTCTTAAACTGCGATCTAGAAAAGTTGTCTAGATCGCAGACTTATGATTCTTTTTTATGTTTGTTGAGGTGTTACAGAAGATTCTATTCTTGGGAGGAATTAGCAAAGTAAAAAGACGACCAGTTCGTTATAGCGACTACATAGAAGAGAAGGATCTTTTATTAATATACTCATCGCTAACTTAGATCTATGTAAATTTGTTTCTAGATTGAAATTCTTCATGTTGCTAAATGCATCGCTTCATATATATCCTAGATCTTCAAAAATTGCTGTCCTAAAATTGAAAAAAAAAATGTCCAAAATCGGTACTTTGAACATTTTTCTCTGTGCCTCAATTTCGCAATCTAATAACGGCCCTTATTACCGATGTCACTTCACAACTTATGACTCACGGTGAAGTGAAGTGACACCCGTAACAAGGGCCAACAAATTCGTGATCTGCAGAGTGAATAAATGGAGGTTAGAATTGGAACGTGCTCTTGCTTATGCAATTCATACTTATTATGCTATAAAAAATTTATGTGATCCTTAAATCATTTGTTTTATTTTAAAAAAGCATGAACAATACCGTAATAACGGATGATTGGAACCATATCTTTCCGATCAATAAATGTCACTATTGGTCACTTTTTTATTGTTTAAAAGTCACTATTTGGTCACTATTTTCGTAGATTTAGTCACTAAAGTCACTACTATTACATCACATACTCACTACCAGCCCTGTAAAGAAAAGCTCAATAAGAGACCGTGATGTGTCGGATAAAGGAGAACCGGAGTAGGAAGATAATGTATACGCAGCTAGTACTGCAAAATGTACAATTTGAAGTACTAGCTTAAA
Source organism: Ochlerotatus camptorhynchus (assembly GCF_037179485.1). Lineage (NCBI taxonomy): Eukaryota > Metazoa > Arthropoda > Insecta > Diptera > Culicidae > Ochlerotatus > Ochlerotatus camptorhynchus. Next base: position 2,989,142 of record NW_027040802.1, on the reverse strand, counting down.
TAGTACAGTGGTGAATTTTGTGCGTCTTTCGAAAGCCTTGAATGCATTAAGCTAAATATGTCTATATATCATGTAATTTGACTAATTTTCAATTTCAGCAGTTTACTTTACTTACCCCAGAAGAGTAACATAGATTTTTTTTTATTTTACGGGTCCAGGACAAGCCTTCATTGCACAACTATGTTCAAAGCAAAAACTGAAGGATAATGAAATTCAAGAGCAAAAATTAACTGAAGAAACCAAAGTATTTTAAATGCTATTCGTTGATATAAGAAGATGAAACTCGGTTCAATTTGTAAGGATTTATTTCATTTCACCACGAAAATTATAAATTAGCTTTTTTCATATGGCATTCTTGTCTGTTGTTTGACATCCACACATGGTGAAACAAAAAGTTGGTTTTCCATAGATAACTGCCGTTTCGGCGGTGAAGGACAATCACTTTGCTTATGTCGTGTGACGAACAGAGTGTAAAATTATGGACTGCTTAGGCTTAGTGTGAACTTACCTTACCTTACCAATCAGTCGTCTCCACTCTACTCGATCAATCGCCACACTTCGCCAGCTTCGTAGTCTGCGAAGGGTCCGCAGGTCGCCTTCTACTTTGTCGATCCATCTTGCCCGCTGCGCGCCTCTTCTTGTTCCTGTTGGGTCGCTTTCTAGAACCATTTTCACTGGGTCGTCGTGCGGCATTCTTACGATGTGCCCAGCCCACCATAGTCACCCAATTGTTGCAATGTGGACGATGGATGGTTCTCCCAGCAGCTGGTGCAATTCGTTGTTCATTCGCCTCCTCCACGTTCCGTCATCCATCTGCACTCCACCGTAGATGGTACGCAACACCTTCCGTTCGAAAACACCAAGGGCGCGTTGGCCCTCCACGAGCATAGTCCAGGTCTCGTGGCCGTAGAGGACCACCGGTCTAATCAGCGTCTTGTAGACAGTCAACTTCGTGTGGCGGCGAATTTTATTCGACCGGAGTGTCCTCCAGAATCCAAAGTAGGCACGATTCCCTACCATAATGCGTATTTGAATTTCTCTTTTTTCGGCGGTCACCAGTGAGCCCAAATACACGAACTCATCGACCACCTCGATTTCGTCACCGTCAATCTGAACTCGGCTAACATTGTCTTCCCTAGAACCTTTTCCTTTCATGTATTTTGTCTTTGATGCGTTGATGGCAAGTCCAATCCGCCTAGCTTCAGCCTTCAGCCGGATGAACGTTTCCGCCATCGTCTCAAAGTTCCGTGCCATGATGTCAATGTCATCGGCGAGGCCAAGAAGCTGGATGGACTTCCTGAAGATCGTGCCACTCGTGTCTATCCCAGCTCTTCTGATCACACCTTCTAACGCGATGGTGAATAGCAGACACGAAAGTCCATCACCTTGCCGTAACCCCCTTCGAGATTCAAAGGGACTCGAGAGTGTCCCCGATACTCGAACAGCGCACATCACTCGATCCATCGTCGCCTTGATCAATCGCGTTAGTTTATCCGGAAATCCATACTCGGGCATAATCTGCCATAGTTGATCTCGATCGATTGTGTCGTATGCGGATTTGAAATCGATGAACAAATGATGTGTGGGCACGTTGTATTCGCGGCATTTCTGCAGAACCTGCCGAATCGCGAAAATTTGGTCCGTGGTAGCGCGGGCACCCATGAATATCCCGCCTGGTATTGCCCCACGAACTCTCTTGCAAATGGTGACAGGCGGCGGCATATAATTTGGGAAAGTACCTTGTAGGCGGCGCTCAGCAGTGTGATCGCCTGGTAGTTGCAGTAATCCAACTTGTCGCCCTTATTGTATATTGGGCATACGACACCTTCCATGCACTCCTCCGGTAATATCTCCTCCTCCCAATCTTGGCAATTACCCAGTGCAGCGCTCTAGTTAGTGCTTCACCACCGTATTTTAATAGCTTACTTAGTAGTTTATCTACATCATTTGCTTTGTTGTTCTTCAGCCGACCGATCTTCTCCTCAACTTCTTGAAGATCAGGGGCCGGTAGGCTGTCGTCTTCTGCGCGTGCTCCAAGGTCTGTTGCCGTGCCACCTTCGTTTTCTGCTGCTTCACCGTTGAGGTGCTCGTCATAGTACTGCTTCCACCTCTCAATCACCTCACACTCGTTCGTGAGAAGGTTACCGTCCAAGTTCTTGCACATATCGGCTTGCGGCACGTAACCTTTGCGCGAACTATTCAGCTTCTCGTAGAACGTCCGTGTGTCGTTTACGCGGTACAGATTTTCCATCGCCTCGCGATCTCGGTCTTCCTGCTGACACTTCTTCCTTCGGAATACCGAGTTTTGTCTGTTCCGCGCTTGTCTGTATCGCTCAACATTCAATCTCGTGCGATGTTGCAGCATTCTCGCCCGTGCTGCATTCTTCTCCTCTACTAACAGTTTGCATTCGCTTTCAAACCAGTCATTTCTTCAGTCCGGGATCGCAGTACCTAGTGCCGCTGCAGCAGTACTATCTATGGCGGAACGGATATCCCTCCAGCCATCTTCAAGAGAAGCTGCGCCAAGCTGCTCTTCCGTGGGTAGTGCAAGTTCCAGCTGCTGCGCGTAGTTCTGGGTAACTCCGGCGTCCCGTAGTTGCTCAATGTTGGGTCGCGGCGTTCGACTTCGACGGGTGTTATGCACCGTCGAGAGTTTTGAGCCCATACATACTGCAACTAGGTTGTGGTCCTCGCATTGCGGTACGTGCGGACGTTGATAATGTCGGAGAAGAATTTACCGTCGATTAGAACGAGATCGATTTGGTTTTCTGTGTGTTGGTCAGGTGATATCCAGGTGGCATTATGGATATCCTTGCGGGGGAAAAAGGTACTTCGAACTACCATACCCCGAGAGGCTGCAAAGTTCACGCATCGTTGGCCGTTGTCGTTCGATACGGCATACAGGCTGTTTGACCCGATTACCGGTCTATACATTGCCTCCCGTCCTACCTGAGCGTTCATGTCACTGCTGTAGTTGAAGAAACAGCCCTTAATCCTCAACTTGCCCATCCTCGCGTTGATCGGCTGCCATCCAATTACGCGTTGGCGCATCTTCGGATTACTACGCGGATGTATCTACTATCTTGAAACAATACACACGGAATCCAGTGTTCAAGCTGCCAACATAGGCTAGTTCTTCTGTTGTATTGTCAAAGATAGAAGCAAAATTTATTGACCGTCTTGAAAATAAAGCTGTCACGCAGCTCCAGCTTGATACCCAATAAAAAAAGAAATGATCTCTGGGGAAATTCAATGATGATATTTTAAGTATATTTGCGAACGTTTTCGGATAAGATGTCTAAGGGAATTCAGAAGTAAATTTGGAAGAAAGCTATGCAAATAAATGTATGCAAATTGCAGCAAGCATTTTGAAAAATTCAACGAGAATTGTAAAATGAATGCCAAGATGTCTTTGGAGTAATTCTAGAATGTAGTGGAGACAATTTCAGGGGAGTTTAAAATTATGTAAAAGAACTCTGGAGAAATCCTGGGATATTTCCAATGAAATTCTTGAAAAAAAAAACTTGGTAGACATCAGCTCAGTGTTGGAAAAGTTTACTAAAACTCACTATGACTCGTGAACTTTTGCCTTGGTGAAATATCGGGAACTTTTCCAACACTGCATCAACTTAAGAAGCATGCCACAAGTTAAGTTTTATGAGCAGACTTAACTAAAAAAAATCAAATTCACCACTACAAAAGATTGCCAATATTCTACGACATTTCGTGAAATTTCTTATCCAAACTCGCTACAAAATACAAAATTGATACCAAAACGATCCAACAGAAACGAATAGAAGTAGCAAACCCGTAGCAAACTACAACAGTTTCTTTCCCCCCTGTACCTATTCCCTATTTGTGCAGATGCCATTTTGGATCCCACCACAACACCAATCACTTGTCAGTCGTCACTGATTGAAGAATCTCTGGAGCTGCCGCTTCAGATCACAGCTGGTAGCAGTAGCAGTAGCGGCACTCAGCAAAAGCAACAACAACAATCCCAACAGGAGGCATCCGTTCCGTTAGTCCGACCGATAACTATCCCTCTGACAGGCCGGTTCGGCCTTGGCGGGGGAAAACCTTCGGCCGCGGCGCTTCGTCGTGGTCCAGGTCGACCAAAGAGGGACTTTCTGCCGTTGTTGAAAATGTCAACAAACCCGTCCGGTAGTGGTAACGGGATCGGAGGATCTCCGGTAACCTCTGGTCCCACGCTGAAATTCAGCGGAGGTGTCCTAACCGGAACCAGCTTGGAAACGAAACTTATCAAAAGGTAATTTTTCCCCCCATTAGCCAATGCAGTGTTCCTAATTAGTCTAGCCCCGTATTCTCTAGATTTAAGAATACTAATGTAGTTCGTGGTAGTATTCCTAAAAGGAAATCGGACACGACACTGTCCGGCCTGGGAGGCGAAGGAGGAGCCTCTTCTTCCGGTTTGACGTCGTTGTTACTGCCTTCCCCTGGCGATGAGACACCATCTGCCAGTACGGCAAACAGTTCGGTTGCGTCAACACCTACGGCCGAGATGGAAATCGATCCGGCACTATTGATGCCTGCACCGGAAGAATCACCGTACTTTCCGGAAAAGTACTCGGGTAAGATGTGCGCCTTGTGTAATCTGGGTGAGCGGAGTCAACTGGGACAGGGTGAGATTTTACGGATCGAAGTCAAGGACGATGCGCAGCTGGCAGTAGCAGCGGCGGCTCTGCAGTCGCAGGAAGATAAAGGTTCCCTGTCGAGTCCCGGCGCAAGTCCCAAAGCGGGTAATGCCCTCGGAGTACCGCCACTGTTGAGCAGCAATAAGCGACAGAAAGGATTGAACAAGTGCAAGTAAGTTTCCGTTTTATTTAGTCGTGCTTTGAGATCTTTACGGGGGGTCTTTGTACGTTACAGGAATCCAGTAATCACGGCTGAATACGTGGATGAACTGGAGAAGATTGGACATTCCGAACCGACAGAATTTACCAACATCAATGATGGTGGATATTTCTACATTCACCGATCGTGTGCAATCTGGTCGTTCGGTGTTGGTCGGGATGCGATAACCGGAACCTTGAGCAATCTGGAAGTTGTGGTTGCGCAGAGCTTAAACAAAAAGTGCTACTTCTGCACGCGGTATGGAGCTAGCTTATCGTGCAAGGTAAATCCCTGATTTGGCATTGGAACTGTTATAATAGATTCTGGACTACATTTTGCCCATATTTCCAGATGTCTTGCCCGAAATCATTCCACTTTCCGTGTATCGCGGCAGCCGGTGGCTTCCAGGTGATCCAATCGTACAACTGCTTCTGCAAGGAACATCTTGGACAAGTGCCTTTAGTATGTACGGACGACATAAACTGCCGACAGTGCTCTGGTTTGGGCGACGTCGGCAATTTGATGATGTGTTCGATCTGCGGTGATCATTACCACGGGAAGTGTGTTGGGATGGCTCAGTTGCCTGGGGTGCGTGCTGGTTGGCAGTGTTCTTCGTGTAAAAAGTGCCAGATTTGTCGTGTGCCTGATTCTAGCGAGGGTCGAACCGTAGGTTGTGAGCAGTGTGATAAAATTTATCACGCGAATTGTTTGCGACCGGTTATGACTTCGATCCCAAAGTACGGGTGGAAGTGCAAATGCTGTCGAGTGTGTTCGGACTGCGGATCGAGAACGCCCGGAGCCGGAGCGTCATCTCGGTGGCATGCACACTATACGGTCTGCGATTCCTGTTATCAACAAAGAAATAAAGGTTTTTCGTGTCCGATTTGTCATCGAGCTTACAGGGCGGCGGCTCACAGGGAGATGGTAAAGTGCAGTGGGTGCAACAAGTTTGTTCATAGCACGTGTGATCCGGAGGCAGAGTTAACTGTTTATCATGTCAAGAAGGAAAACAATCCAGACTATGAGTATTTGTGCAGTCCTTGTAAGACGCAAATCCATACGGGAAGAATAGCTGCCATGCGGAGAAACAGCAGTATCGACGATGACAGCATGTCTGCGTCTCAGGAAAGTTTGAACGACGACGCAATGGACGTGGATCTGGAGCCACGAGAAAGGAATATTTCAGGTGACATTGGATTGGGCAAAGGGAAGCCATTTGTGGCTAGCAAAATCGCAAAAAAGAGACTCGGACTTTCGTTGAGCGGAGGTCCTAGACCGAAAGGTACGGGGAAAGGCTTTCAGAAAAAGTCTCGATTGGCTGACTTTAGCCGAAAACGTGGTCCCAAGGCTAAAATGCGGGGAATTTTTGGGGTGCCTGGATTGGGACTGCAGCGACCAACTTCAGATGTGTCCGCTAGTAAAGCTTCAGAAGATGAACCGGGTGGCGACAATCGGTTGGTGCTTTGCTCAGCCAAGGATAAATTCGTCTTGACGCAGGACATTTGCGTAATGTGTGGAGCTATTGGAACCGACCAGGAAGGATGCTTGATAGCTTGCACACAATGCGGCCAGTGCTATCATCCGTACTGTACCAATGTGAAAGTGACAAAGGTTATCCTGCAGAAAGGATGGCGTTGTCTTGATTGTACCATCTGCGAAGGCTGTGGTCAACGGAACGATGAAGCTCGATTAATCCTTTGCGACGATTGTGACATCTCCTATCACATATACTGCATGGATCCTCCATTGGAGCAAGTTCCGCAAGGAAATTGGAAGTGCAAGTGGTGTGCCATCTGCCTGAAATGCGGTTCCAACGATCCAGGGTACAACTGCAGCTGGCTGAATAGCTACTCAGAGTGTGGTCCTTGTGCTAGTCAAGTAAATTGCCCCAGTTGTGCGGAGGGATATGCCGAAGGAGAATTGATTATCCAGTGTAACCAATGTGAGCGGTGGTTACACTGTGGATGTGATCAGATTAAAAATGAAAATGACGCAGAACGATGTGCAGAGGAGGGATACAATTGCCTTCTCTGTCGACCAATTGATCTTCCTCCACCACATTTGGTGCCCAAAAAGAAAGCCTTACCTGCACCCGTTTCTACTCCTAAATCTACACCCAAGCCGGAAGAAAAGATCATTCCGTTAGCGCTGGAAGGAAACCACTACGTGGACGGAGTCTACCTTAGTGAGCATGGTCTGCATCAGATAAAATCTCTGCAAGCGGAATTCGGTAAGCGTGGCAAGCGGAAACCGAAGATTATACTGGAACCTCCGTCCACGGATAAAGATGCAGGTATTATGGCGGCTATCGAGTCTGTCGTTGCTGGTAGCAGTCTGGACAATTCGTTTGACGATGTTAAAGTTGAACCATTGGATCCCAAAGAGGAAGCCGAAATCTACAAAGACGGCATGGTATGGAATGACCCAACACCACCTGAGGGATTCGCCTTATGTACCAACGAGGGTGTTGTGGTTTTGAGGAAAAAGCGCCAAAGAAATCTGCAAAAACTAGGCATTGGAGGTTTTTTTGTGCGGAATCGAACCGTACGAACGAAAGATGGAAAGGACGACGAGGAAGCTGTCGAAGGACTGATTCCTCAGCTCGGAGATGAAGGTGCTCCAGAGGTTAAACCTAAGAAGAAACAGATTCGACGCAAACAGAAGAATAAGTTGATTGAAATTTATCCCACCATTCTTCAGGATGCTTTCTTCGGGCGACCTTTGCTTAGCTCCAATGCTCCCCCGGTAAAATTCGAAGCGCATGTAAGTGATGACGAAGTGAAGAGCGATGTTTCCGAAGATAAAACCATCAAACTGTCTGCTGACGAATTGAAGTATGTACAAGAGATGAAAATTAAAGAGGAGCATAAACTACTGGAGGAACAGAAAGCTCTACAACAGAGTTTAGAACAGACTCAGTCCCAGGAGACCAAAGCGGCACTGTCTACAGCTGCGTCAGGTGAATCATCCGAAGATAATGGAACGGGAGCAATCAAAACTGAAGAAGACGATAACAGTGATACGGAGGCACTCAAGGATCTTGATTTCCCACATGATTTAATCGAAGAAGATTTCGTGAATACAATAATAAACGACGACACACTGACAAAACTGACGGATGACGGTGAGCTTCAAAGTATGACAAAGTCGTCCAAGAACGAGCTGGCCGATATCTTAAGTCCGGATTTCAATTTGGATAATTTGGGAATGGATTGCAAAGACGTCGAAGAGATCTTCAAAAACGTACTGACGGATGAATCGCAGGTCAGTTTAGTATTGTTTTGATAATTATAGTTTTGGGTTCTAATCCATTTTGCATTTTTGTATTTTTGTAGGAATCTCAGGAATCTATGTTCGCCAACTCGATGACTCCGTACACGTCGAATACATCGACGCCTTCACACAGTATCGACGTGACGAAGAAGTCTGCACCTCAGAGATACATCAACGCTGCCACCATGGGATTACAACAGCTTCCTCAACCTATGCAACAACAGCAATCCCAACAGCCTCCCACACCGACTAGCCTACCTATAATGGCGGATCCCACGCTGCAGGTCAACCTGGGAATGCAATCGCCGCAGACTCCTTTGATGAATCAAATGGGTATGCAGTCGCCTCACATCCATCAGTCACCTCAAGACCAACCAATGGGTTCAAATATGATGATTCAACAACCATCGCCACTCCAGCAGCAACCGGGCACTCCCGGTACGCCTATTCAGTCTCTTTCGGCACCGACAACTCCGCAGCCTCATTTACCGATGATTCCACCCCAGCAGCTGCAACCGCCACCAGGGGTTCAACTTCAGCAACCCCAACAAACAATGATTCTAAACCCTCAGCAGCAGCAGCAGCAGCAGGTCCAACAGCAGCAGCTAAACCGAGGGTATTACTCTAACAATTTCCTTCCACAAAGGTAGGAATGGAGTGTGCTGAAATGACAACCCTTCTGCTCTGACCACGTTTTAAGCTACCTCTTCTTCAGTTTTCATAACCTTAATTTCCTTTTGCTATACTATTGTACTAACTGCACTGTTATCCGTTAATCTATTAGGCAGCAAAATTAGCAGCCCCTTTATCCACTCTTTCAGCTCTAAACCTAACGCGCATTGATTTTTTTTTGCATACAAATTTGGCTAGCTTGCGAGCACAATCAACTCTAAATCACGCGTGCTAATCTAAAAAAACGCATTGCATTCACTTCCATTCCTACCCCGCCCCGAAATTGGAAGCGCCTAGTATGAAATTGGCTAGTATTTTATAATTTTCTCCGCTTTCAATTGCACGACCCACCAAATGGAATATTTTTATGCATTTCTAATCTTGTTGCTTACTCACGATAGGAATCAATTCAGTATGGGTGATCCAATGCAGCAGCAGTTGCCGCCGCAGCAGCCGATCGTTACTCAACAGGTCATTCCAGGGGGACTTCCCTCGCAGCTGCTGCAGCAATCTCCTCAGGTCCCTACTCCAGGATCGGGACAAGCGCAATGGGCTCCTACTGGGCAACCGATGCAAAGCACTGGCATGCCGATGGTGTCCACTGGTCCTGTTATTCCGTCGATAGGCCCCGGACCGAGCGGAGTTGAAATGGGCGCCAACATGGGTCCTATTGACGACGGAATCGGAGTCCTGTCTGGCGCATCTGCTGCACAGAAAATGTCCGAACGCATGCGTTTGGATGAACGTGAGTTGTTCATGAACCCACAGCCGGCTCAACCATTTGACCTTCCTCTCTAATTACAATTATTTTCTCCCATACGACAGCTCTGGGAGAACTGGCAACGATTTCGTCTGTCCTGTACTGCAATACTCAACATCCGGAACTCAAAATTGAGTATCCGAACTGGAGTGATCGGTGCAAGCAGATCTTCAAACGCTGGCGCCTGTTGTCCACCGAACAGAAGCAGCCCTACCTGCAGCAGGCTCGGGACAATCGCTCCGCCATCCGCATGAAGAAATCCCAACAGGTATTTGATCATTTCTGCCACTTAGCTATTGTTTATTATTTATTCGGTTCAACGATACAAATGCTCAAAGTAAAACTGTAAACTTCAAAGCCAAGGTTCAGAATAGCGATAAAGACCACATTTCGGTCACAATGATTAGGAACATAAGATTCGATCGTGCAGATTCATCACATTTCTTGAGTTCATGTAACATATTGGATTTTTTTTTTTCCATTTGCATCATTTTCGTTTCGTTTCAACTTATCTCTTCCAAATTCTACCATTGCTCTTTGTTTTTCCATTAACTATATAGTTGATCTCATATCCCACATACGTTTTGTTTTGTTTTATCACCCATCGTTTTGTGACTAACACGTATGAAACAAATATACACACACACACATTTCTTCGTAATTCTGGTCGAATTGAGTTTTATTTCTGTACAGAATCAGCAAGTAAAGTTTTTGAGTCATCGTATGTTTGGATTTCGTCCGATCTCACGACACCTGTTTCCTTGTTTTATTTTTGTTTTGTTTTCGTTAGTTGTGTTTTGTACTAATTGCTACACAATTACCTTGAGGCTATTTTACAAGTACCGTCGAACTCGATGATATTCTTTTACTCATTTTGGTTGTTTGTATGGTTCATGAATGAATAATGATGCAAAAGTCGTGCTGTGAAACAGTTGGTAAATTGAATGCAATAGTCTTAAAATGGTCATGAGGACCATACCAACCCGTTCCTCCTGATGGCGGGTGGTTGCACAACTGTGGTAATTCGATCGAACGGCATTCGTCTGAATGGCGGTACTGATCCGAATGATCACGAAGAGAAGTTGCTGATGGTGTCAGTTGGTGAATGTTTGAGCTGGTGGAAGAGTGAGTTGGGAGATGAATGGTGTGTGGTGAAAGAGTGGGTTAATGGAAGAATGAGAGGGATCCTTAATCGACGAAGAGTTAATCCCAAACCACAAAATAAGAAGTCGTATAACAAAGCACAGATAGAAGTGAAAATTATTACAGATTAAGCTGAAATCGCATATAAGAATAAAATTCATCGCATGGTATTCTAAAATTAAAATCCCGTGGTTACCCTGGTGGGGGAGGGTACGGGTTCGGCACTTCTTAACCTATTGTCGTCAGAAGGTAAATGAAGTCTTTGAGCGCTGATTTTTTGCATGAAGACTATGACATCATTTACCCCTGACGATAATTGGTAAAGGCATTGCCAAAGTCGGCATTTCCCCTATTTTCTTCTTGAGATATTCAAAAATAGTAATATGCTTTTCAAATATTCTATGAAGGAAATATTTCATTCTTCTTTAAATATTTGAAGAAGGGGATATTTCAACAAGCCACTAAGGGGCTGTTCATTAACTACGTATACTAATTTTGAGAGGTGTTAGGCACCCCCCGCCTCCCCATGCGTAAACAACTCGAAAGAACAGCTCATGTCCGTTATGAAAATTTTCCGTAAATTTTTCCCCACCGGTGCACAATGGGATTTCTTTCAGAAAAAGTAATTTAATTCAATCATTCTTAAATTCTCTCTCCCTCTCTCTGCTGCTCTCTCTTGTTTTTTGTCCATTAATTTATTTGATAAGGCTCAACCGAATTAACTTTACAGAGCCGAGGATTCTTCTATACAATACATCTTAAAACTATAGTCAAAAGGTAACACAATAAACACTTTATCTTCCGCTATCCAAAAACCCTCCTCCATCAGAAATGCAGCCGCTTCCAGTGGTTTCATTGTATGGCAGTTACGCCATCGTGGGGCAAAGCGCTTCCATTGCAGCAATGGACGCAAAACGTGGTCAACACTCACACACTCATCACGAAACGGTTGCTTTCCAAAGTCGACGATGCATCGACCGAAAGAACTACTGATGACGATCAATGAGGAGGACCACACAATAGTTGCTGCCGAGTTAACAGACCATCGCGTGACACACATCTAGAGTGTCCTGATTCTGTTGACAGCCGAGTGAACACTCAATCTCTCTGGATATGATGGGATATTTATACATCAAAAGATAGCTTTTTATGATAGTTGTTCATGACACGAATCATTTCGGGTAATTTAGGGCGATAATATGGGTTTTCTCCACTGAATCCCCAACTTCCCGTATCCCATAATGAAACCAATCCTATTTGATTCCTCCGGGTTTTCCCGTTTAAAAACGGTATGGGTCATCGAGTTTGTATCTAAAAAACCCAGCCATGTGTAGTTTTTTCATACATTTTGAATGTGTGAACTGAAAATTGTACATAGTCCTGTATGTACCTGCAATTTGTTTCATACGATTATGAACAATGATCTTAGCATTCAAATAAAATTGGGTTTGTAAACAAATGATTGAATCACATCAAAAAAAAACTATTTTATGACTATAAAGTACGCACTTTTTAAGGAAAATGTGACTACCCATAAAATGACTCAAATTTTACGCATTTATAAGTAATTTATACTACAACAATTAGTAAAAGTTATTCATTTGTGAGTAACATATACTCATAAAAGGTGTAGAAAATTACATATTTAGGAGTAGTCCCATTTTCCGCGAATATGCATACTTTATAGTCTAAATTGAGCCCTTGATATTCATTTTTGCGTATTTTACGGTATGTAACATTTGCCATTACACAATAATAGGTGCTAAAAAACCCCATATTTTCAACCCAAACTATCTAAAAATGATTCGGGAAAAGCATTCAATTCCTCATAAAAAATTGATATAAATATCCCATCATATAAAGTGGCACTATTTTTCAATAAATTCCTATTGTGCACTGAGGCAAACTTCGATTCAGCAATTGAGCAAAATTGTGCATACTTAATGGCAGTTTTTAACAAGTTTTCCCACTACATGACTTTAAATGTCACATAAGACATAAACAAACTACATGTTTGTGTCCAAATAATGTTAAAACATGGCGAACAACGAAATCCATTCGAAAATAGTGGTTTTCCACAATAAATCTCGATTACTTTTTCAAAGGAACGTATCTGCTTTTGTAAACAAATATGCCACGTCAATTTGTCGAAATTCATAGCCCCGCACGCAAACTAACAACACCATCTTGTCCAGGAAACATTACCCTTTCTGATGGTGGAGTTAGTTTTCGAGTGCTAAGAGTTTCGACAAGTTGACGTTTGAAGCTTTGTTCACCAAAACTGATACGACTCTTTGAAAAAGTAATCGAGAAATGCAAAATAGAGTTGTAATGTTTTCGATGCTTGTGTCACATTCTGCTTAATTTATTATTGCTTAGAGTTAATAGATAAATGCCTTAGCCATTTGAGATTTATAGACGACTCGACCTTTTGCCCCACAATTCCTAATGGCATATCAAAAGTCTGATACTCCTAAAATCATCTTCAAGATAAACGCAATCATTCCCTGAAATAAAATTACTTCGCCACTATAGATTTTTTCTTGTTTTACGCCCCCAAAGCTGGTACAAATGTCATAATTGATCATCCCGATACAAACTTTTGCCTCTAATTCTTCGAAAACATGACCATTTTTTTGAGAAAAGTTTGGTTCTAAAAGACCTTCCAAGCAAGTGCCAAACTTTGAGTTTTATTTTGCACGGGCTTGGAAAACCTCGAAACGAAGTTTTGCCCCACCTTACTCTGTGGATCACAACCTCTGCTCTTTCGATCTGTTTTGAGATTCCCATCAACTGGTTCGATTTTGAACGAAACAAAACAGACAATATCTCGCGTAACATTTGAAAAGAGCCTATCCTCGTTGATGGATTCTCTTCATCGACTTTCTCTTTGGTTTACCACGGCAACATAAAGGAATTTCTCGTTAAGCTCGCAGCACAGTTCGACAGAAGATGATGTTAGCTTGCGCCTGAAACAACACAATGTATGGGAAATTCATTTGCAGTCGGATTATTCGCGAAAGAGAAAATCGACGAAGAGAATCGATCAACAATGATAACCTCTTTTCTCGTGTTGCGCGAGATATGATCTCCGTTTGCCGAAGCGCTTTAAAATGTTGTTACCCTTCTTACAAACAAGGGTATACATTAGACTTATGCAAAATTTAAAATTTACGCTCCACAGTGCTCAAACGGTTCCAAATCTGGTCCTAATTAGCCTCCCAAAGTTTGAAATCATTTGGGAAGAAACTGAATTTTCAGTCTGACAATCTATCTAACAATTCACCATATCGCTCTACTTTGAAAAATGATAGCTCTAGCCTAGTATACATACCGCTTGGAAAACCGATTTTCGATCCGAAACCGGAAGGGCCGAGTGTCATATACCAATCGACACGAAAATGCCCGTGTGTGTATGTATTGGGTCATCGTTATATGGAAAAACGCAAAATTTACTGCACCAATCTGAAAAAAAAACCCTTTTTGGTTCCATTTGGAGTCCCAAACAAGTGTGCAAAATTTGGGGACGATTGGTTGTAACTCGGCTTTCCGCATTGCGTTTGAAATTTGTATGGAAATTAGTATGGGAAACCAACTTTTTTGCATGTTTATCCCTAGAGACCACAATTTTGCATGAACCATGCAACTAATTATGTACAAATATAGTCCAGGAAGTACCTAACAAAAAATCGGTACTAGAATGTATCTAAAAAAAGTTATAGATATTCAAATATTTATGGTTTGAATTAGAAATACTAGAAGGAGAGATGGGTGGAGAGAATGTTTTGAGCCAAATGAACTGTCAAAATCTGAGCCAAACGAACATTCCCATTAGATTTTTTTCCGAGGATTTCTTATTGTTACTGGATTAAATTTGAGAGTATTGCAATCGAACAGAAATTCAATCACCTTTATGTTTCGTGAGCTTCTCAAATTCAACTAGTTTTTGGAATCTAAAGCAATATTCTAGCTCTATTGATTAATTGATCTAAGTTGGTTAATCAATGGCACCAAAAAATGAGCAAAATATTGCGATGCAATCAATTATTAATTTACACGTAAATCGAATCAAAAGTAAAAGTCATGTGAAATGCTAAGTTTTAGCAAGGGTTGCAAGATAATTTAGATACAAATCCCTGCTGCCGAATTGTATTTTGTTTTCTACGCCCATCTCTCCCTCTGAGTATTTCTAGTTTGAATTAAACACCAAAATCCCTTTTTCTGCCAACACTGCCAGTGTACCAATGGAAGTCAGATTCCAAACTGAAATAATATCGGAGTTTCTCATCTTACCGATTTGGTATGTTCAGATAAATTATTCAAAAACAATTGCTCTATCTCATATGTGTAGTTGGAGAGGGGGAGGGGGGGGGGTATTGAATTATTCAAAAACAATTGCTCAATCTCATAAGAGTTGTTAGACAGCGGGAGGAAGGGCCTACTGTCTGCAGATTTTAAAACGAAAATTGTTGTAGTGTAAATATTTAATATCCACTTGTCGGTTCATTTGTTAGTGAGGAAATGTTTGAATTATTAGCAGCTGGGAAATTTTTTAAAGCTTTTATTTGAAATATTAAACTGCCATTCGGGCCACCCGCATATAGAAAACACAGAAGTAGTCGTACGTCAAGAACGGCGTCAAGAGAAAACGAAAACTGTCTTCACCAGTTTCGTCTCAGACACAGGTACAGTCGAATTTCGCTTGTTGTGCTAACTTTAAGTGGGCTAAGTTTAAGTTGGGCTCCTACGTCACTTCTAACCAGGGTGGCCAGATTATTTTTTTTTCCATTATCGGTAGCTTCTCAAAACTTTTATCGGTAGTTATCGGTAGGCCGTCTGAAGAAGGCTTTCCCGATACTTGAAACCTTTGTGAGTGGAAGGGACTGTCCTTCAGTTCTTCTGCTTTAAACGTGTCAAAATCAATATTTCTTATTATTCTAATGCTAATTCTGACTACAAGGAAAACAACACATATAGGTATTGAACATTTTTCAAGATTACTAAAAATCTGGGATTATCGGCGAAAATCGGTAGTTTTTAACCTTTTGTCTGTGAATCGGTAGGCATCCCGAAAATCGGTAGCACTACCGATAAATCGGTAGGTCTGGCCACCCTGCTTCTAACAGTGTTGATTCCTTTACGAAATTTCGATCGGCTTCATGCAAAAACCGGCAAACGAGTGGAGTAATTTTTTTTTTTTTTTTTTCTTTGGGTTGTTTTTTGCGTCGATCTTGTTTTCCGTGCTGAGCACCAATGCTACAGACGTGCCAGGAAGGCAGCTCTCACACCTGGACCCTACCTATCGACCCATCAACTCATGAACCGGGACCAACGGCTTTACTTCCCATCCGAAGGAAGGCGCGATCAGAGATGTTATGCCTCAGAACATCCCGGCGGCGCCGTTGAGTGGAGTAATGATACAGATTATTTCAATGCGATACAACGACTTGCTTCCTTGATGGTTGTCAACGATATTGCTGAATGAGGGGTGGAGCTAATATCTGACTTATCAAGAAATCCACCCGAGACCTAGTTCAACAGCAATATTTGCTTCTAAGGATAGAAGAGCATCAAAAAGAGTACCCTGAGAAATCGTAAAATATTTTAAAATGAAATTTAATCATTACAATCTAATGACATTTGCAGGGCTGTTACAACAGGCGCGGATTTCGCGAATTTCGCGGATTTCGTGATTTTCGCGGATTTGTCGCGGATTTGAACTTTCAGTCGCGAAAATCGCGGAAACATTAAATGATGTCGCGAAAATCGCGAAGGGACTGATGTGCTGTCACAAAAATTGTGGAATTCATTGTAACCTTTCCGTCCCGGATTATTTTGCTGTCATCAATTTTGATCTTCATTTGGCTCTCAATTTTTTACCGGTTCAAACCAAAAACCCTGCAAATAATCGAGAAATGATCTCAATTCCATAAGTCAAACCGGATTTACACGGAAATTCCGTGAGGTCTGTCCAATGAGAGACATTTTCATGTTTTTATTTATTTCCAATATGAAAACAGCATTTTTCGATGTCAAATCATAAACGAATCGTATATATGCGGGTAATTACCATGTATACCGGATATTATAGGTTCTCCAAATCGTCGTTCAGTTGATTTGTTCAACTATATCAACCAAGACTGCAATAATGTCTGCAGTATCGAAATATGTCCAAACAGATTCAAAGTGTCTATGTGGATTGTGCCCCACCTATTGCTACGTATACAAGATGTTATAGGTTCTGAAATCATTCTGGAGATCAGATTATGTTTCTACTAAATCACCCAAGCCTAATTCAATATCTGTAGTATCGAAATATGTCCAAATAAATTTGCAGTGTCTATGTGGATCATGCGAACCTATATTCGTGTATGCCAAATATTTCCTAAGGATTTCCATAACGATATTTCGATATTACAGATCATAGATCATCTGGTATACGTGGAAATAATTAAACATTATCCATACAGCCACTACGAATCTGTTTGGACATAATTCGATACTACATGTATCCCAGTCATGGTTGATCTAGTAGAATAAATCATCTGAACTCCAGAACGATTTGGAGAACTTAAAACATCTGGTTACATGGCAATAGTTTATGCATGATTCACATAGACACTGTGCATCTGTCTGGAAATATTTCGATATTAAAGACATTGTCCCAATCTCGGTTGATCTAGTAGATCAAATTATCTGTACTCCAGGACGATTTGAAGAATTTACATGTGGATTACTCGGAAATAGATCATGCATGATCCACATAGACACTTTGAAACTGATTGGACATTTTTCGATTCTACAGACATTATTGCAGTTTTGGTTGATCTAGTAGAAAAAATCAAATTTGTAAAACCTATAATTTCCAGTACACGCAGAAAAATGGATTTTTGTTTCAGGGCCTAATGTATTTTGTTCTTAATTCAAACATATTGTATCACTATTTCAACAATACATATTTTTGAATCAACAAAATAGTTTGTAGAATCAACAAACAGATTATTAACTCTACAACCGGTTTGTTGATTCAAAAATATTTTTCTTTGAATTAACCGAATAATATATTTGAATCTATGCCAAAAATATATTAGGCCCTGAGCCAAAAATATATCCATTTGAATTTAAGAATCATTTCTCTGCGTGTACACATAGTAATAAGTCGTGCATGATCCACAAAGTCACATATATATGATTCGGTTATGATTTGCCAACGAAAATACAATGTCTCACCATTGGACAGACCCCAAGGAATATCTGTGTAAATACAGAACGGCGACGTGACCAACAAGTGTGACTTATGAAACTCTGCTAATTTCTCGATTATGTGCAGGGTGTTTGGTTTGAATCGGTCAAAAATTGAGAAAACTAGTGCCAAATTGATTACAACATTTAGGACAGCAAAATACGTCAGAGGACGCAAAGGTTAACTTTCAAAAAAATTTGCATTTCAAAAGAAAATGCATTTTTTTAAATAATGCTTCATCAAATCTAGGCCTGTATTATTCAATAGAAACATTCATAAACTAGGGGGCGACCCCGGCGTAGAGGTTAACATCCATACCTCTCACGCCAAAGTCACGAGTTCAAATCTCACCCCCGGACAAGTCACGAATGACTCAAGAGTGTTAAAGTGACCATAATAATTAAAAAAAAAAAAACATTCATAAACAACTGAATTTTTTTCCAAAGGATACAAACGATACTCCTTTAGCTCAGTCGGTAAAGGCGCAGCTACAAAGCGAGGCCATGCTGAAGGCGACTGAGTTCGATTCCCGTTCGGTCTATTAATTTTTCGGGTTGACAAATTTCTCTACTTCCTTGGGCATAGAATGGTACAGGCATAGAAAGCTCTCAAATCAATGTGAAGGTACTTCAAAGAACACTAAGTTCAGAAAAGGCAAAATCTAATATGCTATATGCAATAGGCTTGAAATGCCATGTAGTAGTATACAAATGGTATTTTCAGGTAATGAAAACATATCTTTTTGTCGCGGATTAGTATTTGAAGTCGCGGATTTCGCGGATCAAATTTAGAAAATATTGTAACAGCCCTGCATTTGTGTGAAAATATCTGACATTGTATATGGCACCAAAAGAGTAGGAAAGAGAATGGTAGTACTCGCTTTACAACTGCTCTTATGAGATTTCAATGTTGTTTTTGAATAACCCATCCGACCAACTCGAGAGATGTGAAACTCCGAAGTTATTTTAGTCTTTATCTTTACTTTCATTGATATAAGTGAGCGCCGGAAAGCATACAGTAAGCCCCCTCCTAATTACGCCTATTAAATGGAGCACATGTTTTTGAATACATCTGAACATACCAACTTGACAAGATCAGAAACACTGAAGTTATTGCAGTTTAAAGCCTTACCTCCATTTATATGAGTCCCCCCCCCCCCTCATCTCTTGAAGTGGCTATGAAATTGAAAAATTGTTTTTGAATAATTCATCTTAACATACCAAATCGATAAGATAAGAAACTCCGACGTTATTTCAGTTTGAAACTTTACTTCTATTGATATGAGTGACCCCCATCCCATCCCCCCTCTAACTACGCATATGATATAGATCCCCATACAGACTTTGAAGATCTGCTGCAAATTGAAATCATATCAAATTTAGCACAGTTTGTTGTTGGACACCTCAATACAGATCGAAAGAGCATTTGGAAACAGAAGAGACCCACCTTAAGGTGTTTCGCTGTGTGATTCTTGTTCTACTAATCACTTCGAAACTTCAAGAGCACAAATATCAGCTTCCAAGACATGTACCATAATGAAACTGTTACTCCGCGTTCGCTGCACTGCAGCATACATAAAGTAGCAATTTCAGATGAATTGAGGCTCTAACTTCTGAGATTTGTGTAATTGAAAATTCGAAGTGGTAGTGCATGTATAACCTACGTAGCGGCTATTTGTGGACTTCTACATTTCCATTGAGCTCATTGCTTATTATAGGCTACACAAAGTCTCCAAGGATGATATGTCAACTTAGCGGATGACAGGAAATATTGTATGTGTGTATGTGTGTTTGCGTGCTCTGTGAAATTTCATAGCTATAATGGGTCAATTGGTTCCGTTTGGACAGTGAAATTGGTCCATCCCTGGGAGGGAGATCAAGACTAGAAAAAGATGCTTTTTTATAGTTGCACAATAATAAATATGTTTCGCCATCATATGTATACTTAGATGCATATTGAAAGATACCATTAATCAAGATTTCTGTCAACATTTTGGTGGCATAATAAAATGCAAATCAGACAAGGTACATTTTCCTCACTGCACACTGTTACAACGCCAAAGAATCACAACATATTTAAATTCAAATGCAAAAAATGTTTGACAAGAAGGACCAACTATGAAATAGTGAATTTCATGTGTGCTATCTGTGTCTCCCTCCCAGGTCCATCCCTTCCTCCTGTCATGTTATATAAATTAAGGACAACTACATTGCATTCAATATACCGCGTAATATTTTGCATCATACATATCATGATACCAACATCCACACACAATACGTTCGTAGGAAGATTGTAGTTTTACCCATTATTACCAATAAAACATCCTCTCAAATAAATTATGCGGTTATGGTTCATATATTGCCACACTTCCCACCCCTTCAAACGATTCAGGTACCACAAATGTCACCTAAAGACGGCAATAGTAATAGTTCAGGTCAAGTGAATGTAGTTCCATCACCTTCCTCATCTTCATCATCACAACCACCATCATCCGTCGTCGTACAGCAGGGTGGTGTGGCTGCTGACTCCGCCGCACTCCTGGTCGGTACTACCGATCCTTCGCAATTGATGACCACGAATCCGCAGCAGCAGCAGCAGCAGCAACAACAACAGCATCAACATCAACACCTGCAGCTTCAAGCCCAGATGCAACTGCAGCAGCAACAGCAAGTCCTAAAACCACTTCAGCACCATCAGCAGCAGCTAATCGAGGTGCAAGGAAATTCTTTGGACGATGGAACCGATAGTTTAGACGAGCTAACAACAGCATCTAACTCTAACGCTATTAGTGCCCTTCTCGATAGTAACACCACACCCTCTTCTTCTAACGATACTAATACCAATGCATCCCTAGACTCTGTTATTGGTGACGGTAGCAAGAATGCCACTACAAGCACACCCACTACTACTAGCACCAGTACTCTCAATACTAATCCACTACTATCCAACAACACGCTAAGCGACAATGCGACGTCGAATGTACTCTCGTCTGCCGTGGAGAAGCAAACGCCCACCCCGAGCAGTTGTGCAGCAAACAAATCAAATCTGTTGGTAGCGGCCAACGTAGCAAACACTTTCATAAACCTTTCGAATATCAACTCGAGCTCGTTGGGAAGCGCACGGAATGACACCGAGATGGGTCAGGTCCAGCATCCACCGGCGCAGCAGCATTCCATTCCACAATCGAATGTAAACGTAGTGGTAAGTCAATCTGTTGCCACGCATGTTATGAAGACATTTACTATCGGTACAAATCGAGGGAACATTTTCGTTCCCAATGTGATAGCGACCAACATTTCGCCCCATTTTACGGTGCATCATCATCAGTATGGCTTGCGCAATGGTCCAGCTCCCAATGTGACGGTGAATCCAAATGGAAATTTCAATACCAACTCAAGTGCCGTTATAAGGCCTGGTTTCACCCACATCCGACCGTTCTTGCCTCAGAGTTCCAATATTAATTTCAACATAATTGGAAACAGTTCCGCTATTCAATCCCCCATTTTGGCCGCTTCGCTGCAAACGATTAATAAAATCGCTGCCCAACAACAGCAGCAGGTTCAACATCCTGGTGTGCAGCATCCTCATGTGAGAACTGGGGTTAACAAATTTATAAACGTGGGTCCCGATGGTTCGCAGAAAATTCTGCTGGCAACAACACCGGTTCACTTGCAGACCCAACAACAGGTTATGATGCCCATGGAACGCCAGCAACCGCCGGGTACGCCCAGTCCAGGTTACAGTCCTCAACGTTCGCAAACTCCCTGCTCGTCCCGGTCGGTAACGCCTCATTTGCAAGCTAATATGGTCAGCAATGACCAACAAATTCGCGTACTGACTCCGTCGGAAATCATGCGAACCCTGCCATCTCTAGATTCGGCCTCGTACGAGAGTCACACCTTCAACGACTCCTTTGGCAAGTCGCACTCACAAACACACACAATCATAGCAAACACACAGAACCAAAACAACACGAACATGACCAGCGTTACTCACACAAACAACAACAATAACAACAATAGTATGAGTAGCGATTCGAACAATTGCAATATCAATGAATCTGGTGGTAGCGAAAGCTTCGAAAGTATCGTCAACAGTAGTCACCCGTTGCAGGACTCTAGTAGCAATAATGGCAATTCTACTGTGGCTGATTACAGCGATACAAGTAACTCCCTATTGGCCACGAATCCGACTGGCGCCCCCTACAGTGGCGAACTTGGTTGTTCCTCTAATCCAATGACCGCCATTACCACCACCATCTCCGACACCACATGTTTGCTAAGTGCTAGTACGAGTGCAACCTCCAACACCACCACCACCAACACAACTAGTTGTTCTTCTTCTACTGCTACCACTAGTGTTACTACCACTACCACTACTACTACTACTACTACTGTTGTTACTACCACTTCTACTACCGCACCAGAAACGGTGAGAACCATGAAAGCTAGCAAACGTAAACGATTTGATCTGTTATTGGTTTTCTTCTACTTGCGAATTTTTGGGTTTTGTTTGACGGTTTTTGGTTTGTTCTAAATATTAGTTTTTATTGATTGTGTTTTGCGTACTTTTTTACCTGCTCGATTTGCTCCTTTTGATCGATGTACCGTTTGAGAACAATGGAGAGTTGTTTAGTTGGCTCCATGTTTTGTACATTCCTTCTTTGTCAATTGAGCACTTTTCTGATGCCTAGTGCGTTTTTCATAAGTTGGAACTGTTAGTTTGTTTGATTTCTTCCTTAGCAAAGCTAATTTCGGCCTTTCGATACATCTTGGACCCCTGTTAATCGAATTGTGATCCTATTATGATAAAAGATACCTTTTGTTTCTAAATTCTGCGTAAATTTAATTACGATAAATTTACAAAATTTGACGACGCTCAGCTTGAAATTGTTTGCTCTTTACTGATTTGCATGTCATTTTTGGCTTATGATTTTTTTTTTGACCAGGACCAGTTAAGGCTTAACGTTTTCACATCTTGATATCCAGTTGTAGGCTAGTTACATTCATTTAATTTTGCATGAACGTTTGCTTTCCCTCAGTAGAGCCCATTATGCACGATCGTAGTAGTTTCCCATGTTTTTTCGTTTTCTCATTATTCGCATGATTCCATTTCATCTCTTTTTTGTTTTTCATCATCCTGTTCGGTTGTATCATTTTCCCCTTCACTCAAGAGATATTAGTGCCTTTTCCCGATAGTAATTGTTCAGGTCGAAGCTATTTCGCTTTGACTTTCTCATTTGTTGTTATCGGCCGCAGTTCGTTGAGTTCGAGATCATTAATTTTAAAGAAATTTTCATTTCACCGCCCGACACAGAGTATCCCATGTTTCTATACAGAGTAGACTAGTTTGAATACTCTCTCAAAGAAGTTCGTAAGCCCCACGTTGCCATACATTGATTGCAAAAGTTAAAAGAGCAAACTTTGTTTCCATCATTTAACAAATCCACCCGTTTGTTATTCTAGCAACGTTAACCGTTTGTAGATAATTTGCATCTTACTTCCCAACTAGTAGTAGATTTGTCAACAGACGTTGAAGATACTTTTGCACAATCAAAATCTTTTTCCAAACCCAAAGTAGATTTAAACCCTTGTCTCCGTAATTCGCATACCACCGTGTATCACTGTTTCCTTCATTTTTCGTGCAGTACCGTTTTTGTTGTTGTTAACAAACCGTCTCAGAAGCAGAACCAAGACAGTGCGATGCGATTCATGGTGCGGTTTCTTCTAATGGACTTGAACTATTGCCTACTAATGAAAATTTCTTTAAAATTAACAATTGTTCGATGATGATAGCATTGAAATTTAAAATCAAATCTGTGCTTCCATTAACGGTAGATTATGTATTTACTTTCCTAATTAAGAATACTTATTAAGAAGCATTACTATGTATTTACATATTTTTGTTCACGTATTATTGGCAATATATCCGAGACATGCGATTAGTTCCTCCGAGCAGTAGAACGTTTTAAAGCACACTTTTCTCTGTTCTCTTCCCCGATATGCTGCTGTTCTTTGAATGTAAAACACAGGATCAAGATAAGATTAACTCTCAGCAGAAGAGTATGCGAGAAGCGGAGCAGGAGCGGCAGTGGAAGCAGCTGCAGCAGCAACGTGCTCGCGAGCAGCAAACCCAGCAGCATTTGATGATTCAAGGTAGGTGATCGTAATCCTTGGTGAAATTTTCTCTCGGGGGTTGGTACATGGTTTGTAGAAAAACTATCATATATCATCATGGATCTACGTAGCTGGGTGACTTAAAAAGCGCAATGCGCCATGCTTTTTTTTTTTGTTTTCGACGATGTAATTTCTATCAACCTTTTTGTTGTTATATATTTTACTTCCCATCAGTTTTTTTTTTCTTTTTAGACAGGAAAGACAACAAAACCACAAAAATCGCTTGTTTTTAAGTTATCTTATAATAATTTTCCCTTCAAGGGATCCATCTATTAGCTGTCACGTTCTAAGGGAGACAGGGTTCTGAACTATGTAATAAACCATGGAAAGAGGGGTGTATTTTTTGAAATTTCTCGTTATATAATTAATGGGCGCTTCTGGTGGCAACTCTATCAGGAAAACCGGGAAAGGGTCGGCATTTTATGTTTGCCAGGGACATCGGGAATTTGACAAATTCTCCATGAAAATCATCTTGCATTAATGCCTATTTTTGACTTTTTTTTAACCGTTATGTGATCGACAAAAAGAACACCTTTAGGAGCTCGACAAGGGTACCCGGGTACCCACAAATTTAAATAGGGTCAGGTGGGGCAAGTGTGCCACGTTAAGAAAATCTTTCAATAAACATAGGTTAATCTAACTTTTTTTTTAAACAAATGATGTACATAGAATCTTAAACATCCTCTACTTAAACCTGTTGTATCTGAAACTGAATATGTAAACGTTAAATATTTTTTCTTAATTGTTTTCATATGCCTTATCAACAAAAGCTAAAAAACAGTGTGGGGCAAAAGTGCCACCCCCATGGGGCAAGACGGCCATATAACTCAATAACAAGAAAATCATCAAAATTTCGCAATCAAACGGTTCATATTCTTCTTAAACTACTTTTTAATTAGTCAACAAGGTGAAAGATTTAATCGGTTCCGGCAAGCCCAGTTTCCCTGTGAATGGATGACTTATTCCATTCCTTTCGGCAAGCTGAAAAGCAAGACTGCGCATATCGTGGCAGCTTATTCCGTACAGCCGACTTTCCAGTTTGATAACATGCTCAACTAGTTCCTGTTCCTGTTGCACAGAAAAAACTTGCTCGAAGCGCCCCAAATGTTGCGATCCAGGTTCCAACGCCAGCAGCACATATTTCGATAGCGTTTTGCGAGGGACACCGTGTTCCACTGCTGCTCTTCGCACAGAAATCCCATATTTAGTCACGGATCGTATGGCCGCAACCATATTCTGTTCCGACCACGATTTACGCAACGATTTTCGCTTGTAGACACGCACCATCACTTCGAAACTTCACTCTGAGGCGACAACTTTTTGAGGTTATATGTCTTGTTTACTATGGCTCTTTTGCCCCAGGCAAGTATGGCGCTCTTGCCCCCGTGGAGAAGACGAATTTCAAATACGTTTTTTGAGGATCTACATGCAAGAATAAGTATTTATATATTGAATGTCGCAAAATGTATTACCGTACAATAAAATCTACATCGTATTATTAAATTTTCTTAGAAAAATGATGAGAAAAAGCTTATTTTATGTCATCGATTTCTTATAACATTTTGAAGTTTTCGACAACGTGTAAGTTTTTTAGATTTTTTGATAATATTTACATCATAATGTATAACCAAATTTGATGCAGTATATCTGAAGGGCTTTTTATAGCATCCCATTAATAAGAAATATCAAAAATGTATTTCAGGCTTCGATACAAGCAGGTGGCACTTTTGCCCCATATGGCACTCTTGCCCCACCTGACCCTACTTGCTACTGACCGATTATGAATCTTTTAGCACCATTGGATTCAAAAACTTATCCTCTTTCTGAACATTGCTAACAATGTTCATCCGGAATTGTTTCCTGTAGATTTCCTGTAGAAGATTTTTCTTGCTACTTTCGCTAGAATTTCGAAGGAATCGATATCAAAGTATCAGAATCTCCTTCAAGACACAATTTCAGCTCACTTGAGGAACATTTTAAGGTTTATCCCCGGAACAGTCATTCCGGAGCAGGTTTCCGTAGGGCCTCTAGTGACCATAGAAGTGTTTGTGAAGAATCCCCTACAATAAGGGTATCAAAAATTATGAATTTACAGCAGAAGACTGTTTATCATAATTTTGTGGTCATCCGATGGATTGTCCCCGGAACGGCCATTCCGGCGCAGGTTCCCGTAGGGGCTCTAGTGACCATAGAAGTGTATGTGAAGAATCCTCTATAATATGAGCATCAAAATTCATGACTTTACAGCAGAAGACTGTTTATCATAATTTTTTGATTTGAGTTGGAGGCGAACCAGCCCCAGACTAAAAGCCTTCCTAATAAAGATAAATTAATTAATTAATTAATTTTTTGATCATCCGATAGAATGATGAATTTTAATACCCATATTGTAGGGGTTTCTTCCCAAATACTTCTATTGTCAATAGGCTCTACGGAAACCTGCTCCAGAATGGCCGTTCCGGAGACAATCCATCAAATGGCTACAAAATTATGATAAACGGTCTTTTGTTGAAAATTCATGAATTTTGATATCCATATTGTAGGGGTTCCTTCCCAAAAACTTCTATGGCCACTAGAGGTACTACGGGAATGCTTAGTTCTAAAACGTTATACAGGAAATCCGGATTTCCGGGAACCAGACGATTCTGGATGGACATTGTTGGCAATGTTCAGAAAGAGGATAAGTTTCTGAATACGATGGAGCCAAAAGATTCAAAATTGACCGCAGTAGCAAGCATTTCAATTTTGTGGGTAGGTACCCGGGTACCCTTGTCGAGCTCCTAAAGGGTAAAAAATTTCAGGACCCCCATTTCAAAGTCCAGTGCTGCATATGAAATATTTTTCCATGAAAAGTTGTCTCTCCATGAGTTCTAAGATGTCACTGAATTCTGGTTTCCTGTCGTGAAATAACTGTATAATTTCTTAACATGAAATCTGAAAAGGTACCCGGGTACCCTGTCGATCACATAACGGATAAACAAACTCAGTTTTCTTAAAATGTAGCAATTCAAAATTAAGCATTCGCATCTTGACCATATTTTAGTCTTTGTTAAATCAAATTTGTTGTAAGATGCAAAACCTTCGAAACGATCTAGAAAAATCTGTCAGTTTGGGCATTTTCTTGACTTCCCTTGCAGGGCTCGTAGCGAGTCACTTTTTGGTGACTTGGTCACTTTTTTCAAGCCAGTCACTTAAAATTCTCCTCTATTAAGGTCAAGTCACTTTTTCTTGTTTGTTTTAGCATGATTTTATTTTAAGACTAATAATTTTCCTTGCAGTGTGTAGGATCTGATAGTCCAATCGATGCCTATTTCAAGTGTAACTATTCAAATCGACGTGTCTGCTTTTGTAAACAATCACTTCAATCGACGTGTCTGCTTTTGTAAACAATCACTTCAATCGACGATTTGTCTTAACTGTTAACTCACCCAGGGGCGACCCCGGCGTAGTGGTTCACATCCATACTTCTCAAGCCAAAGTCACGAGTTCAAATCTCACCCCGGACAAGTCACGAATGACCTAAGAGTGTTAAAGTGACCATAATAAAAAAAAAACTCTCCCACACAAACAAACACCATCATCAGGTAGGGGAATCTTTCCCCATACTAGCTGGTGTTGTTAGTTACTGTGAGTGAGCTAGCAGTTACCACAAATTGTCAATTGAAGTGCATGTTTACAAAAGCAGATACGTCGATTTGAATAGTTACGTTTGATTTTTCTCTGTTTTTTCGAAGGTGTTAGAGCTTTTTGACGTTTAATCGTCTTTCTCTATCTACAGGGTGTTTACTTATTTGGCTAATTGAGTTCTTTAATTAAAAAAAAATTGATTTTTATATATTATCTGAAAGAGCTTCGTTTTCTGAGTAAGCAATATTTTTTTCGAACCCACACACTTTCATCTCGATTTTTAAATCAAGATTTAAAGCAAAATAATAACTACACTGTTTGACACTAAACTGACAAACTGACAGCTCGCTCCCATACAAAGTGACACCGAGGGGCGCTAATAAAGTGATTTTTGCTAATGTAATCGTTCTTATTTAAAATAGTTCCAGTGTACCAAAATTAATTTTAATTTTAATGCAGATTACGAATATGTATTTACCTCAATACCCCAGGAAATTGGTGCAATCTAGATTATTCATCAAAATGATTTTTTCTCTGATATTTTTGCATGCTAAAGTCTTCTTGATATGTCTGCATCTTAGTAGAGACATGTTCCGAATTTTAGTTAATACCCGATTTGAATGATTTTCGCAATGAAATTAGCTTTACTTAAGAGGTACAGACAAAGGGTAAAAATATGCTATTAAAACAACAACAACAGCAATTAACACGAACGTTTTAAACAGCTTTACAATCAAATCCATATAATGTTGAAGTTTAACCACCGACGAACCGACGAGGAGCATTTCGTTTGTCCACAATTCGAATTGTCAAACGAACGATTGGAACTTTCAAACGGGCGATCAGATCTGTCAAACGAGGTGAGACGCAAACCAAGGCAATATAAATTATACCTGGGTTCGTGTCCTTGCTCATGGTATGACCAATCCTCTGGCACGGCCGTTGGTTCTTGAAGCTGCCGTCAGTGATAACGATGGCGTTGATGTTGGAATGATTTTAAGCTTCGGTCATACGTTATCATCATCATGGCTTAGCGATGAGTTTCACCAATCCGAGTATGACCAACCGATAGGACGGTCATTTTTTCTTGAAGTCACCGTGAAATCACTTTCATGCACTTCTTTCTTTTAATTTCATAGAGCGATAGAAACAAAACTGAAAAACACCGAGAGAACAATTGAAAACACTATTCACTTGAGAAATGTTCATCAATACCACAATGTTACCATGGTCGTACAAACAAACGCATAAAAGGAGCTGAAACTCGTAATTTTTACATCAGCTGTCAATAACTGACGTATAATCGAACCAAAGAGCCAAAACAATCGGCTTCAAGCAAAGTGTTCTTGAATGACTTTTGTGCCAGTGGAGGGGCTATGACGCAAGGGGAGGAGGTGGCTGTCAAATACGAACAATCGTCGTCTACCTCGCATAACTGGTTCCAAACGTAAACAAGCCATAAGAAACCTACAGGGTTTGTTTACGTTTGGAACCAATTACATACAAGAATGATCAGTAGGCTGATTTGACAGCACGTCCCACCCCAGGTATGACGCGGTCGGATAGATCCGGAGAACTTCGAGATTAGGGCGTAATTGCTTTTGTAAACAAACGCGTCAATCAATGATTTCTCGTGAATTAAAGCTCAATCTTGAAAACTAACAACACAAACAGGTAGAAGAATGACGCCTCAATAATTTGGTATAGCATATTTGCGAGATTAAGCTTTTATTCGCGAGCAATCGGTGATTGACTTGTTTATTTACAAAAGCGATTACGCCCAAATCTCAAAGTTCTCCGGAGATGTTGGTATGCAACGTACTTTAAATATGGCGTCTTGGGCACGAGTTTGAAAGTAGCTTGTATAAGCTATCACGTTGGTTCGTCGGTGGTTTAACGCTTACTTATTTAATGTAAGTCTAAGATCTCAAAATATTCAATGTCTTGAAGTTTCGTATTCCATGTACAAGATATTGAAAATTTTCAAATCGACAGAATTACGGAAAAATAAATAAATGATCTATTTCAAGCTTTTAATTAACTTTATGAAAGATTAGAGATCTTCAGTGATGTCCCATCAACTTCAATTGTGGTAATTTTACAGAAATGCTTAGGAATGAAAGGAAATGCTGAGGATTTCAGTGAAGCTTCATAAACAAACTACGGGAACGTAAAGGACGTTAATATACATATTTTTTAGTCACTTTAACGCTCTTGGGTCATTTGTGACTTGTCTGTGGGTGAGATTTGAATTTTTGACTTTGGCGTGGCGTGAGAGGTATGGATTCTAACCACTACGCCGAGGTCGCCCCCATCCTGAAAATATGGGGAACTGACAGGAAGCTTCAAGAACCTCAAAGCGAATTTATTCACATCAGAAAAACTGCAGGAAATGTTAAGAAGTTCCTAGAATTTCAAAGAACGTCACCGTTGTCAAGAACTTCAGAAATATAGAGAGCTTGCGGAAATTGTGGAAATTTTCAAAAAGTTCTTAGTACCTCCGAAATGCTTGATCTAGAGGTCTTTGGGGAATTTCAGAGAACTTAGTTTCAAAAAACATCGAGAACCCTTAAGATGATCCGAGAATTTCAGCGAAGTGCATAGTCCTTCAGAGAATTTATGAAAACTTAAGAAATATTTCTGGAACTGCACAGAATTTCAGGGAAGTTTAAAGGTGTTTATGAGATTTCCATTTATTTTAGAGCAGAACCGAGATCTTCAATAGAATTGCTTCATGCTTCATGGAAGCTCCGAGAACATTAAGACATATTAGATAATCAAAGGGCAGTTCGAATAATTTCAATAATTTCAAGAAAATTGCAGAAACCTTAAATAAGTATCGAGAAATACAGGGAATTTCCGGAAACTTCAGCAACTTTCAGAGATAATTTCTGGAATGCAATAAAGTTATTTGCACATCCGAATATTTTAAGAGTGTTAATACAATGAAAATTTCAATAACTAACAAAAAAATGTGAAAATTTGGCTAATTTGATTAGAGAACGAACCATTCATTAAAAAATATGAGAATTTTTTGGAAGCACCGATATCTTCAAGAAATTTCAGAGAACTTCTAAGAAATATAGATACTGTTAGATAGTTTCATGATATTCAGTGAAGCTCCGAGTACTTCGAGACTCGAGTTCCAACAGATTGTTCAGAACAATCCCATCAACTTACGGAAATTTGCAGCGATTTACACGGAGTTCCGTGGAATTATGGGATATTCCAAGAATTCTATCGTTGATCGAAAAACTTCAGAAACGTCAGGGAATTATGAATATAAATATCAGAAAATAAATTTTAATATCATCAGAAAAGTCTAGGCTATTGAAGAAGTTATGAATTAATGTCGATAATTATATGGCAGTTCCACGAACTTCTGAGAAATCTTGAGAACTTCAGTGAAAATCATAAAACAATATTTATTATTTCGTTTCGATTCCAAGAAAATTCCGGGAGCTTGAAGAAGTTGCTAGCATTTCAGAACAACTTCGAAAACTTCACAAAAGTGCAGAGATCTTCAGAAACATTTCGATAAATTCATAGAATTCTATGGAACTTAAGGGAAGATCCGAGATTTTCAGGAACTTTCATGAACATTAGCAAAATGCGAGAGCATTTCAAAGAACTTTAGTAAGCTCCAAAACTAGGTGAATTTCAGGGGGTGTAAGTTCAATTAGCTTCAGAAAATAAGCCCCAAAATTTCCGAAAATTTAAGATATGTTAAGAAAATTATGTTCGGATGTTCACGGAATTATTAGGACAGCTCAATTAGCTTCATGAGAACTGCAAAAACTTAAGAGAAGTTTAGAGATCTTCAGGAAAGAACAGAGAACCTCAGAGCAGTTCCGTTAACATTAGAAAAATTACATATATTTTAAAGAAGTTTAGAGAATTGTTAAAACTTTTGAGAAGATCGAAGTCCGAAAACGGTCAGAGAAGTTTAAACATTTGATGAAAAGTACTGTGAGCATCATGCTAGTTTCTTGAACTAAAAGAGAACTTCACGGTAGTTCCGTTAACGTCAACAAAATATTAGGAACTTTCGAGTAGTTCGGAAGACCTCAGAATAGTCCACTTCATATACATTGAAGATTTCTCGTGCAAATTCACTTGGAGTTCTCTTCAGCATTCGCTTTCTATTCTCCCGAAACTCTAATGGAATTGTTTTAGAAATTCAGTTGGAACGGTTCTTTAATTTGTCTAAAAAATATCACTAGAATATTCCTAACATACTATTCGCAATTGCATTGAAATATTCATCAAAATTTCGTTGGAACTATCCACCGAATTCAATTTTATTTTTATTTTCCTCGCAATTACCTTGAAATCCTCCTCAGTAAGACACCATTTTGAATGATTCTCAGAAATTTCATTCAATTTGATTCTCATTAATTTTGAATCTCACTCCTTCCCTTGGAATCCAAGGATTTATTCTCCAGATTCCGAAGTTGGAATTTTTCTCTGAAGTTCACTGGAGTTCTGCTCCTCCGAAATTCCTTTTCATAAAAAATTTACTTTGAAATTAATTCAAGGTTTTTCTTGATATTCTACTCAAAACTATCTCAGGTTTCACACGAAATCTAAAATTCCTCAGAACTACCGAAGCAGATTGCACTTGATGTTTTTCTCAAAGATTTCCCCCCAGAACTTCCTTGGAATGAGCCTTTTTTCTCTGTTCGGGACCTAACACCACTGCGACCAGTAATTTGATCTATTGTTGTATGTTCCGTGTCCTTAGTTTAGTGCACGTCGTATTACCAACCGGTGGAAGCTAACGACTTTAAATTGGCTCACTACTTGAATAGCCTATTGGTCCCAAGCAAATCGATTAGTGTATCCCATTCTAGTCAAAATTCTAGTACTACACTAAGTTTGTTTTGATTCGCTATGAAAGTTTGACAGATAAAATGAGGGGTTCGTAGATTTTCCTATGTTTCGAGGGGTGCATCGATTAGTTTGGGACCGAAGATAGTACCAGAACTGAGCCTAAAAGTTGAGCATGGTTCTTCGGGACCTTCTGGGACCTCTATGGTATTACCATAGAGGTAACTCTAAGACCACTGGGTCCCGAAGAAAATCATTATTATTTTTGGCTCACTCAGTACCAGAACAACGGTCCCAAGCAGTCCCAAGCTATTTCACTCACCCCTGCATGTTCTGCATGAATCCACACACCCCTGATGTTATCTGTCAAACTTTCATAGCGAATCAAAACAAACATAGTGTAGTAATAGAATTTCAACTAGAATAGGGTACGTTAATCGTTTGCTTGGGACCAATAGGCTACTAAAGTGGTGAGCCAATTTAAAATCGTTAGTTTCGTATTGATTGTTGGTATTACTCCATCATTATAGAGAAATGATGAAGTATTCGATTTTTTTACAGTTGTCATTCTTGCATTTATCGCAAGAATCCGACTCAAATTGAAAGATCCCGTTATTTATACCCTTCGGAGTGTTGAAACACCCTCCAAAGGCGCCCCTCTTTGTCAGTCAAAATTGGATTCGTTACCAACAAAATAAAGCAATGACACCGATCAGTGTTGGGAAAATAACAAAAAAATTAAATCTCACCAACGCCCAAGATCACGCTTGATTTTCGTAGAC
This sequence comes from Ochlerotatus camptorhynchus, assembly GCF_037179485.1. Taxonomy (NCBI): domain Eukaryota; kingdom Metazoa; phylum Arthropoda; class Insecta; order Diptera; family Culicidae; genus Ochlerotatus; species Ochlerotatus camptorhynchus. Next base: position 2,955,782 of record NW_027040802.1, on the reverse strand, counting down.
AAAAATCAACAAGCAAACAACTGCGATTGATTTTGCAAGCTGTGATATCGCAGCTCGGAATATCAAGCTAACAAAACTCGCCAACTGCAAATCTCACCAGACTGTGGTGAGATCGAGTTTAATGATGTTTGCTTTACACCCGAATGCAACCGAAACTTCCATAACGGCTTGCAGCAGTCCCTTCGCGTCTGCCATCGGTGAAGATTAAAAAAAAGATAGCAAACTATGCTTTCTCTTTCTAAGAAAACGATGTGCAATGGAATCATTTTTGTGTCGAGTCAACTCTCAGCTTGATTTTTGCACGTTGTGAATAGTCTCGCAATATCAAAGGAGCTTGTAAAATCAATATCGAGCATGATATTTTATTCCAATATCACGCGTGATATTGCGAGCGCATGAGAGCTGGAAAGTATCAACTGATTTCTGATTTTGCCAACACTGACACCGATAATGACCATGCATCAGAACCCTAGTCTTAACCACATCAAGGGAACAACTAATTGAAGATTAGGAATCACATATATGAAGACTAACTAACTCATTTTTCCTTGTTTCAAGCTCATCCTCGGTGGACAAAACCGAGTCTTATCACTATCAACAAGGCATAAAAAGTAACAAGGACTAAGATGTGTTCCTTTGATTACTGAAAAATGCTGTTCCCCTAGTTTGAAGTAGTCAGGACTAGGAATCGGTGGTAGATCTTACATCCCGTAACGTACCACGAAAAGATGATCTACCCACGTTACGGGGCTCGAATGAGCCTTTAAAACTGTGCAAAAAATTTGACTCCAGATTCTTTAAAATCTTTTGAAGTATGGATAAGAGAGCATCCCGCTCTCCAATTCCAAACTTCTAATTGTTCTGATCAAATTAATTGAAAGTAAGTTCAATATCACCATTGCAATGAGTATTGACCAATTAATTTGTTTCAAGCCATAAGAAATCCATGCTCACTATGCTCCTCTTTCCCCTATTAAAACTTTTAAGTACAGAATTTCAAAAACTTGTTCTATTTTAAAATTTGTAAGAGTATGCATATTCCATAAAAAAAAAACATTTCAAGCCTCTTAATTTTAAATTTATTTCCTACTGAAGATTTATCCACTCTAGATATATAAAGATCAATGAGTGAATGAAAATGACGAGGAAAATCAAGTGTTAGTATTTTAAAATGCATTATTTTCTTTAAAATATGTTTAGTAAGAAAATTATCAAATTCTCTGAGACTTCCAGGTATTTTATGGAAAAATAAAATTACCTGAAAATTCCCGGTTTTCCAGGTTTCCAGTAGACACCCGGCTAATGCCGTGGATTTGGTTTTAAACTTTATGTTGAATCTGTACAGGGTGGTTCGGAATAACTGTCACTTTTAACACGATGCCTACGGTAAAATGTGTAACGGCAAACTTGCAATGTTTGAAAAATCATAGCTCAACCATTTATTGACGAGTTTCGAATCTTTTGCCGCCATTTGAAACTACAGACTTTAAAGATTCATACGGTTAAATTGCTGCGTAATCATTTTTCAAAGATTGCCAATTTTTCATTACACATTTTACCGGAGGCATCGTGATCGGAGAGGTCAAAATGGTTATAACGATTGAACGCTTGCATGAATTTTAGCATACTTTAATTAAAATCACTCTCCCTTTACCTTAATTACCAGTTCCAGCACTTGTTGAGTCTGACAATGCGTCTAACTTGAACGGATTTTCCAAGCATGGTTCTTTTATACCTCTATAATGAGGCGAAAAATAAATGTTTCATTCTTTCGAAGAGATTTCAGTTCCTAAAAGATAACATACGAATTTATACAGATTTATGAAATGCTCCACTTAAGTAATATTTTGTTAAGATTTTTTTAATGTTTATTAAAAACTAGAAAAACATCGTGTCATATAATAAACCAATTACCATTTATAAAGCTACTGAAAAAAAAAAATTACGATAAGTTATCAGAAACTACTGATAGACCTTATTTTCTGATTCAGAAATCTTATAACAGTTTTGACATTTTTAGTTAGTCTAACATGTTTCGAATATTTGCTCTAGAAAAAAGAATTTTGTTGGACTTAAATGGAATGGATAGTTGAATTAGGCTTCAAGCATTAAGCATGCAACAGATTTTTTGTAAAATATGTTTAATAAGTTGGTTTTTAAGCGGGTCGCCATATTGCCCCACTTGCCCCTATTGTTACTTGATTATAATTGGGACGGCTTAAGCAATAATTTCTGCCTAGAAACAATGGATACAACTCTTTTCCAAATCCCCATTCCAGATCCCACGATGCAGCTGCAGGTGACCACCGATGTTACTGCCATGGGTCCGATAGCAAGTCCATCGCCCACATCTCGTAACCAGTTCGTTTCTCCGGTCAACAAAAGTCGGATGGTTCCACTTGGACAAAATACACCGTCAAGTCCGGTTTCCAACTTCCAGCATCCGGGGATGCCCGGTCGTCCAATGTCGGTTTCTTTGCAGCAGCAGCAGCAGCAACAGCGTCAACTTCCCGGGCAGCAACGACTCAATCAGAGCCCATTCTCTCCTCAGTCTCAACCTCCGCAATCGCCACACGATATGCTACCAGGTTCACCGGCCAGTCAATCCGGCCTTGATCCATTTGCCAGACCACCTTCCGAAGGCGTACAGGATAGTTACATGCATCATTCTCCACAAACACCGCGGTCGGTCGGTCACCAGAGTCCTATTCAGACACCAAATCGAAGTCCAGCCTATTCCGGTCAACCAATGCCTAACACTCAGAATGCAATGAGAATCAATCTGGATACACCGTACGCACAGGCTCCTGGAACTCCTAGGCCTCAATTTTCCGGAAATTCAGGCCGACAGACAGTCTACGCTAGACCCGGTGACCTGTTCGGTCCTGTTCCGAATTCTCCATTCACATCTCCTCGCTCGGATGGTTTCAATCAACCTGTAATCCAGGAAGGCAACCGCCAGTTGCGAGATCTTCTGCAGCGACAACAATTGCCAACTACCGGTCTAGGTCAAGTGATGGTGCAACCTCAGCAACCAACCTTGCAATCACCGCAACCCATGCAACCTCAGTCTCCATTCATGGAAGATCCACAATCTGCAGGACAGCTACAACAAACACAGCAACAGCAGCAGCAGCAACAACAACAACAGCAGCAGCAGCAGCAGATACCTCAGCATCAACAATTGCCTAATCCTCAAATGCAACCAGCACCTATGGACAACGTTACCTTCAGGCAACCTTTGCCTCCCAACATGATGCCTCGGCCTCGGTTGCAAATGCCGGCAAGTGGAATTCGGCAGCAGGGTCCCAATATGGTGCCAGGACCTGGTGGTCCTGGTATCCGGCAGCAGATTGTCCGAACTGCTGCAGGCGGTCAAATGTTGATTACTCAACAGTTGCAGCAGCAGCAGATGCTGCGACAACGCATGCAGTTACCTAATCGTCCCGATGGACCTTTTATTGGGCAACTGCAATCTGGAGGGCACATCCAATCACTCGGACAGCAACAAATTGGACAAATGTCGGGTTCATTGACTTCTCAAACGGATCAGCAAAATATTGCATTGCTAGCACAGAGGTTGGCCGGCGAAGGTGATGCACATGTTCCTTCATCGAATGCTGCTCCGGCCAGTTCGACAGCCATTACACATGGTGGAGCGAATCCGGCGCAGACATCTGCTCCATCGCAGCCGGCAAGTGGTGGAGAGGGAGCTTCCGAGATACCGGATAGCGTTTCGGCTGAGCTGGAAAAACTCGAGCAGGAGGACAATACCGGAATCGGTGAGGTGGAGGGCGTTGGAGATATACTTGGTGGGTTGGGGGATGACGACGACGAACTGCTAGATTCCTTGACGGCTGAGATGGGCGCAGATTTCAATATTTTGGAATATGCCGATCCGGAACTGGATACGACGGATGGCGAGAAGTCCAATTTGCTGGACAGTTTGGAATTGGACGAACCGGAGGGGGATAAATCGGAGGACAAAGCGAAAGCAGGTCCATCTGGAGATCCGAGCAAACCGGAAGCTGATGAGAAGACTGATGATTCCAAAGCGGTACGATCCACGACGGTGGTGCAGTCCACTGTAATGACGGCGTCTACTTCGGTGGTTACTCAACAGCAGCTATCAACAGGGGTTATGGTGCAAAGTCAACAGCAGCAGCAGCAGATGATGCAAACTCAACAAATGCAAACAATGCAGCAACAATTACCACCTCATCATCAGCAACAACAGCAGTCGCAAGTGATGGGACAACAACAACAACCCACACAGCTTCAGCAGTTGATTGGCAGTGGTCAACCGATGGGTCCACAACCCCAAGGTCCACCTCAGCAACTTCAACAGCAACTGCTTGCTGGGCAAATGAAGACAATACGACAAAACATGCTGACACCGGCGCATCTTCAACAAATTCAGCAACAAATGCAACACCAGGTGTGCAGCAAATTTAAATTTTTTGACTGGATGTACCATTACTTTCTCGGTTTGCACTTTCTTTCAGGTTCAACAGGCTGCAGCAATGGGAAAGCCAATGCCCGTTGGAACGCAGTTGCTATCGAAAGAAGGTGCTGTCGGGGTAGTTACTGCTAATAATACTGTTTCCGTGCGCGTTTCAACAGGGTATGACTAAAATCCATTTAAAACAACAATAGATGTGTAGGCTAATTACTTGTTTCCATTTCCGACAGTTTGTTGAATCAATCGCGGATCCAGCAGCTGAAGATTGGTCATCCGGGTGGAATAGTTCAGCAGAATTTGATTCAAGGTCAACAGCAGACCCGGATTGTCCAACAGATTCAAGGTAATCGAATCATTCAAACGGTTGCCAATCCAAACCAGCCGGGACAACCGCTCGGTGCGGGCCAATCGGTGCTGCATCAGCAGCTGCAGCAACCGAGCCAACCTGGCGCTGTACCGGTAGCTAGTGTACCAGGTCAGCCACAGCCTCCCCCACCGCCCTATCCGGAACCACCGCCACCGTATCCGGGAAGTCAACCTGGTGCCATGCCGGGTGCTCCTGCAGTCAATCAGGTTAGTGCTGTTTGTCTGTTTTCATTCACCGATTTCAATATGCTATTTGCAAGTTCGTTTATATGTTTATTGAATGATTGGTGTGATTGTTTAAGTATCTCGATATATAATCAATTCACAAAAACATTCAAACGTGAATTCTGCTATAAAAAAAAACAAAGACAAGTACCAGACAATTTGTCACTAAAAGTGCGTTCCATTTTGTTTCTACCAATTTTTTCTTCTTTTCTTCTCATGCATGTTTGTATATACAAAAAAATCGAACCAAATAATCTTAAATTGTTTTTGAAAACGCTCATCTCCCTATAACGTTTATGGCGATTGTGTTCCATTTGAATGTGGCCGTTGTTCCTCTCCGACTAACCACCAAAAATAATGAATGAAACTCGCCTAACGAAGCATTACCAAATAACGCATCCACCGCCGCCGCAGCCGCCGCCACCACCTCAGTCACAACCGCAATTGCAAACCCTGCCTTTACCACAACCACCACCACCACCAACATCACTACCATCTTTGCCACCACCAACACCACAACCACTTCCCTCTCTTCCTCCGATGGGTTCCTTCCCGTATGGAGCGGTGGTGCAGCCCCACAGTCATCAGCCTTCGAGTGGCCTGTTGCCCCCGATGGATCATCATCACCATCTGGCTGGGCCGCATCATGGCAACTATGCGCAAAGAAATTACTATCCGGGTATCTCCGCTGCAAGACGATCGTTGCTGCTAAAGGTGAGCCAAGCCAAAAGTCTGTCCTTCAACAAGCAACTTCTCACGGAGCCAGAAAACTTAGAAACCAGTAATGTGAAATCCAATTGCACCACCAGCATCCAGCAGATAAAAAAAAATCGAAATGGTTTTTGACTAGCGTAGTCTTTCTTTTTTTTTTTTTCTTCTTTTGTTATATTTGTAGTGCCACTCACGACTCAAGCTTTTCTAGTTACTCACTAACTGCCGACATAGGATCAGTAGACTGATCAATCTTCGAATTGTTGACCATCTTTTCGAAATGTTCGTTGGCTGAAAATGTTCCTTTGGCTCGTCAGACATTCTGTAAAATTGCACTTTACAAAACATCGCGCAAGTTATATGAAAAAAAAAGAAAGAAATCTCAGGCATCTTCTGTTAAGGCTTATATCCATTGTCTAGGGAAGAAATGTTGCTTTGCTAAGAAAATTTCTGACTTTAGGTTTCGGTCGGTCTGAAATCGATTGTGCTTCGTTACTCTGAATGTTGTTATCACAATTGGCTTGAATCCGATGAACCCAAATAAAAAAAATATTCAAACGAGTAGGAATGAATAGAGGATGCAAACACATTGATTTGGGATTATGACATTCGGAGATGTGATATTCGGAGTAAAGACATTCGGGACAATGCAGCACAGCCCCAGAAATCATATAAGAAAGCGAACCGAAGAACCCCCACGCAAACCAACAACACCACCTGGTAGGGTAAATTCTCCCCTTCCCGATAGTGCTCTTGGTTTGCGTGGGCGTTCTTCGGTTCACGTGAAAAGGGCCTAACAAGTTGTTTATAAAAGTTGATAGGCTATTTTCTAAAGTTACGCGAGAATTACGTTAATTTTTAGTAAACACGGCAAGTTTAATCGTGAGTTTATTCCGTGCATTGGCAATGAGTTGGAAATCTCGCTAATAAAGCATTAAAAAAATTGGTATGTTCAGATGAATTATTCAAAAACAATTGCTCTATTTCATATGCGTAGTCGAAAAGTCTAAGAAAAATATTAAATGGGATTAGAGGCTTTTAAGTGTAGAGTATAAGCAAATTACAAAAACATTGAAGACATGCTGACAAAATCTGATCCATGCTGTATAGAAGTACATAACTCACTTCCCTAAAAGGCAATGCAAAAGTGCCGAAATTTTTCGAAGGTATTCTGGTGGGCCAGGGAACGATTTCGTATTGTCAACAGATTTACAAATATGCAGATTTAATAAACTACTCATAATTGTAATGGAAAATTCTTTCCCTGTTTGGATTGGATTTGATCACAGTTTCTGTTATCAATAGTGGCCACCACTGGGTCGACCATTGACCCATGTTCTTTCCCGACTTTCACACCTTTTAGCAAAATTACCGACAACAACGGATAACGACCTTTTGTAGTCAAAGCAGCAAACGGCAATGTGTTTTGTTTCATCCAAAATCGCAGGCTTCCCATCATTTCCACAACCATCAAGCGATTGCAATTTCCCCCCATCTGTTCCTAACTCTCTACCGAAAGCTTTATATAATACCCAATGAAATGAATCGGGAATGAATCTATCTAGTTTTGTGATAAAGAAAAAAAAAACACACTGAAAATTTTCCCGCATCAAACCTATCGCACTATTCGTTCGTAATCGAGCATGTAGCTATAGTTGTGCACTCTCATGGGAATGTGATCATGGCCGCATCAGGATGCATATTTATGCAGCACGTGTGACTCTCTATAGAGTAGCTACTTAATTAGTTTCGTTTGTTCTATTTCCGTGTGTTCAATCTTTCCGAAACTAGCTGGAAAGTGAAGCTAGAAGAGTGAACCACTCCAAACTTATTTCAAATAAGTGCAAAAATGCATTCCAATTGTTACAGGAGCAAAGACTACTTTTGGAAGACCTGTTGGAGCAGGAGAAACGCGAACAAGCTGGCCAACTGGCGGCGGCGGCCAACGATATAAGCAATTCGAACATGCCACCGAACATGTTGTGTGAACAGGTAAGAGGTTGGTTTGGAGAGTGCGTGTGGATTTTTTTTTTTGCTAATCGTTTGACCTTATCCGATTGATTTCAACGGATTTTTGCTATAATTTGCGTTGTTTTTTTTTACGTTGAATTAGTAGAACAATTTTGGTTGACAATGGTTTGTAATAATAATTAGGGTTTGGTTTCAATTCAATGGAAGTATAATCGAAATTTTTCGTAAAACGTGTTACTTCCCGCTAATAAACTTCATTTTTGCGGTTCCAGTATGTAGCAGTGTATTTTTATGATCTAACCTATAGTCGCTATATTCATAGTCTGGCGGATAGAATCTTGGGATCCAATTGAGCTGTCAAATAGCGGAACCAATCGAACAAAACACGTCCAACAACAGAAAAGAGCACAACAGCTATTGTGAACAAAACTTCGGAAACTTTTTTTCTCGTGACTCAAGGCTCGCCTACGCAAACTAACAACATCTTTGGGTTGGGAAAAGTTTTCCCTATCCGTCCTACTTCGATTTGATTGTGCTGGTGCGTTCATTCAGCCAAAACACGTGCGAATGCTACACTAGTGGAAATTAATATAAGAACACTTTAAAAAGCATGAGAAATTCTAAATCATGTACGTTTGGAAGCCACATTATGATTCTACAATATGAACCTAAGAAATAACCAATTCCACCAAAACCATCACGTAGAGGAAATAAATGGAATTGTGATTTTCTCCTACGGAAATAAATATAAGGGAGGAATTGGTCATTGTCGAAACATTATTTAGCATGTCAACAATTATTGTGACATCAAAATAATCAAAGAGTTAGTTCAAATAATCATTAAACTTCATGTCTGAAAAGTTTAAAGTAGATCCAATCGCTAGAAGTTCTCAAAAATCACAAAAATCATTGGATGATCACACGGCGAATGAGAACGACTCAAATTTGAGTTTAGTTCACTCATAATCGCCAAAAGTGCAGGAACTCAGCGATGAGTAAAATTTGTCTTATGGTTTCCTGTGGAAAACCTCAAAAATCTGCCGGAAAATGAGGAAATTGACGAAAATTTTATTCTGTCTCGGAGTAGTACCAATAGACTGAGTGAATCCAATCTTTACTTTTCTCAAATTCGGGAATTTTTCCCTGGAAAATCCTGGAAAAACCTGGGAAAACATGAGGCAAATTAACTCATCGCTGAGTTCCTGCACTTTTGGCGATTATGAGTGAACTAAACTCAAATTTGAGTCGTTCTCATTCGCCGTGCAGTGATGATCACATAGGAGATACATACATTTAGGCGTTTCACGTAGAAATTATACAAACTTAAATATAGGTTATGGTTTATCTAGATGGGAGCTTACCATCAACCATACTGTCATTGGTCGAAAGGTACAGTAGCAGCACCTCCCCTACCCGTGTTTCCTCGAGATCGTCAAGTCCACGATGACAGGAGCACATACAGTGGTGAAGGTAACAATAGCTGCATTTTTTTTTTGTTCTAAATAGCTGCAACATCCAAACCTACGACTATATGCCTCCCTCCAGATAACAACTTGAATGCGGTACACTCGATAGAACTGTTTCAAACACATCGTCAGTACATGAGCAAATCGGTGATCAGCTTTTTTTGCCAGTGGGGGGGGGGGGGATACCCCTCATCACCCCCTTCAAAAGGGGGAGTTTGGAAAGAGAGATGATTATCCCGATTCGTACCTTCCTCAAAGTTGTGTTTGCCTGCTTTCTACTCTCTATATACATTTTTCACACTGCCGTACCAACGGAACTATCAACTCTATACTTTCATCTCCTCACCTACCGTATAAAATGACCACTTTTAGTTAAAGCCCTGAAGTAAAAGTATGAACGACTGTCACCACAAAACTGAAAATAGCTGTTCCAATCGAGCAAAGCGGTGCATTTTGACGGTTCAACATCATCAAGAGAAGTAATTGTTTACAAAAGCTGTTAGGCCCTAATTCCAGCTCTATCTAGAAATACGAAACCATCAAGAAGCGTTTGATTTCCCGATTCCAAGTGTCAGCGCAAGGGAGATTGGAGCGACTTTTGGGCGCTTGCGACCTCGGAGACAAGCGTCCTACACATCTTCTGGCGAAAATGCAGGAACTTGCTGCGGGCCTGAATGTTACGGATGATTTGCTGGAAATGTTGTTCCTCCAGCGGATGCCACCGAGTGTCAAAGCCGTTCTCGCTATCAGTGATGGTACCATCGGGAAACTCGCCGAGATGGCAGACAAAATGCTTGAGGCTCCCTCGTCACACGTCGCCGCAGCCTCCACCAGCTCCTCCGGAACAGATGCCGTCGCCGAGTTTCAAAGCCAAATTGCGGCATTGACAGTAGAAATACGTAGCCTCAAATCGTCGAGAGGGACTTCCAGAAGTCGATCCACATCGAGATCAAGCCGAGTGACAGACGACGAAATATGTTGGTTCCACCGGAAATTTGGGGGCGTGCTTTGAAATGCCGTGAACCCTGTAAGTACAATCCAAAAAAAACTAGAATCTCGTTCGCTCGAAACGGCGGGAGTGAACGCAGACCCGGAAAGCCGCCGTGTTCTGTTTTACGATCGTTCATCCAACATGAGATTTCTTATCGATACCGGTTCTGATGTATCGATAATTCCAGCAACAAACAAGGACAGGAGCAAAGGTGCAACACCGTTCGTTTTACACGCAGCGAATGGATCAAGAATTAAAGTGTACGATAAACCACAGACATAACACTCGCAAGTTGTTCATCGAACAAGCATTTAACGGTAAATTTAAAAGTATCGTAGTTGGTAGTACCGCCACCTGTGGCGCGCGTAGTCAGTTTCCTTGCGTTTGACGTTTACACACTACCGCCATCTGTTTAGCGTACTACCCACCACAGTGTACTCAACAGATGGGGGTAATGTTTTAGCGACGATGTTTTACAGTGAGAAATATTCAATGTGTTATGTCTGTTTGTCTGTGGATAAACGATACGTCACAGATTTAGGACGACGTCGGCGCTTCATTTGGTCTTTCCTCGTGGCAGATGTGGGCGTTGCTATAATCGGTGCTGACTTTCTCGCAACGTTCGGCATATTGGTAGACCTGAAACACCGGCGCCTTGTGGATGGTCTAACTAAGCTTTCGTCGACTGGAGGTTTGACTGATGCATCCGTTCACAGCGTTACAGTAGTTGCCGCAGATCATCCGTTCCGAGAACTTTTGTAAGAATGTAAGGAAGTCACCATGCCGACAATGATAAAAACAGCAGTGCAACACGACGTTACTCTTCACATACAGACGAAAGAACCACCGGTAGCAAACAAGTGTCGTCGAATGGCTCCGGACAAGGTGAATGCTGCCAAGAAAGAGTTTCAGGTTATGATCCATATCGACATTTGTCGTCCCTCCAGCAGTTGTTGGTCGAGCCCACTTCACTGCGTTTCGAAAAGAGACCGGTGAATTGAGGTTTGTGTACCTCATATTCAAGACTTGCTTAACGCCTTCCAGGGAAAAAACATATTCATAACCCTGGATTTGGAAAGAGCATATCATCAAATTCCTCTGGAGGAGGACGATATACCCAAGGCTGCAGTAATAACTCCGTTCGGCCTCTATGAGTTTACTCGAATGCAGTTTGGGCTATGCAATGCTAGCCAAACATTCCAGAGGTTCATGCACAGAGTTTTCAGCGATATGGATTTTGTGGTGGTCTTTGTGGACGACATTTGTATCGCGTCACACACACCCGAAGAGCATTATAATCATGTGCGGGCCGTATTTCAACGATTAAAATCCTACGGTCTTGTTATAAACGTGGCCAAAAACTGTTTCGCAGAGAGTAGAGTTAACTTTCTTGGATTCGTGGTGAACAAGGATGGAATCCTCCCCTTGCCGGTTAGAGTCAAGGCAATTACAGACTTTCCAATCCCTTCCACCGTGAAAGAATTGAGACGATTCCTTGCATGACTGAACTGTTACAAAAGGTTTGTCGCGCACGCGTCTGATCTACAGGCTGATCTCCGAAACCTAATTCCTGGAAATAAAAAGAACGATTGTCGGAAAATAGCTTGGACCGATAATGCCAACAATTCGATCAATGCAAAATCTCTCTAGCGAAAACCGCACTTTTGCATTACCCCGATTCCTCGAAACCGTTGAGTTTACTTATCGATGCACCAAATACTGCAGCAGGCGCTGTGGTACAGCAGTTCAACGGCAGCAAGTGGGTTCCACGGGGCTGCTATTCGGAAAAGTTCTCGCCGGCTTAGGTGAAATATTCAACGTTTGGCCGGAAACTGACAGCGATGAAGATGTCGGTGCAATACTTTCGTCATATGCTGGAAGGAAGGAGATTCGTTATTTACACCGATCACATGCCGTTAACACACGCTTTGGCTTCAAGTCCAAGCAGTCGTCTTCCACACGAGGAGCGGTACTTGCGGTTAATCTCGGAATTTTCGAACGATATTCGTCATATCAGCGGACAGTTCAACTTGGTAGCAGACGCCTTATCCAGAACAGAAACGATTTCTCTTCCCGATTGACTACGACGAAATTGCTGATGATCAAGTCGCTGACAACGAGTTGCAAGGCCTGCTGGATTCGTCTTCTGCGTTGAAACTGAAATTGCGCCAGACAGCTTTAGCATCAAGACACCTGTATTGTGATGTGTCACAAAACAAAGTAAGACCATATGTTCCACCTCAGCATCGTGACGCTGTTCTTCAACATGTCCATGGCCTTGCTCATCCAGGAGTGCGTTCTACTCGACGACTTGTAGCGGATCGGTTCGTATGGAAGAACATGAACAAAGACATTAAGTTACTCGTGCAGAACTTCCTGCAATGCCAACGTTCCAAGATTCATCGCCCCACAGTAGCTCCGCTTCAGAGTATTCCTCTGCCAAACAGCCGTTTTCGACATGTTCATGTGGATATTGTGGGACCGTTGCCACCATCGAATGGCAACCGCTATCTACTAACAATCATCGACCGTTTTTCTCGATGGCCTGAAGCCGTACCACTTCAAGACATGACTGCTGAGACTGTCGCTCGGGCTATGTGCGTTATCTGGATTTCTCGTTTCGGCGTACCAGAAACAGTCACCACAAATCAAGGAAGGCAATTCGAATCTGAGATGTTTCGTAAATTGGCTAAAGCCATGGGTTCCAAACACATCCGAACAACGGCATACCACCCACAATCAAATGGTTTGGTGGAGCGATTTCATCGAACCTTGAAAGCTGCAATAAACCTGTTGATTCGAAGCACTGGTGTGATAAATTACCGATGATAATGCTGGGATTGCGTACGTCTTTCCGATCGGATTTTGATTGTTCAGTTGCGGAGTTGGTGTATGGTCAAACGATGCGGATTCCCGGGGAGTTTTTAGAACGTTCAAGTCTGGATATCGATAGAACGGATTTCGCCAAGCAATTGTGAGACACGTTTAGCAAGCTGAAACCAGTTGATTCTGCTTACCATGCAAAACCAGCCGTGTTCGTGAACCCCGAGCTTAACAAGTGCAGCCACGTCTTTGTCAGGATCGACGCAGTCAAGAGACCTCTGGTGCAACCGTATAAAGGACCATTTGCAGTAGTGAAGCGATGTGAGAAGTACATGGACGTGAAAATCAATGGGAAGGTACAGAGGATTTCAATAGATCGCTTGCGATCAAAGTATAAGTGAGCATTCATCACCAGATCAGAATACCAAAATTACACCATCAGGACATAGAGTCAGGCTCCTGGTGTAATTGGGAGGGGGGGGGACTATGTGGTGTGCACTGCCAACACTGGACAACAGCGCGCACCTGGACACACCCCTGCATCAAAATCGACCATGTTGATTTCAGTTAGTAAGTTTGGGACAAGGGAGAAATAAACACGTTGTAAAGTCACAAACGTTTTCGAATTATGCTATCGCGGAATTCTCCTTTTGGTCACCACACCTGCATATTGGGTCTAGATTTTTTTTTCAAACCCTCTGAAAATTTGTGATAGGTCTATGAACATTTCGAGATCACAGGAAATGAAGTTTTAAAATCTGAAAAAATTTTGACGTCATTTCCAATGTATATATTGATACATTCAAACCATTGGCATTTGAGATAAGCCAGAGATAGGATGCGGAGGGCCCGTTTAGGGGGAGCGTAACCCATGTTATGGTTTCCATTTATTAAATAGTTCAGATAGGCTAGACATGACAGGTTTATAGTGAGAAAATGTATCATATGGAGCCCGTTCACTGATCAAAATCAGATTCACATCGTCAGGCCCTGCCCAAGAATAAGGGGATTGACGATGTTTTGTCAGATTTTGCATTTGCATTTTGCATTTAATACTCTAGTAAATCTCACGTCCGTGCTCCATCACAACATTGTGATGTGTCAATACTCACTGGGTTATATGTCTTAGACCAGTTCCAGATTAGTTTGCTATTAATATCTTCTGCATCGCAGTTCGCGAGAGATTACTGAATATGGGTTCTCTTTTCCGACCATAATAGTGTATGTTGTAGTATTTGTTATCCCCCTCTTTCGGTACACAAATATCTACCTACACATTCACACCTCTTGGTGCACTCTCTTTGTTATTGTTTCATTTGCCATTCATTCACGAGTGCGCAGTCACCGCGGTAGTTTATAATGTGAATATTATGGTTGTTAATAAAGGTAAGTAAATAGTTAGTTACGCGTTTTATTAACACCAAAACATGGTGTCAGAAGCTATCGCGAGCTTCAAATCGGTTTTTCTGTGACGGTGAAGTTAAATTGCGGAAAAAATCAAACATTTCGTTGAAAAGCAATCGTTTTTGGTGAGTCGCTTGATTTCAGCGGCCATTTTGCTTTATAAGTGAAAATTGGTGGTAGTCCTCATCAAAATGGATGCCAGCCAGTTCAAGATGTTCCTGGAGCATCAGACCAACGTGATGCGACAGATGTTGCAGGAAGTGCATGCATCGTCAGGTGCTTTGCAACCGCAGCAGCGTCAGCAGCAGCAAGTGCAGCAACCGTGCGCTGCCAGTGTGCAGGTGCCGCAACCCTCACCATTGGCCTTGGTGGGGGATATGGAAGAAAATTTCGAGTTCTTTGAAAAGAGCTGGGACAATTACTCTAAAGCCATCGGAATGGACCGTTGGCCTCGAGAGGAGGATGCTCAAAAAGTCAGTTTCCTGTTGACTGTGGTAGGTGAACCAGCGAGGAAGAAATATTTCAATTTTGAACTCATTACGGAGGAGAAGGCAAATCCTCAAGCAGCTCTGCTTGCCATCAAAGAGAAAGTGGTCTCAAAGCGCAACGTGATCGTTGATTGGCTGGATTTTTTCTCGGCACCGCAAGCAAGTCGTGAGGCCATCGACGATTTTGTTACACGACAGCTAGGAAAGTTGGAGACGGACCTGATTACGTACAAGGTGGTAACGTCGAACAAGTGGCAGCATCTGAGAACCAAGATATTGACGATTGCTGATATCACTTTGATGAAGGCTGTCGATTTGTGTCGTGCGGAGGAGATAACAGCCAGGCGCTCGCAGGAGCTAGGTGTTCTGGGACCCGGAACGGAAATCAACAAAGTAAAGAAAATGAAGAATCGTTCGAAGCCATTGAAAGCACAACGCTGCAAGTTCTGCGGGGACAGCCACGAGTTTGTTAAAGGTGTGTGCCCTGCACTCGGCAAGAGATGTCATCGTTGCAAAGGAAAAAAATCACTTCGAAAAGGTGTGTCGAGCTGGAGAGAAATCAAAGAACCGGAAACCGAATCGCCGGATCAAGGAGGTGAAGGAAGAGAGTACCTCACAAGTGGAATCGTTTTCAGGAACGGATACTACATCGGAAGAAAGTGAGGAGCATTACGAAATCGGGAAAATTTTTGATTACTCCGACAATGGAGGCAACGTTGTCGCAGAACTGGAACTGAAATTTGGAAAAAAGTGGAAGCCAGTACTCTGTGATGTTGATACCGGTGCAAACACCAGTGTAATCGGGTACGCCAGCCTGATTGAGCTAACTGGTAATCTAAATACAACACTACAATCGTCATCATTCAGCTTACAAAGCTTTGGTGGAAACCCCATCAATGTGCTGGGTCAAGTAAAGGTGCAATGCCGACGATCGGGACGGAAGTATCGTCTGGTTCTGCAGGTTGTGGACGTCGACCATCGACCTTTGCTTTCGGCAAATCCAGAGCTTCCCGTGAGCTTGGCTTAGTGAAATTTTGTGAGACAGGCAGCTTTGGTGAATCGGATCTGTATCCAAGAACATCAATGTCATCAGATAAGTGCCTGAACGTACATAGAGTTGAAGCCCTGAAGATCATGGAAGAGCATCCGGACCTGTTCACTGGTTACGGCAAGTTTCCAGGCACAGTAGCGCTGGAGATAGACAACAGTGTTCAATCATCGATTCAACCACCCCGGAGGGTTCCTATAGCAATGCGAGGTAAGCTCAAGCAAGAATTGGAATCACTGGAGAGGGACGGAATCATTGTGAAAGAGAAGCATAATACCAACTGGGTCAGTAATTTGATCATCGTGCAACGAGGTGGGCTTGTTTCAGGGATTCGTATTTGCTTAGATCCTGTCCATCTGAACAAAGCTTTGAAACGACCACATCTTCAGTTCACCACGCTGGATGAAATCCTTCCAGAATTAGGAAAAGCTAAGGTGTTTTCCACGGTGGATACGCACCGGATACCAAGGGTTTTTGGCTAGTCGTTCTGGACACCATTCGGTAGGTACCGATGGACTCGTCTGCCGTTTGGAATTTCTCCAGCTCCAGAGATTTTTCAACTTAAGCTGCAGGAAGTCATTCAGGGACTAAAAGGCGTTGAATGCTTAGCTGACGATTTGCTCATCTACGGTGTAGGTGATACAATGGAAGAAGCGCTAATCAATCACAACAAATGCTTGCAACAGCTCGTTATTCGTCTACAAGAAAACAACGTAAAGTTGAATCGATCAAAGATGAACCTCTGTCAAACTTACGTAAAATTTTATGGTCATATGCTGATAGATCACGGTTTGCGACCCGATGATGCGAAGATATCGTATATCAAGAACTTTGCGAAGCCATGCAACAGAAAGGAGGTCCATCGTTTTGTTGGGATGGTCAACTACCTGAGCCGTTACATTCCGAACCTCAGTGTTAACTTGACGAATCTGCGCAAACTAATCTCCGAGTCAGCTATGTGGCAGTGGACAGCAACCGAAGAAAATGAGTTTAAAGTAGTGAAATCCTTGGTATCGGACATCAAGACGCTGAAGTACACTGGAGTCGCTTTTTACGCGGTTTTTTTTACACGGTTTTTTTACGCGGATTTCGGAATTTACGCGGTTTTTTTACGCGGATTCCGGAATTAACGCGGTTTTTTTTTACGCGGATTTTGGTTTTTTTACGCGGATTTCAGAATTTACGCGGTATATCGCTTTTTACGCGGTTTTTTCTTACACGGTCTTTTTTTACTCGGTTTTTTTTACGCGGATTTCGGAATTTACGGGGTTTTTTTTGTACGCGGATTCCGGAATTTACGCGGTTTTTTTTTACGCGGGACGTATCACCCGCGTAAAAAGCGACTCCAGTGTACTATGACGTGACCCAACCGTTAGTGATAGAGTGCGATGCTAGTTGCTATGGTTTGGGTGTTGCAGTTTTCCAGCACAACGGAGTGATTGGATATGCGTCACGAACGTTGACGAACACTGAGAAGAACTACGCTCAAATTGAGAAGGAGCTACTCGCTATTGTATTTGCTTGTGTTCGTTTTGATCAGTTGGTTGTTGGTAATCCGAAGGTTACAGTGAAAACGGACCACAAACCGTTAATCAGTATATTAAAAAAATCACTCTTATCACCGCCACGACGTCTTCAACATATATTGCTGAATCTTCAACGTTACAACTTGACAATCGAGCTTGTTACGGGTAAGGAAAACGTTGTGGCAGATGCTTTGTCTCGATCTCCATTGGTAAACGAAAATGCTGTGGAAAAATTTGAAAAACTTAATATATTCAGCGTGTTTGATGAAATATCAGAGGTGAAACTTAGTAACTTTCTCAGCATTTCGGACACAAGGCTCACTGAGATAATGGAAGAAAGTGGAAAGGATCATTCAATGCAGATCATCGTCAAGTACATTCACCAGGGTTGGCCTAGTTCGGTTGATCGTGTGCCAAATAACGTCAAGATTTACTACAATTGCCGCAACGAACTGTCTACCCAGGACGGTTTGATCTTTAGGAACGACCGCCTACTAATACCGTATGTTCTCCGGAGAAAGCTTGTGGATTGCTGTCATATCAGTCACAATGGTGTGGAGGCTACACTGAAGTTAGCAAGAGCGAATTTGTTCTGGCCAGGAATGAGTTCGCAGATCAAGGATGTCGTCAAGGAATGTGCAATTTGTGCTAAATTTGCTGCATCTCAACCGAATCCACCAATGCAAAGCCATAAGATTCCAGTGTACCCTTTCCAGATGGTTTCGATGGATGTGTTTTTTGCTGATTACCATAGTCTAAAACGGAAATTTTTAGTTACAGTGGACCATTACTCGGATTTTTACGAGATCAACTTGTTAAAGGATCTGACGCCAGAATCTGTGGTAGCTGCATGTAAGGAAAACTTCGCGCGTCACGGAATTCCACAACTAGTAGTGACGGACAATGGTAAAAACTTCGTGAATCAAAAGATTGTGAAGTTTGCCGGCGAATGGAGTTTTGATCACGTCACGTCTGCACCTCATCATCAGCAAGCCAATGGGAAGTCGGAGGCTGCCGTGAAGATAGCTAAAAGGTTGATGAAGAAGGCTGAACAAAGCGGATCAGATTTTTGGTACGCTCTGTTGCATTGGCGCAATATTCCCAACAAGATTGGATCCAGTCCAGCAGCTCGTTTGTTTTCCTGTTCAACACGATGTGGTGTACCGACAACTGCAACAAACTTGCAACCAAAGGTAGTGGAGAATGTCCCATCTGCAATCGAAGAAAATCGTAAGCGAAATAAGGTATCACTATGACAAAAAAAATCAAGATCGTTACTTGAACTACAAACTGGATCACCGGTTTACGTTCAGCTCCATCCAGAGACTTCGAAGCTTCGGACTCCTGAAACTGTTTCTGATCGATTGAACGAAAGATCCTACATGGTCAACGTGGACGGAGCCGAGTATCGTAGAAGTCTTGTCCATTTGAAGCCGCGTAAGGAACCCGCTACGTAGCACGACCGTTTATCGCCATCCAATATTTCGAGTCAACCGACAGAATTTTCAACTTCAACCAGTGGAACCGAAAAGAAAGCACAGACTTGTCAAACGATGCCACAGACCCCATGTTGCAACAGCATAGGGCTCGGCAAAGTGCGTCAACATCAATGACTGATGGAAACACGGACGTCTCAACTGAGAAATGTACAACAAGAATGAATCGTCCACAACGTGAGAAACGAATACCGGAGAAATTTAAAGATTTTTGCCTTAAGTAAATATAAACATCTTTTCTCAGAGTAGGGAGGATGTTGTAGTATTTGTTATCCCCCTCTTTCGGTACACAAATATCTACCTACACACCTCTTGGTGCACTCTCTTTGTCATTGTTTCATTTGCCATTCATTCACGAGTGCGCAGTCAACGCGGTAGTTTATAATGTGAATATTATGGTTGTTAATAAAGATAAGTAAAAAGTTAGTTACGCGTTTTATTAACACCAAAACAGTGTGAGAGTTAAACGTTGCGATCTAAGAGCGAAATAAAGGCAAATAAATAGGGAACACAACACCATGACCCAAATAAGTAACCAATGCATGCGGCTCACACTTAACTTGTTCTATTTCTTTCTTCCTATCATGTACTAATATTAACTGCCTGAGAACAAATGGGAACACGACCAGAAGTTCAGAGGAAAGTAGCGAGAAAGTTTGAACAAGAAAAGAAGAATTAAACTTGCACCGGCAAGAGGAAGCAGACAGAAAGGATCATGCCGGTTGGACTGGACGAAGCTTGTATCTAGAAAAAAGTCGTATGTGCAGGAAACCCAAATGTATCAAATGATCCCCAATGGAAATTGTTGCTGGCAGCGTACTGGCAGCCGAAAAACAATAGGTCGTATGAATAAAAGCGTTTACTTTACTTTTCCCGTAAGAAAAGCACGGGAAAGTAAACTCTTTTTATTCATACGGCTCATTATAAAAATAAAAATAATATACAACCGACAATATCACTGCAGACAAGCGTGTGAAGCATGTGAATCAAATTCATCAGTGCGTCACAGCAAAGGCACAGGGGTTTATGGCAGCAAAACCCCAACAAGGTAATCAAGCAAACCAATAGGAATTTGACCTGGGCCCAGGTCAAGCAACCGCTCAGTATGGAGGTTTCTCATGTTGGCCCTCTACACCTCTGGAGGTTCCCAGGATACTTGAGTGAGTGAGCACGTGAAGAGGGACGTAACCCGCAGGAGCGGGATTGAAAGCGGACATAGCTCATGCAGCACAACAAGTCGGCGTTCTGTTTTTGTTCTTCTCTTTTCAGAAAAACAACAAATACTCTATCGCTCTTCTCTATTCTTTTATTCTCTTACTATCCCCTACAAATCTGAAGCAAGTGGGACTGCCTACGGGAGCAACAGGCCTGCTGGTGCAAGAAAGTCGTTATGCTGTACGGTCTAGCATAGGCCACGATCAAAATTTCCGTAGGTTCACACCTAGTTTAAGTGCAGATGGGCGGGCGATAGTTGGCCAGGGTGTGAGCTGAGCAATAACAATAACAATAACTTTTTGGAGATCTCTGATAACCTGGAGGACTTTTGATTAATTTCTGTGCATCCTGGTATGTTGAAAGACTATCTGAGATGTGATTTGAATTGTTGGGCAGTTGACAATCTTAAGAATGATACCGGGTCAAGCTGAAGTTTTGAACAAATATCCCGACGAGTTTTTGGAGATGTATGATCACTTGGCTTTGGAATAATTTCTGAACAACCTGGTGTTTGAAAGAATAATTAGGAAATGTGATTTGAGATGTTGGGCAGTTGAAGATCTTCAGAATAGCTGTGGACATCAGGAGGTTGACCAACCCTAGTGTGCATGGATACACTCAAAATTGTGGGTGGCTTCAGCCATTGTTGAAGAAAGATCGAAAGTTGTTCCCTAGTTATTGCTAAATGTGACCATCATCAGGAAAACAAAATAAAATAATTTCAAAACGTGCAATTAATTTTCATCGTCTATTAAACTGTCCCAACTGTTGCAACGATAAAAAATAGCTCGATTATCCGGAGAGATTTTTTTTTCAAGCCTTCGTCCTACTAAACAAATACCATAAACGAACTATATCCCGGATGGGTAAACTATCCCACAAATGGTTTGGAAGATACCCCGAACACATCGTCAAGCTTTCTTTTATGGTTATTATTAAGGCGGATAATCGAGTCTGACCTTTATTTAAAAGAAAATAACATCAATTTGGCTTGACAAAACGTTTCTATCCTTTCAATAATAAAACACTTTCATTTAAGGGCAAAGATGCTCTACTCCACCAATAAAAAAAAAGAACAACAAAATATACGGCTGGGCAATCAACCCTTGTTGGATGGCAGTAAATTGAAATTTTTCATCGTAATTACCGAGAAATGTCTTTCCGCGAAATGGATCAATCCGGGAAATAGGGTATCCGTGAAATGATTTCCGGGAAATGAACTCGCACTGAGCGTTCTCTAAAATAAATGCATCTCTATTTTTGTTTGTGCTTACTTGGAATAATGTATTATGTTATTATGTTTTTTATAAGAAAAGCTATATTTATGACCTGAACTAAATCACATTAATGTCACACTTTTTTTTTTCTATCACATGTAGCATTGAACGGTCATGAATTAACTTTACATCAAGTATTCACTCAATGTCATTTGTCCAACTGTTTTCTTTTTATCTCTTCCGTAGGACTTTGAAAACCTCCTGAATAATCAACAACAGCAACAACAGCAACAGCAGCAACAACAACAGCAGCCAGGTATGCGAGTATTGCAGCAAAACATTCATCCAGGTCAACCGGGCGGTCAGTTGCCACCACAAATGCAACAGCAGCAACCACCTATGCCGCAGCAGGGTCTTCATCAACAACCGGGGCAAATCCAATCCCCGGTTGGAGCTGGTCCTGGTGGTGGTCAGTTTATTATGCAGCAGCATCGCATTTCGACACCGCAATGGCGTCCGCAAACTCCAGTTCCCGGAGGAGCTGTTGCCAATCTGATAAATCCACTGAACAAAGCAGCTGGCCCAAGCGGAACTCAGCCAATCGCACAGCCACCGATGGAACACACCCACAAGCCCATACAGCTATACCAAGCAAATCTACAACCGGCTCCTCCGGTTCCACCGGAGAATATCACAAACGATCAAGAGCGGCAAACACAGATCAACTATGAGAATTGGATGAACCAGCAAAATATGGCTCTCACCAATCAGTTGAAGCATTATGAGACGGAAATTGGAAAACTGCGTAAGGTGAAAAAGCAGCTGAACACTAAGCAGCGTCAGTTGAAAAAATCTGGAAATGAACTATCCGAACCGGATGCGAAGGAATTGACGCAAGTAACCTCCGATCATGCAGTCATCCAGAAACAGCTGGATAATGCAAGAAAACAGCAACGTCAGCATACGGTGCTTATACAGGAGTATAAGACGAAGCAACAAGCCAAAATGCAAGCAAATATGCCAACTGCGCCCGGAAGCTCTCCGGCACATATAGCTCCACCGTCACCTCTCATGTCACCATCGCCGAGTTCGCAACAGAACATGATTCACCAACCTCCGGCTCAGTCGCCTTTGAATAACCCAATTTTGCAACCCAACCAAAGTCCAATGCATTCGCCTGGTCCACTAATGTCTCAAAGTCCTGGACCAGCGAGTGTGAACTCAATAATGCAAAGTCCGAGTCACCATACCAATTCGAATAGTGCTATGTCTCCGTACAATACCATGCAGCAATCGCCCCGAATCGGTACGCCACATTCACAAGCGGCTGATGATAATCCTTTCAGCCCCGGACCATCGCCGTCTCCATCCATACCGGGAAGATTGACGTCACCGGCACCGAGAATGACCTCACCGCAACATCGGATATCCGGGCAGCAAATGCCACCGGGCAGAATGGTGACCAGTCCAGGTGCACAGTATGCTCAGCAGAACATCATTGTGCAGAATCAGATGATGGGTCAACAACAGACACGATTCGTTAGGCCACAAATTATTCCAAATGATCCGAATGTTAGAATGCGTGTTGCGAATTCGCTGCAACAGCAGCAGCAGCAGCATCAACAACAACAACAACAACAACAACAGCAGCAACAGCAACAGCAACTGATACAACCAAATCCCAACATTAGGCAAATGCAACCTGGTTATACCTCACCACTTGGTAGTCCACAGCCGATAATGTCTCCTGGAACTCCACAACAACAGCAACAGCAGCAGCAACAACAACAACAACAACAACAGCATCAGCAGCAGCAACTTCATCAACAACAGTTAATGCAGCAGCGGATGCAGCAGTTCCAACGACAACAAATATTGCAGCAACAATTACAACAACAACAACAACAACAACAACAACAACAACAGCAACAGCAACAGCAACAACAGCAGCAACAACAACAACATCAACAACAACAGCAACAACCTCAGCAACATTCGCAAATGATGCAACAGCATCAGATGCCCCAGCAAATACAAATGCAACATCAGCAGCAGCAGCAACACATTCAGCATCAACTGAACCAGATGCAGCAGCAAAACCAACAGCAGACCAACTATGCCAAGCAAAGTCCCGTCCATCAACAACCTCCGTCACCATTATTGAGCCAAGGCGGTAGAACAACGCCATCGTCTTCGCCTATGCCCCAGAGCCCAATGTTGTACTATCAGCAGCAGCAGCAGCAGCAACAACAACAACAACCACAACAACAACCGCAACAACCACAACCACAACAGCATCAACAACAACCGCAGCAGCAACAGCAAATGATGCGACGACCACCCAGTGCCGGATCTCAGGGTGTCGGGCCTAGTCCCGGTCAATTCATGCAGCAAGATTCCATGGAAGGATCTATGAATGTCCCGGCTAATGTTGCTAGCAGTAGCACTGGTAGTGGAGGTGGTGGAGGAGGCATCAATCATCCTTCGAACCCGATTCCTATCATGCCTTGCTTTGGGAAGTACGGTTTCATCAAACTGGGACTCCGTGGAGGATCACCGATGTGGGGTAATGCCAGGGGTAATCCAAGCAAGGGTCCTCATCCGATGGGACATCTGCAGCAACAGCTGCAAGGTGGAAGTAAACCTCCGGGTCAGCAGGCGGCAGGACCGTCTGCAGGACAACCGGGACCGTCACAACAACATTTGGATGCGGCGGCGAAAAAGGCACCTGCTACAATGATGCGCAATAGGTTAACGATTGTGCAGAAAACCAACCAACCACCTGTAGGTAGTTCGGAGGAAGTAGTTGTGATTGACAGTAGTCCGGATGAGAAACAGAGAATGATGGACTATGATGACGAGACGGACAAGCTCGGATTGGTGGCGTCGGAAGTGTCTTTGAGTTCGGTTGCTCAGCCAGCTGCCGAAGGAGATGACATAATGGAATCGTTCGCTCACAGCGGATATGAAATCGGGGCCAGTCCGTTGGGAGCGCAAATTGAAGGCGGGGAATATGAGCTTTTCGGGCAAGATGTTGTCGCGGATGGCAATAAGGATGGAGACAAGAGCGTGGGTGTTGAAATTATCAAGACTACAATTATGAAAGAGGGAGACCATTCGAATAGCGGTGTGGTCATTATAGAAAGTGGAGAGAGAGTAGTTCAAAGTAATGAACGAAACATTGCTACCACGGAGGATTTTGAAGCTATGATTGACAGTCGACCCAAGGATGCTGATGGCAAGCAAGACGACGACATCAAAGAACTGACAAGCGAAGAAGCAATGAAGGCTGGTATGAAAACACCTACCAAAGATACTACAGTAATATCCGTAGGACTCCAGCAGAGTCCGAAACCCATTACCTACCCGGGACGAATCGCTATCCAGAAAACGTTGCTCCAAAATCGACCTTCAATGGGGACAGCAGTGTCGGCAGCTCACAAGAAGCTAGTGAAGGACGCAACAGAGACGACTGCCAAGCTTTCGATTGGAAACACTACCATTTCCGTTCCGATACTGAAAAGTAACATATCAAAGAATCCGTCAGGAACGGTCATCTCTGTCGCAGGTCAGAAGATCAACACCACCAGTATGGTGACCCTTTCATCGTTGAATCTGAACCACTCGTCCTTCATAACAAAGACCTTTAAAAGGACACAAGGTCCCAATACTCCTCATCAGCAGCATGTCCATCCTCAAACGACTTCACAAATCAAAATTCAACACATTCAGCCAACATCAGGTCAAGGACCAAGCGTAACGGCTCAATCCCACCCATCTACGATCCAGGCAACTTCAATGGATAATCTGATTGTGAAAGCGAAACCCAAAGCTCCATCGCCAAGCATGAGCTATGCCAAGCTATCTTCACTGACGGTAACACAGGATACATCGTTACCGACGAAAATCTTCGAAGATGACTCAATATCTCCGGACAGTTCCATTGGACAGGAAGATGCAGATCAACTCGGAATGGACAAGGTTGAATCTGTTGCCATGGATGAAGCGTCCCGTGCAGATGGCTCGACTGTTGAAGTAGATAGCCATCCGATGGCTCCCCATGAAGGGTCAAACGATTCACATTCCGGCGAAATAAAGAAGCATAGTGTCATTCCTGTTCATGTAATTTCAAAATCACGGGAAAATTCTAAAAGTCCAATTCTGGGTCCGGCAGGTCAGCGGTTAGTTATGCCGCAACTATCACCACTATCTCAACCAAACGAGCTGACCATGAATGCCATGAACGTTTCCCAACAGGTGCGCTCGATCATGTCGTCGATCAATTCGAGTATTGCTCCGCCGGGATCTTCGATCAAGACGGAAGCCAGTGGAACGGTGATCACTACAACTCCAGCTACTTCTGCGAGCACAATATCGACCATAACCTTCGACACCGTAATACCGTCGAAGGGCGATAACATGAGCAAACCGGAAACGATTGCAAGCATCTTGAAGACCGTATCCGGTAAGAGTATTCTCCCGGCGGCAGCCGTAGCGAATGCATCCAGTGCGAACAAATCTGATCAAGCACAATCCAGCTCGGTTGCGACTTCGATCTCATCGATACCGGGAACGAAACTCTTGAATCAACAGTTACAGATCGGAAGGGTTTCACCGGCTATTCCTCCCGGAGGGAGTAACATCTTGGTGGTGAAACAGGTGCGAGCCCCCCTACAGAAGCAGATCAGTCATGCTCAAGCACAGAAACAACAGATGGTAGTGCTGCAGCAGCAACAAGTCATGAAAATACAGCAACAAAATCAACAACAGTTACAACAACATTTACAACAGCAACATCAGCAGCAGCAACAGCAACTCCAACAGCAAGCTGCTCATCAGGCGGGAGTGATTATTCAAGGTCAGGCTCGGATTCAAGCGGTAGAAATCCCAAAGAGCAGCGTAGACAATAGCAGTACCAGCAGTATAGCTAGCATTCTGAGCAGTACACTTCAGCAACCGCAAACCAGGATCGTGAACTTTAGCGAGCTGTCGACGAACACTAGTCAACCACCGGGATTGGTTGTAACGTCCCGACCGGGTGTAATCTCTACGCCTGGAACTGGTGTTCAGCTTACCAGTAGTAGTAGTTCTGGAACTACCTCAGCGACCACGACCAGTATCCTAAGTGCAACCTTGTCTCAACCTATGCAGTCAATGAAGATGAGCTCACCGACGATTTCTACGCTTCTACAGAACCAACTACAAGGTTCATCGTTCCGTCGATCGAAATCAACCGACGAAGTGCCTGCTGGGTTCCCACGAGAACCATCTGGTCAAACCGTGAGCAAACGCCTCAGTCTAGAAGCATCGAATACGGTCAAAAGTGAACCCATGGATAATACGGATGACAACAACGTGTCTTCTACTTCTTCTGTGAGTTCAACGACAGGCCAGGGAAGTGGTTGTAAGTTCTCCAACATGTCCACACCTTCCGGCATGAAGTTGGAGTCCGACAGTCAAAACGTTCTGTTGAAGCAACTCCTTCAAAACACCGGATCTAGTTCTACTCCTTCTCCAACACCTCCATCGATGACTCGTCAAGTTCCGAGTTTGATAACGAATCAACGAGCTCCGAGTTTAGGTGTTGTGAGTTCGCTGGAAGCTCAACTAGCGCGACCTGTCATTCCACCGTCCGCCAACCCTCCGGCAATACAGATCATCAGCACTCAAGCGGTGACGATGCCTACGGCCAGTGCCACTACCACCAGCACGACATCCGAACCGCATAAGGTTACCACAACAAAATTGGTATCTCGAGAGACCTCGTTCGTATCGAAACCATCCTCGGTTTCCATTTCCGCCAGCCATCCAACGCCGAACTTGGCCGCCAACATGTTGGCAGCCAGTATGAAGAAAGAGGAAATGATGCAGGCTGCTGCGGCTTCCGCTGCAGCTGCAGCGTGTCCCGCACCTCAACCCATTACCGTCCAAAGTACGGTCAAGACCGAATCCGGACAAATGACCGTCACACAAATCACGCACCCAGTCATCCAGCAACAGCAGCTACCACAACAGCTGCTGCAGCACCAGCAGCTGCAGCAACATCAGCAACATATGCAACAACATCAGCAGCATTTGCACCAACAGCAACAACAACAACAACAACTGCAACAACAGCAAACGATTCAGTTACCTGTATCTTCGGCTGAAATGTCTAATATGGCCAGCTTCATCAAACGAGAACCCACGCCGATTCAAACAATGCAGATGAAACCTCCAGAGCATCAGCAGCAGCAGCAGCAGCAGCAGCAACTCAATCAGTATTCATTCCATCCATCTCAACAGATGTCCCGAACACCAACGCCGGTAGAAGTCAAGAAGGAATTCCCCGATGAGCTTATGTCCGGCCCTTCACCGGTTTTCCCCTCACCGGTACCGACACCCACCGATTCGGTAAAACAGGAATTTGTGCAAACTCAAAACAAAGAGGAACCCATGGATCAACCATCGACGGAAGCCGCTGCTAAAACTGCCGCCGAAATTGCTCACGAGCTGAAGAAGAAGAAACGACGAGAGTACCAGAAAAATCGACGCCAACAGCAGATCCAGTCCAACAAGGAGCAGCACCAGTCGAAGAAGAAGCCACGGAAATCCACTAAACTTGAGGAGGACTACGATACTTACATTGACAACCTGATGCTACAGCTGAGACAGTTACCTCCTATGCAGATCCTTGAACCTTTACTTCCCAGGAACTACGGCATTTGCCAGCTGTTCGGGACGGGTGATCTAAGTAAATTCTCTGGCACGAAAAACTATCCGATTACAAATGGAGATCTTACGGGGACTTATGGTCATGCACAGATCCCGAACGTAGCCGACTTTTACAATACGAAACCATTTGGAGTAAAAATTCCTCCACCGGAAACGGTCCCACCATCGACGCAGCGTGGCTTCTACGATCAGGAATTCCCACCGATAAAGTTTGAGATCGAGGATCGTTATCGGTACGATTTCGTGAAAGAACGAGATCTGGACTCACCGGATACTATTGTAAGCACATCCAGCCCGGAATGCGTCCGATGGGAGTCTCCAATTCACTTCCCTGGATTGCGAGTCATAAAGGAGGAGAGTAACGAAGACGAGCAGACCATGGTCTACAAACGGATGTCACCGATCGTCCCGATTGTCGCTCCGATTCCGATCAGGCTGAAAAAGGGTATTTCGCTGTCGGCGGATAAATCCTTGAGTTTGGTTGTTCCTGGAAGCAACAAGGAGAACGAAGGAATCAGAGAACCACTTGGAATCAAATCGAGATTCGGGCCACCAACGCCACTGAAGGATTCCAGTAACGTTACAGTCACTCTAACCTTGACATCGTCCGCGGCGGAAGACATAATTGGAGTGCTCCGAGATCTTGCCAATATCCTGGAGATTCCACCTCCAATGGCGTACCAGATTGTTGAACGGACTACTACTCCACCTAGTCAAAAGCTTGGGCTGTACAGGACCAAGGGTCGTGATGGCAAAGAAGGAGCTCCGATCGATATCCAAACTATTCTGAACGGGGCAGCCAAGTTCTGCCGACATTGCGACGTTGTGATCCTGAATACACTGATCACGGCGAAACCATCGGAATTTCCGTTGCTTGGTAATCATGTCAATCAGGAACTGGAATCGGAGGAGCTGTACTTCTGCAGCAAGGCTTGCTACCGGCAGTTCCAGTGGAGGCCAACAAATATCCTCGAGGATAAACTGGTTGGTGGGGACATAAGCAAACTCCGGGAGAACTTGGCATCCAAGTTTGACCTGGACCTGGACGAGAATCTCAGCATGGGTGCGATGGACATAAAACAGGAGCTGAATGAAGACGGTGATGTCAGTATGGCTAGTATCCGGTCGTCGGATAGCAAGGATTCTTCGATGAACGATCGTAAAAAGAAGCTAGACGAGGCGGATAAGGAAACCGGACCACCGATGAAGCAACTGAAAGGAGTCAAGTACAAATTATTCGCATCTAATTGCTTCCCAGTGCAAAAATATAAGAAGCCTACGGAGAAGGAAATCACTGAGATGCTGTTCCGGATGAACATCACCGTAACGCCGACTCCGAAAATGCCGGATGATACGAGGCGTTGCATATTCTGTCACACCATCGGTGACGGTGTGGCGGATGGACCTTCGCGGCTGTTGAATTTCGATGTTGACAAGTGGGTTCATTTGAACTGTGCTCTCTGGTCTGATGGTGTCTACGAAACCGTGAACGGTGCATTGATGAACCTGGAAAACGCGCTTCAGCAGAGTCTCAGCTTGGTGTGTACGTTCTGTAATAATCTTGGTGCCACGATCAAGTGCTTCAAGACACGCTGTGCCAATGTGTATCATTTGAGCTGTGCCATGAAGGATAGCTGCGTGTTCTACAAGAATAAAACGACCATGTGTCAGTCACATGCACCAAAGACCGAGAAGGATTCGGAACTGACGACGCTCAGCGTTCAGCGGCGTGTATACGTGGACCGGGACGAGAGCCGACAAGTGGCGTCCGTGATGCACCACTCAGAGTCAAACAACCTGCTGCGGGTGGGAAGTTTGATTTTCTTAAGCGTCGGCCAGTTGCTGCCTCATCAGTTGCAGAATTTCCACACACCGAATTATATCTATCCGATTGGATATAAAATTGTGAGTTGCTCAATCCTTTATATTAAATGCTTATGGTTTAACTAATGATTTCGTTCTGCCTCGCTAGATGCGTTTCTACTGGTCGATGCGACGACCGAACAAACGCTGCCGCTACGTGTGCTCCATTGCGGACGTATGCGGTCGACCGGAGTTCCGGGTTCTGGTTCAGGAGTCAACCGAAGAAGACATCGAACTGCGTGACATCACTCCGAAGGCTGTTTGGCAGCGAATACTGGAACCGATGGCTACCCTGCGGAAGGATTGCCACATAGTGCAGCTCTTCCCGAAGTACGTCACCGGAGAAGATCTTTTCGGTTTGACCGAACCGGCCGTGGTTCGCATTCTGGAAAGTCTTCCCGGTATCGAAACGTTAACCGACTATCGGTTCAAGTATGGTAGAAATCCGCTG
This sequence comes from Ochlerotatus camptorhynchus, assembly GCF_037179485.1. Taxonomy (NCBI): domain Eukaryota; kingdom Metazoa; phylum Arthropoda; class Insecta; order Diptera; family Culicidae; genus Ochlerotatus; species Ochlerotatus camptorhynchus. The sequence continues at coordinate 2,925,345 of NW_027040802.1, read as the reverse complement.
CTGGAGCTGCCCTTGGCAATCAATCCTTCCGGAGCGGCTCGAACGGAACCAAAATTGAAACATTCGCTGTCGTGGAAGAAGCCACACACCCAGCGGACGGGTTCGGTCAGCCAGCGACCAACTTTCGTTCCGACTAGCTCGCCTGCCGGAGAGGTTGCCTGTCCCTACAGCAAACAGTTTGTACATTCCAAGAGTTCACAGTATAAGAAGATGAAGCTAGAGTGGCGCAACAATGTATTCCTGGCACGGTCCAAGATCCAAGGTCTGGGTCTGTACGCGGCGCGGGATCTCGAGAAGCACACGATGGTGATCGAATACATCGGAGAAGTCATCCGTACGGAGGTCTCCGAGTTGCGTGAGAAGCAATATGAGGCACGGGTAAGTGTTATTGTTCGACGACTGCTCATCCTAGTTGAAAATATTCACCGTTTGTTTTTGCTCAACAGAACCGTGGTATCTACATGTTCCGTTTGGACGAGGAACGTGTAGTGGATGCGACGCTGTCAGGGGGTCTGGCTCGTTACATCAACCATTCGTGCAATCCGAACTGCGTCACCGAGACCGTCGAAGTGGAACGAGAGTTGCGCATCATCATCTTTGCCAAGCGCCGTATCAACCGTGGTGAGGAATTGTCGTATGACTACAAATTCGACATTGAAGACGACGCACACAAGATTTCCTGTATGTGCGGTGCCCCCAACTGCAAGAAATGGATGAACTAAAAACAAGGGCCGTAGCAAAGTGGGGCTATTTATACAGTTTGGTGTACTATTTGTTTATTTTCTAGAATATGTGTAAGTTGGTTAGGAGAGCAGATTTAATTGTATAGTTGTTTAGTATTCTCAATGTTTTTTTTTTCTAAAAAAAAATTAGGAAGCATAGTTTTTAGGATCTAAAGTCGGTTTCTCACCCCCACTGCTATGATATGACACACGCAAATTAACAAAACGAGCTAGTCTTAAGCGAGGAACAACAGTGTTTTAGACCAGGAATATTGATATAATTATGTGTTTAGTGAGCAAGATGTAACTAGCATTGATTTAATAGTGTTTTCCATAATCGGTTACCTTCTAGCTGCTTCTATTTTTCTTTTTTCTCCTGTTGTAGTGAGACTGTAATAATAATGTCCTTCATTTAGTAGATTGCTTTAGCTAAAAGCACCCTAGCAACAAACGAGAGCGGGACGGTAAATCCAAACTTGGATCAAAATAATAGGTTTTGTAGAAGATTAAGTAGTAAAAAAAGTGTAGATCAGCACTGGTAGATAGACAGAGATTATTTCCAATTCGAAATAAGTCACACAAACGGATAAAATCTGGGATTAAGGCAAACAGTTATTAGAATATATACCTAGGAGCGTGAGACACAAAAAGTACTTGGAACAATAATAAGTAAACACTAGCTGAGGAAAATCAAAGAAACAAAATTAGAATCACCTCCATAGTGGACACACACACAGAACACACATCCATATATTTTCAGACGATTGTTTTGCAATATATATATATTTTGTATACTATCATGAATGTTAACTAGGAGCAAATCTTCTCTCAATTGATTGAGATCGGAAACACGTAGATCCTGGTGTGTTAGTCGCGGGAGATGTAATTATTATTGATTGTCTGAACACAATGGAGTTATGATTATGCAAGTGCGCGTAGCAATATACAAGCAACTCTGTGTTGTTAAAAGAAGGATACAAATTACGGCAAATGCTAAGTGTAGACATATTTGTAATATATAAGCTTAAAAATGGCACGAGATAATAGAGCAGAGGAAAATTTAAATTTGATCGTTTTATTTAAATTTCTATCATAATCCATATTCTGCCGCTATTTGCATAACAGTCCCATGTAGATAGGAAGTCCACAGGATATGGGACTGTTATGGGAGTAAATGTACAGAAAGTTTAACAGTTATGGCACTAGTGGTCCTCTAATTAGCCATACGGTCACGAATGAAATGTTTATTATTGAGTGGTGATACAAACAACATCATTCCACTACACCACCGGCGCCGCTCATCAATGTTGTATTATTGTGTGTGGCAGGATAATTTCTCAAAAAGGGATTATAGGGGAAATGTATGTAATGTCGACCTAAGTGTCCCTAATTTGGGTCCATACATAAATTCAGCAATCGACTACATTTTCAATAGCAACCAAAAATATCCATTAGTACCGTCCCAATGACGCGTTCATCTAGATAAAATTGATCAATAGCAGATTTTTAGTGATGGGCCCAATGTTAGATCCATAGGCCAAATTAGAGCCATTTCCCCTACCATCTGCTTTCTGTTTATGGCCGTACAACTGCGCCCATTGATTTACCACACGGCGGCTCTTTATCCAGGATTCGCTCCTCAAGCCGCTGCCATAAAATACTATCAAAGTTACACATCTGTGTATAATCCTTATGGGCGAGGTTGCATCGCGCTTATGAGTGGCGCGCTTCGACCGTAACCAATTGAGAATTTAACATAAGCGCGACAATAGTAGGGTTAACTACCCCATTTCCGGCCTATTAAGCACAACCCGCGCTTAGACTTTCTTAATCTAGCGCAGTTTAGTACCAAACGGAATGTTATTATTACTGATGGCTTTCAAAATTTATTTACCTTTCCGTATGTACCGTAAGATTTGATAAAGAGAAACCAATCGTTGAGATATTGTCAAAAGTATAACGCTGCTTCTTGACGTCTAACTCGGTCTACGGATTCTAAACTCGGCCTAACGCATTGAAATGCCAATGAATTCACTTCGGCCTATCGGATGCAGATAAAAATTGATTCGGTCGGTACGCTTCTTTTGCTTTTGGGAATAATGGGTGCAAACCTTCATATCACGCGTTCTCATTGACTTCGTTCCGTAGCTTATTTAACTAAAGTATCGTACCAAACGCATAATTTACTTATTAACTCTGTAATCATGGATTTATTTGAAGTTTTCTGCTCGATAGCCCCAAAATGGGCGATTAGACCATTAGGGTAGTTCTCTACCCTATATCGGCAAAATATAATAATTGAAAAGCTTAATGAAAATCGCTAAATTCTGATTATATCGGTGCGCATAGGGGAGAACAGTACATAACGCACCCCCGGGGTAAGACGCACTTTTTCATTTTATTTTGAGTTTTTCTTGGAATTTTAAATCCAATTCTAGGATTTATCATGCAGGATTTTGAGTTCAGATACTATGCTAGAAGTGCTGCTTGATAAGACAACAAAAAAGTTACTTAAAAGCCATGAAAAACACAAATGAAAGTCAGCTGGTGCGTTCTGCCCAGGGGGTGCGTTCTATACCATTCTCCCCTACTGATTTCCTCTGTCAAGGAAGCATACATTTCTAGATAGAGCTGGAATTAGGGCGTAACAGCCTTTGTAAACAATGACTTCTCTCGTTGATTTCTCGGAATTCAAGGCACGCCTTCACAAACCTTCATATCCATCGGGTAGGAGAAGTCTTCCTCTACTCGATGGTTATGTCGATTTGCCAGGGAGAGCCATGGCTTCCGAGAAATCATCAAGAGAAGTCATTGTTTACAAAAGCTGTTACGCCCTAATTCCAGCTCTATCTAGATTTAGGCTTTATCTACACGGTGAATGAGAACGACCCAAATTTGAGTTTAGTTCACGCATAATCGCCAAAAGTGCAGGAACTCAGCGATGAGTAAAATTTGTTTCATGGTTTCCTGTGGAAAACCTAAAAAATCTACCGGAAAATGAGGAAATTGACGAAAATTTTATTCAGTCTCGGAGTAGTACCAATAGACTGAGTGAATCCAATCTTTACTTTTCTCAAATTCGGGATTTTTTCCCTGGGAAAACATGAGGCAAATTTACTCATAGCTGAGTTCCTGCACTTTTGGCAATGGAGGCGAACCAGCACCAGGCTGAAAGCCTCCCTAATAAAGATAAATCAATCAATCAATCACTTTTGGCGATTATGGGTGAACTAAACTCAAATTTGGGTCGTTCTCATTCGCCGCGTATGTTCAACCTCTATTGAATTTCACTGGTTTACGCCTGATGGTTATGCCATAGAGGTAACTCTAAGACTACACCCAGAGAAATATGTCTTAAATCCAAAAGAATTCTGTCTAGATTCAACAGAATTTATTATAGACTGACGGCTTACCAGTAATTATTTTTGATTCAACTAAAGGGTGATACGGTCAAAATTTGGTCAATATCAACTTGACGTATTTCTTTCAATTTTGCATTTAAAAAACCTGAACACCCCTCATTTTGAAGGTGTGTGTGTGTAGAATGTTGCTCCTATTTTGATTTTGGAATTCACTCTTCAGTTGTCAAAATGCCGTCCAAGCAAGAAGAGCAGCGTATCAAAATTTTGCTCGCGCATCGCGAAAATCCGAGCTACTCGCACGCAAAGTTGGCAAAATCGCTAAAAGTTGCCAAATCAACCGTTACAAATGTAATTAAAGTGTTTGGGGAACGTTTGTCGACAGCCAGGAAGTCTGGATCGGGGGGAAATCGAAAACCGGAAGCCGCTGAGACGACAAAGAGAGTTGCCGGTAGTTTCAAGCGAAACCCTAACCTCTCTCTCCGAGATGCCGCAAATAAGCTGGGTGTATCGTCTACAACCGTGCATCGAGCCAAAAAACGAGCCGGACTATCGACTTACAAGAAGGTAGTGACTCCAAATCGCGATGATAAACAAAATACGACGGCCAAAGCGCGAACCCGGAGGCTGTACACGACGATGCTGACGAAGTTTGACTGCGTGGTAATGGACGACGAAACCTACGTCAAAGCCGACTACAAGCAGCTTCCGGGACAGGAGTTTTATACGGCAAAAGGAAGGGGAAAGGTAGCAGATGTTTTCAAGCACATGAAACTGTCAAAGTTCGCAAAGAAATATCTGGTTTGGCAAGCCATCTGTACCTGTGGCTTGAAAAGCAGCATTTTCATAGCTTCCGGGACTGTCAACCAAGAAATTTACGTGAAAGAGTGTTTGAATAAATGTCTGCTGCCTTTCCTGAAGAAACACGGTTGTTCCGTACTGTTTTGGCCGGATTTGGCATCTTGCCATTACGGTAAAAAGGCCATGGAGTGGTACGCCGCCAACAACGTGCAGGTGGTTCCCAAGGACAAGAACCCTCCCAACACGTCAGAGCTCCGCCCAATTGAGAAATACTGGGCTATTGTCAAGCGGAACCTAAAGAAGACCAAAAAAACTGCTAAGGGCGAGCAGCAGTTCAAGGCAAACTGGCTTTCTGCGGCGAAGAAGGTGGACAAGGTGGCTGTACAAAATCTGATGGCAGGGGTCAAGCGTAAGGCCCGGCAATTCGGATTTGGAAAAGCGGAAGCCTAACTGAATATTTTTCCTGAATTTTATACTAATTGAACTTGAAAAAGAAATTTAATTTGATTTTTTAAATAAACGATTTCACCGATTTACACGCGTTTTCCCTTGACCAAATTTTGACCGTATCACCCTTTAGTACGGTCATTTGCTTAGACTATAAAGTTTGTTGTTTCAAGCATTGCTCTAAAATTGCCAGCTGTCACAAACAAAACAAAATCATTGTTGAAACAAAAATATAATTTGTTAGATCAACGCAGATGTGTATAGCAATAGCTAAAGATATCGTTTTGAAACAAAAACACGTATTATTGTTTCAACAATTTTGTATTTTAGTTCCAAAAATCTCAATGCCCTGTATCAAAAAGCGATTCTGTTTGCTTTACGCTAGATTCTTATTGTTTTTATTACTCATAATAATACAATAAAATATTTTTTATGCGTCATTTATTATTGTCATGAAATAACAACACCTAAAGTATAACTTATCTTCTACCTTATGCAAATTAATATTACATAAAGAGCTTTGAGTGGGTTGGTTTATTTCCTTTAAATTCCGTTATAATTGCTTATCTTTTGACAGATACGCGTATTTCGTCTACTACTTGCAGTCTTCATTAGTGCCAAGTACTCTACAGTGGTGTTGTAACATATCATTAAAAGATTGTCAAGGTTGTCTAGTATGATGTCCTCTAATTCATAGATATTCACCAAATTATAATGACGTATGTAACATATGATTTTCCTTGTGAATTCTGATCCGTGTTTAAAAAAATTATCAACGTATTTCACTGTGTCGCTATCAATTTTATAACTTTTATGTATAATTCCAGTATGTTCACTTTTAAGATGCATGACCGATAATTTAGACTGGGACAAATCGATAGTTAATCAAGGGGCAAGACAGCTCCCAATCACGAGCAATTTCAGAGTTGCTTTTGAGGCAACAGTGGGCGAGATCACTGTCATATTGCGGCGCGAAGCCGCAAAGCTGCTGTCAAACAAAACGCTTGTCAAAACGTGAAGTATCGTGTGTGCGCAAGTACTTTGCTGCCTAGTTTGCTGCTGCTGGTATGACTTTTATCATTAAAATGGATTTTATTGTAAGTTTTATTTCACTATCGTTCATACATATTCGCAGACATAATTATTTCTTGAAGGATGATTTCTGGAACAGGATCTGAAATGAAATTGCTGTTGTGCTTCAACACATCAAGAACATGTTGAGATTGGAAGGACTTGCCGAAAACGGCGTGATGACATTATCACAATACAGGAGCAAATGCGAGCCCGTGTTCATTGTGTTAAAGAAGAATCCATCGAATACTATGGTCGATTCCGAGAATCCGAAAATTTCCATTTCTCCATCGGTGACGTTCGCGTCTTGAAATTGATAACCATGAGACGGTATTGCCAAGTACACCCGCAAAGAAGGTGATCAGACCCAGAGTGTCTCTCAGATTGAGCCTTAAACCATACAAGCCTCAAACATTCAAATAGATCCCGGGAGAGTAAGATCCATCCTGTTAGTTCGTTTGTTGCCTCAGTTTGCGAATCGGTAAATCGAGTAGTATATGTTTATTGGTTATCCGACTTATCATGTTTTTAAATAGGGGAATTTACGTATTTTCGGCAATCTAAGCAGCTTCCGCACTTCTATTAGCATTTCCTCAGTGTCACGCACACATATGACGTGTCTGTTTGTTTAAATTTATCTGCTGCTAGCTATTCTATCCATTCCAAGCGACAGAACTGTCCAAAACGGTTTGAAAACGTTTTTAAGGCGCTCTCAACTTCTCAGGTGAGTGTGACTATTGTCGGCAGCCTCTTTTACTTCGGCAACCTTTCCGTTTAAACTGTGTGTTAACCAGTTGTTCTGTTATCGGCAACTCGAAATCAGCCGTATTTTTGTGTGCTTATGTTTCATTTGCAGAAACACCTGACATAATAGGTTTTATCAGTCGTATCAGTTTATCATCCTTGGACCCAACCAAATCGAACGTTCACTACGGAACGCGCCTTGAATCCCATTGCCTATAAATAAACATAATATTACGAATTTATGGTAAAAGATTCAAAAAATTAAAATGTCCATGCTTTTTTGTATTGAATTAGAACTTGCATGTTTTTTTTCTTTGCCGAAAAATATCTATGTGCATAAAAAAAATGTGTGCACACATTTTGGGACTCATCATTTAATAAACGGCCGAGAACAATTAATCATTTATAACTACTTACTTTCTTATGGAAGCGTTATTGGTATCCCCAACTGCGCCATTGTCGGATTTCTCCATATAGAATTCGTTTTCATTCTTTACATGCGAACTAGGTACTCTTTTCAATAAACTGCACTCTTAAAAATCTGTATAATTTCAATGTTTGTTTTCAAGATGAATAGAAATAATTTCATGTTTTAGGATTAATTAAATATTTGTGTCGTAAACCACATTTCAAACCTCCTTCTCCCTTTTCCCATCCAAAAAACTGTAAATCTCCACTAACCTCGAGACAACCGCGAGTACTCGGTCCAGTTCCTTTAACTTTATATATAAGACAGTAATGTATAACGGAAAGGATAACTCGGCTCTGAAAAGTTTATTCGATTGAGCCTGTACAAATAAAGTAAATATAAAAAAAAAACATCTGTCTAAAAACTGACGCTTCATCGCATAATCGATTTTCTTTCGGCATGCTCTCTCAACTAACCAATCTGTTGCCGAGCTTTCTCTCTTTCTCTGCTCTAGTAAAACACGATACGCTCTATCGTGGCGCATCCCGAACCGATCAAAGTAGACCATTCTCTATTTTCGTCTAGCTTGTCTTCGGAAAGCTCATCAATCGGATTTTTTATTTTATATGAGCATGACAAATACCGAATGCCATATCAGCGTGGATCTGTTTTCCGAACGAATCCGGAAGCTCGCGAAACTTTGTTAATGCGTTTGCGGACGAACTGCTTGCTTGGTACTTTAAAGCTAGGTTTAGACAGGGCAAGTCAATTGATCAACTCAGTTGAATTCAATTGGCTTGAACAGTTGAGCTTGGTTCAACTTTTTTCAGTTCAACTGAGTTAATCAAATCAGTTGAATGGCATGGTTTACACGATCAATTTGCGTTCAAGTCAGTTGAATTCAACTGACTTGATCAATGGATCATTTTATGTTCCAATTGCACAATTCTACCGGCAGAGGGACACAACAACGCCATCTGTTATTTTTGCTGTGAAGCTCGAAGCTTCCTCCAATTCGTCACAGATGGCACTGTATATAGTGAATGTATGTAAAATAAAGGGCCTAACTGCAAAAGATGCTCACCTTAAAATATTTTTGCAAAAGTTTTTTTTACTGTAAGTTTTAGTTCGTCTTTTTATCTCATGAATGTTAATGTATTAATTTTCATTTTCTGCATAAAATCAAGCAGCATTACAGTAGTTTATTCCAAAATTGAGACATTGAAAAATAAAAAGTTTGTCTAGGACCTTTGCATAGTTGCAATCAAATATATACCGATTAACAGCTAAGAATCAAAATAAACAAAACCAATCCGAGCTGAAATTCAAGAGTGCGGAAAGGCGTCGCGTGACAATGGCACATTTCTGCTGTGTTTGTGTTTCCGAAGGAATCTGACCGGTTGTCAGTGTGGTTATCGAACCTAAATCTGGATAGAGTTCCTGATAATATTTCGGCAGCCCGAATCTGCAGCCAGCACTTCAGCAATCATCAATATGAAACAACTGTTTATCCTAATGGTAGGTAAATGTACGGCATCGCTCTTATTTAAAAAGCTTTAGAAAATGTTCATTTACTTATAGGCGATTCATTTACCAGACTCTCATGTAACGATTGTCCCGATATCGTTTGGATACACGAAAAAAATCAACGCAAAAGTTTCAGATCAGTAGAGACTCAGACTGATATTACATTTTCTCTCGGAATGGAACACTGTGATCAATTTTCGTTTAGTGCACCACAAGCCGCTGTAAAACTTTCATCTTGTGTAGGTAAATTTATGGTATGCAACTAATTCGTCAATCATTGTTCCTACACAGAACCTAAAAAGAAAATCGGATCCCGTATCTCTCCAAAGTCTACCAAATGAACCTACTAAGAAACAAAAAACTGTTGAGATATATTTTTTCGTCATTCGTTACTTTACTGGTGATTTGTAATGTCTGCATATATTTCAGCTATGCATTGAGATGTGCTTGGAGGATTTGCGTGAAGATAACTCTCGTTTAAATTGTTCTTATGATGACACTTTTCTGCACACGTTTGTATCCGATTTTCAAGAATCGTTCGAGGGAACAGGAGCACCAATGTATTTTGAAGATTGTGAACATGCTGGTATGGAGGAGATTGAACTGGATGATGAATACTGTGTAGGAGAAACAATCTTATCTGACAGAAGAGAGGAGTACGACCAAATAATTTTTGATCTTGAGAATTCCAATCAGCAGTCCGGTTCAGATTCATGTATGCAACCGAATATCGAAGCAAGTTATTCGATCATCGACGAAGCTGACTCTAAATCTCGCACCAAGAATTTTCATCCTTTTCACACACTCGGTCCTGCAGTAAATATTGATTTCATCATACAAGATGAGCTACATTATCTGACAGGATTCGATGAAAATCAGTTTGCATATATTCTTTGCTTAGCCTCAAAGATAAATGGTATGAACTGGCCATGCTATACCATGAGCATCAAAAATCAGTTGCTCATTACACTAATAAAATTTAGGCTGAATTTTGATTATACATTTTTGAGCATTATGTTCCGCGTTCAAAGCAAATGATCAGCAACATTTTTAAATTTTGGCTTGAACTTCTTGATCAAACTGTTAACTCGATTGATTTTTGGGACCTGGGCAAAAAAGGAGAAAATGTGTACAGAGCTGTGATTGATTGTACAGAATTCATGATTGATAAACCCTCTGAAGTGCTGAAACAACAAATCACATGGTCCACATATAAGCACCGCAACACATTCAAACTCATGGTTGCCATTGATGAAAATGGGCTTATAATATTTGTGAGCCCATTATTTGGCAGTTCAGCAACAGACAATACAATTGTTGAAAAGTCTGGACTATTGGATCTTTTAGAAACAGGTGATTATGTTCTTGCTAAGTTGCATAGACTTGGGGTCAGCGGCAACCTCTTTAGATGGTTTCGTTCATATCTCACTGATCGGCAACTGATGGTTGCCATTGGTGACAACCGGTCCAATATCTATGTAGCTACGTCAGGAATACCTCAAGGAAGTCACCTGGGACCTTTGATTTTCTTACTCTACTTCAATGACGTGAACTTGGTCATCGAAGGCCCACGACTATCGTATGCAGACGATCTTAAAATCTACCTACGAATCCACTCGATTGATGACTGTCACTTCCTTCAACGTCAGTTCGAAGCCTTTGCCAGCTGGTGTAATTTGAACCGAATGGTGGTTAACCCCACTAAGTGTTCAGTGATCACTTTTACTCGGAAGAAAGAACCAATCACATTTGAATACAAACTTATCCGCACTGTAATCGACCGTGTGAACCATGTGAAAGATCTGGGTGTTATTCTAGATTCTCAACTTACGTACAAGCAGCACATCTCGTACATTGTCGACAAGGCGTCTAGGACATTGGGATTTATCTTCAGGATAGCAAAGAATTTCTCCGATATCTACTGTTTGAAGTCACTGTACTGTTCCTTGGTGCGATCCATTCTGGAATATTGTTCTGTGGTCTGGAGTCCAAACTACAACAATGGTGCTGAGAGAGTTGAGTCCGTTCAACACCGTTTTCTTCGATTCGCTCTGCGGAAGCTGCCTTGGAGAGACCCATTTCATCTGCCCAGCTATGAAAGTCGTTGCCAGCTGATTGATCTGGAGCCTCTCCGAACTAGAAGAGACACCTCTAGGGCCCTGTTCATTGCGGACACTTTACAAGGTAGAATTGATTGCAGTGCAATCTTGGGGCAAGTCAACATTAACGTCCAACCCCGTGCGCTACGTAACAACGTTTTGCTGAGATTGCCACTTCAGCGCACAAACTATGGCATGAACGGTGCAATAGGTGGGCTGCAACGAGTGTTCAATCGAGTCTCGGGCATCTTCGATTTCCATATGCCTCGACAGCTGCTACGAAGATACTTCTCATCGTTCTTTTCTGGCACAGTTAACCGTGAATGATTGTGTGTTTTATTTATGTATTTTATTCTTAGTTTTTATTTTTTGATTTACCTATATAAGTTACTTAAATCATCATTGGGGCTTTACACAGCCTGTTGATGCAGACAAATAAATAAATAAATAAATAGTTGATTAAATGTACTGGTGGTGAAAATCATTTTTTTCTGTTTTAATTCCTTCCAAAGTATAGACGGCAAAAATGCATGATTCAGCATTAGTCACATACATTTGATATTGAACTTGTGAGTAGTATGGATGTCTTCTTCTTAGTTTACCCTCCTTGTCCCAACATGAGGCACTCAATGGAGACTGATTTCTTACGCTATATGGGCACTTAATTTCTAGTACAATTCTTCGACATTCGCTTATACCATCTGGAGAGCCAGCTAGATAATTACGGTGTTTATCGATGAACAATCCACACTTGTTAAAATTATATAGTTCATGGGTTGAGTTAATCATATTGAACACAATGTCTTCTTTCTCTTTGCCCCATGCTAACTGTAGGAGGTTGAATCCACTAAGATCGTTGAAATTTTTTTTTTGATGGCACCGTACTATGATACTGTGTATGTTTGAAGCGGTCAATCTCCATTTACGATGCTGGAACCACACAGCGGATCCAGATTGTTCCAGCATTTGTTTCTCAATGGCATCTATTTGATCCTCAGACACATAATTGATTGAGTTAACATAATCCTCAAACGGCGCCATTACATAGCCATGATCGTGGAAAAGGGCTACCATATTACACATGCGATTACTATTGAAACTGGTATGCATTCCGTAATTTATGGAAGCATCGACTGCAAATTTAGTAAATTCGGCGCTGGGACTGCAGCGTACAGAACTTGCAGCGCCCGAGGGATTACCATTTTTTTTTTTTTTTTAAATCTTTATTTTAGAGATTTTTAGCCTGAGGCTAGTTCATCTCTTTGAGGGATTACCAGTTTTTGATGCAAATAACTCATCAATCGGCATGCCTGACATTTGCTCGTCTTCTAGTTTTGGAGGTTTGTGCCACTGCTGCAACTCCGACGTACACGAAGCACCAGTAAAAATCGTACCTAAAATAGCAAGTTTACATGTTATTTTTTGCAACTATAGTTTATTTTTTTTTTTATTTTTTTTTAACTAGTTCGTTTATTTGGGAGGCTCAATCGCGTTAGCTTTACGGAGCCGATAGTTCATTGTTCTTTGTTTGTAACAAAATTCACTTAATTCTATGTCTAGTAGGAGTTGGGCCGAATACTCGCGGCTTACTCGAGGTTAGAGAGGTACATTGTCGAAGGATAGGATCAGGGGAGGAGTTTGGGAAGGTTTCGTTGTCTCATCAGAGCGTTGTCGCCAGTATGAATGGTAGTGCGGTTCTAGTTTCGTCTGGAGTTCGACCGGCTATGGTGACCAGTGGGCGACGATGAGACTCATCGAGACGGGGGGACAAGACAAACAAAAACTATTAAAGAGAGACAAAAGACAAGGAATTAAATTCTTATACTAGACATTTGAAGAAACACATAAACCGACTGCATATAGCAGATATCGCGAGTTCCCAACACGTCTCTGATAGGAACATAGGGTTGTCTTCCTTGGGCCTCAAGGGTATTCAAAAGTCGCTCTCTGGCGGCGTAATTATCCGTACATTGCCAAACTGCATGATCGATGTCATCGTAACCGTTTCCACACCGACAGATGTTGCTGTCTACGAGGTTTATTCTATTGAGATGAGCATCTAGCGAGTAGTGGTTGGACATAAGTCTACTCATCACGCGAATGAAGTCACGACTTAAGCCCAAGCCTTTAAACCACGCTCTCGAAGAAACATTAGGAATAATTGAATGTAACCACCGTCCAAGATTTCCATTGTCCCAATCGGTTTGCCAACTCAAAAGGGTACTCTGACGCACTAAATGGTAAAATTCATCGTGTGAAATTTGCCTGTCATAAAATTCGCCTTCCTGCGCGCCCACCTTTGCGAGAGAGTCCGCCTTCTCATTGCCTGGGATTGAGCAATGTGATGGGACCCATACAAAGGTAATCATATATGATCTTTCGACCAGTACACTCATCTGCTCCCTTACCTTTGAAAGGAAATAAGATGAGTGCCTACTTGGTTTCATCGACCGAATAGCCTCAATCGAACTGAGACTATCCGAGAAGATGAAGTAATGGTCTGCGGGCATGTTGGAAATCATCCCCAATGCGAAGTTGATTGCTGCCAGCTCAGCAACAAAAACGGAACAAGGTTCCTGGAGTTTGCGGAAGGCGCTAGAGTTTTCATTGAAGACACCGAAGCCAGTGGATCCACTGAGACGAGACCCGTCTGTAAAATATCTGTTTACGCAATTGACGTGTTGGTACTTTTCAGTAAAAATACGCGGGATAATAATAGTTCGAAGTTGATCTGGAATCCCGTTAATCACTTGTTTCATGGACAGATCATATTCAATTGAGGAACTGCGATTGGTGAAGTGAGCACGGTCTGGAGTATAACAAGGAAGACACATATCCGACGATATGTAGTGGTGGTAGATTCTCATAAATCGAGATTGTGAATTCAGCCCAAGAATTTCTTCAAAATTTGCAATTATAAGTGTGTTTGTCACTCCGCATTTGATTAGTATTCTGAGAGAGAGCTCCCAGAAACGGTTCTGGAGGGGTGTTACTCCTGCCAGAACTTCGAGACTCATGTTATGCGTTGAGTGCATACAGCCAAGAGCAATACGCAGACAACGATATTGAATTCGTTCCAATTTTATTAGATGACATTTTCTTGCCGAGAGAAAGCAGAAAGAGCCGTACTCTAGAACAGAGAGAATAGTTGTTTTATAAAGCGTTATGAGGTCTCCCGGATGAGAACCCCACCATGTGCCGCAAATTGAACGGAGAAAGTTGATCCTCTGCTGACATTTTTGCTTCAAATACGTAATATGGGTATTCCAAGTGCACTTTGAATCAAACCAGATCCCAAGGTACTTGAAAAACAATGATTGAGTAATGTTTCTGCCCAAAAGATTAAGATGCATTTGGGCTGGGTACCGCTTTCGAGTAAACACTACCAGTTCAGTTTTCTGCGGCGAGAATTCGATCCCTAGATTCCTAGCCCAAGAAGACAAGTTATCTAAGGAATTTTGCAATGGTCCTTGCAAGTCCACGGCATGTGGACCTCTTACGGAAACCACACCGTCATCTGCAAGTTGTCTTAGCGTGCATTGTTCTGCCAAACAGTTGTCGATATCTTTGACATAAAAGTTATAAAGAAGAGGGCTGAGACATGAGCCTTGGGGCAGGCCCATGTAGCTAATTCTGGAAGTTGTCAGTTGTCCAAGGGAAAAGTTCATTTGCTTTTCTGACAACAAATTGTACAAGAAATTATTTAAAATTCCGGAAAGTCCACATCTGTGCAGATTGTCTGACAGAATTTCAATGGAAACTGAATCAAAAGCCCCCTTAATGTCCAAGAATACTGAAGCCAATTGCTCCTTGTGCGCAAAGGCCAGTTGAATATCTGTGGAAAGCAGCGCTAGACAATCGTTTGTCCCTTTGCTCTTGCGGAACCCAAACTGTGTATTTGATAGCAAGTTATTTGTTTCGACCCACTGATCGAGTCTCCGAAGGATCATTTTCTCCAACAATTTCCTAATGCACGAAAGCATCGCAATCGGGCGGTATGAGTTATGGTCAGACGCTGGTTTGCCAGGTTTTCGAATGGCTATTACTTTGACCTGTCTCCATTCAGGCGGTATAATGTTGTTTTCTAGTAAGGAATTGAATAAGTCTAGCAAGCGTCTTTTAGCGATATCTGGGAGATTTTTCAGAAGATTGAATTTAATCATATCGCTTCCCGGTGAGGAGTTGTTCGATGAAAGAAGAGCCATAGAGAATTCCAGCATTGTGAATGGTCTATCCAGAGAGCTGCCGCTCGGAGACGCTTCTCGAAGAATGTGTTGTGCTGGAACTGAGTCCGGACAGACCTTTTTAGCGAAATCGAATATCCATCGGTTGGAGTATTCTTCACTCTCATTAGAAGATGAGCGGTTACGCATGTTGCGAGCCACCCTCCACAAGGTGGTCATTGAGGTTTCTCGTGAGAGTCCCTCGACGAAATTTCGCCAATAACCGCGTTTTTTTGCTTTGATTAATTGTTTCAGCTTTGTCTCAAGCTTTGAATATTCCTCGAAGTAAGTGGAGGTTTTGTGTCTACGAAAAGCTTTGAAAGCATCAGATTTTTCTACATACAGTTTTGTGCATTCTTCGTCCCATCCAGGTGTGGCTGGTCTCCTTTTGAAGGGCGCACTTGGAACTTTTCTTTTTTGTGCTTCCAGTGAACTTTTGTAAATCAAATCGGCGAGGAATCGATATTCTTCCAATGGTGGAAGCGTATCTATTGATTCGGCACCGATTGTCACCGCCGTTGCATATTTATGCCAATCTATGTTCCTTGTAAGATCAAATGGAACTCGAGATGGTTCTGCAGAGTGAGGGGCACACTTAATTGAAATGATGATTGGCAAATGATCGCTACCATGGGGATCATTGATAACCTTCCACAGACAATCCAATGATAGCGATCTTGAACACAAAGATATGTCGAGTCGGCTTTCTCGAGCCGGAGGTTTTGCTATACGTGTCACTTCACCAGTGTTCAAAATAGTCAAGTTGAAATCGTCGCATAAATCGTAAAAAATAGCCGCTCTATTGTCATCATATAGATCGCCCCACCCAGTACCATGGGAGTTCATATCACCCAGAATTAATACTGGGGATGGAAGAATCGAAACTAGATTCCAGAGTTGACTACGGCTAATGGAGGTTCTTGGTGGAACATAAACTGAAGCTATGCAAAGGTCTTTGTTCTTCACATTTATTTGGCAAGCGACGATTTCGATGCCTGATAGAGCAGGAAGGGAAATTTTGTAGAAAGGGTAGCACTTTTTGATCCCTAAAAGTACTCCTCCATAAGAATCGTCTCTATCCAGGCGTATAATGTTAAAATCGTGGAAGTTGAGTTCTTCATCGGAAGAAAGCCATGTTTCACAGAGAGCAAATATATCACAATCAGAATTGTGAAGTAAAAATTTGAACGAGTCTAGTTTAGGCACTAGACTACGGCAGTTCCACTGTAGCACAGTGATCATATCTTCAACCTCGTTCGACGAATTATCCATCGAAAGATATGATTGATGCAAGGAGGGGCCATGAAACAGTCAATTGCTTAAGATATGATTCTAATGTTGGAAGCAAGGCAGAAACTAAGCTTCTAAGAGGGTCTTGTATGTTGAACATATTTAATATGAATTCCACAATGTCCGAAAAAGCTAGCAAACCTCGCTCGGACTTGGATTTCTTTTGAGAAGTTTGAGGAGCAGCTTTATTATTTTTCTTATCTTTTTTGGGCAATGGTGGAAAATTCCTGCTGCATCCAGGGATTGGTTCAGCAGGAGCCTTCGGTTTCGTTTTTTCATCCCCATTACCCTGGGAATTTGCCAATCTTCTGGAGGTGACTTTAGTTTTCTTACGGCGCACTTTCGGGGAGGGGCATTTTCTTTTTGAGGATCCGTCCATTTTTGAAGGTGCGTGTACCACCGTAGAATCACCTTCATCGGATGAGTCAGAATCCGATTCTTCAGCTGACAAAATCGAAAATTGGTTTGCATCTTGGACGGCTGATGCAGCCTTCACCATTTGAGCGTATGTCTGCTTGGAGCGTCCTGAGATTGAACGCTGCACTTTATCGGAGTGCTGCTTGTACATCGGGCACTCCTGCAAGTGGTGAGGATTCTCGCCACAGTACGCGCATTTTACTGATTCTTTGTGGCAAGAATCCTCTTTGTGGTTTTCACCACATTTGCCACAACGAGTTTTGTTGCCGCAATGGCTGGCCGAGTGTCCTAGCCTTTTGCAGTTGGTACAGTTATAAACCCTCTGTACAAACAACCGCACCGGAAAAAAAGCACCATCAACTTTGACAAAGTTTGGGAGAACTGAACCAGCGAAAGTCACCCGAAACGAGTCTGAATGCTGATAGACTTTCTTGCCATCTTGTAAAGACACTGAATGCAGTTGCCTAACATAACAGAACAGAAGGGGAAGTGCAAGCAAATCGATGAATCAAAACGTGGTTCGTTTTTCTGTTCAACAAGCAATGTGTTGTGGTAGCGTTCCACACGGGCATTCTATGTGCACTCACACTATCATAGTATGCTGCCTATCTTAACTGCAGGCAGAAGATGCCTTCTACCGCTAGGTGCGCTAGTGTTCGCAAATGACAAGTGGAGCCACTTTCTGATCCGAAGTTCCACTCGTGTGCTAACATCCAGTATCTTTACAAGCTCGCTTGTGACTTTTCTGTTTTTAAAACAACCCGAGGCACGTTTCAAGTCCTCGACAGACAGACTCGCGTCGGAGACCACGCCTTCTATCTCCACATCTCGAGAAGGGATGTAGATGTTGTACTCAACACTAAACAACTCGTGATCAGCAATTTTATTTGCTACATCATAATTCGGTGCTTCTACACGCAGTTTGTTGAATCTCTCCTTATGTACCAAGATTCCCGGATACTTACGCAGCAAGTCTCTCGAAATATCGAGAGTTTTCAAGGGTTTATTTTTAGGCCGAAAAAAGACAACCCATGGTCCTTTCGAAAGTGGTTGGTAATACCTGGTTCGCGCAACGTTGGCATCGGAAGATGCCATAAGTGTTGCGCAAAAGCGGTGCGCAACCGCTTAAGAAGGAAAAAAAAATAAAAACCTTCTCCAATTTATTAATTTTAATTACTAGTAATTAAATTTTTGCACGGCGTACAAGCAAATTAAAGCGAAAAAAAAAAATCGAAAAAAAAAACTTTTATCTAGTTGCATCAAGTCTCACTATGAACCATACTCCCTTACCAGGGGTGAGAGACAGAACCACGCGCCACGAGGCAAAACAAAACTACAATAGGGAGGCAATCAAGTCCCTGGCAAGGTGACAGATAACCTTAGTTTCACGTACCCACTTGCAAATAGTAGATGTCGCCACAGAACGTAAACAAAGGGATTGTCCGTCACCGCCACAATGATATTTCTCTATGGAAATCCAACTTTTTGTTTCTCCATGTGTGGATGTCAAACAACAGGCAAGAATGCTATATGATAAGAGCGAATTTATTATGTTCGTGGTGAAAAGAAATAATTCAAACAAATTGAAACCAAATTGAAATTGATTGAGGTTCATTTTCTCAAATAATCAAATGAAAATAAAAATACTTTGGTGTCTTCTATTTTATTTTGCTCTTGAATATAATCAGCCTACAGATTTTTCTTTTTTGATCATAGTGGTGCGATAAAAGGCTTGTCATGGGCCGTATGAATAAACAAAAGTTTACTATCCTGTGTTTCTCTATTCTTGTGTTCTTGTGTATTCTTCTGACATGCAAGACTTCTGAAACTAAACTGAAAATTCTCAATAATCACCACAAATATTTCAACGTTGGAAGATATTACGAACGGTTTGAAAATAGAATCCTAAATCCACAGCATTCATCAACATGTTTTTTGAAACTATCAGGACTTATTATTAAGCAGGGTTTAGTTAACAATCATCGCAATATCATGATAAAATTGTGCATCGATTTTTAAACTTTGAAAGCATTAAGAATTCTATCCGCAAAAACTTACAAAATTGATTATATTTCGCAGTGAGTAGCAGTTATTCACAATGTGCCTCTTAAACGAATAAATTAAAGTGATAATCCGTATTATTAATATTATTCCTCACCAAACTTGAAGCCTCAAGAAACAGATGAGTCCATAATTTGTTTTGTTTTATTATTTAGTTACATAGTTATGGGCATAGTGACAATAACAGCACAAATACCATGAAGAACTCTGATAAATGAAGTGATCATATAAGTGAAGTAATTGTTAATCAGAATTTTCTAGAATATCAACTAAAATTGAGCTCTGTTGATTTTTGCACATAAGTTATGATCACAGATCCGTTGTAGCAAAATATTTAAAATACAGTCAAATTGAATAATAAATCACATATTTATCATAAAAGCATTTAAGGCCTTCGGCATACGTACAAAGTACACCGTTGTACCATAGAGGTAACTCTAAGACCACTGGGTCCCGAAGAAAATCATTATTATTTTTGGCTCACTCAGTACCAGAACAACGGTCCCAAGCAGTCCCAAGCTATTTCACTCACCCCTGCATGTTCTGCATGAATCCACACACCCCTGATGTTATCTGTCAAACTTTCATAGCGAATCAAAACAAACATAGTGTAGTAATAGAATTTCAACTAGAATAGGGTACGTTAATCGTTTGCTTGGGACCAATAGGCTACTAAAGTGATGAGCCAATTTAAAATCGTTAGTTTCGTATTGATTGTTGGTTGTACCATCGTTGTACCAACAATCAATACGAAACTAACGATTTTAAATTGGCTCACTACTTGACTAGCCTATTGGTCCCAAGCAAACGATTAACGTGCCCCATTCTAGTCGAAATTCTAGTACTACACAATGTTTGTTTTGATTCGCTATGAAAGTTTGACAGGTAAAATGAGGGGTTATTGGTTTTTCCTATGTTTCGAGGGGTGAATCGATTAGCTTGGGACCGAAGATAGTACCAGAGCTGAGCCAAAAAGTTGAGCACGTTATTTCGGGACCTTCTAGTCTTAGAGTTACCTCTATGGTTGTACTAACGTTGTACTATTTTATGCTAGTACCTCAAATTGTACATTTTGCAGTGCTAGATGCGTATAATTAGTATTAGTATACTCTTGTTCGCTGCAAAACCATTTTTTCTTTGTTCATCATCGACGATAATAGAAATAGCGTTGAAAACACTGAAAGTATCCATGTTCAATTCTCATTTGTTCCAATTAATTCGATGACAATCATATATTTTCGTTTTACAAATCAGCTTTTGGTTATGTACTGCTCAAATACATGCGGCACACAATATAAAAAAGTTTCATTATCTCATTATGTTTTGTGCATACTACTGCGAATCAAAGCGAAATTTTTAACTGGCATCACTGGAGTTCCTATGTCACTAACGTCGCGTGTGTGGTTTGGTAAGCGTGCGACAATAAGATGTATTTTAAACTTTACTTGTGATTGCTGTTCATCATTTCCGCATTCGCCCTTTTCAGATGACACTTCTGAAATTTGCGACTTTGACAGAACCACCAGCACCAAATTTTCGGGGTACACTGGCAATATACTGGAGCTGTCAAGTTGCCCCCGAGTGGGAGGCAATGGACTTGCAAAATGTATTGTACTATACTTATGCCGGTTGTGTAAACAACCTATCAGCCGGTGCAGCTAGGTATTCCGTTTGCTGCTGCTACGCTGCGGCTATTGACGGAGATGATGCGATGATGATGGTGATGATTTGATGATGATCGATCACTGGGGTAAAGGTGAACAGTCTATACGTAAGACTCAGCTTACGATAGCTGCTTCCGAAAACCGTGCGCGATTCACCTGAACACTTTTTTTTCTACAACGATAGCGATGGAAACGCGGTAAAAAACGAGTGTCGTATGAAGAGACCAGGACGCTGTTAACTGGCTCAGCGCTCGATACGGAATGAACTATAGTTTAGTAAACGAAAAGTTACCTGTTTCTAAGTAGCACTCCAAGCAAAGCAATAGGGCAGCAACATGTTTACAGGCAGCTGAATTTCCCTGTCCTGCAGGGCATGTGCAAGTACATTTGGAAATGTTTGCGATTGCGAGCTCAACTATTACACAGTATAATACTTGCTTCTTCATCGCAGCCTTACAAAAGCTGCGAACTTGAAGACCTCCCGCAGATGTCTGAAATTGCGTTTATTCTAATATTTAAGCTATTCTTGTTTACATTATTCACAAGTACCTACTTTTCCAAATCCAACTTGTCGCAAATGATTCGCCACATGCAGTTTTCGGCCCTCCTTGAAACTGTTGAGCGCATTACGTAGATGGAAGTACTGCTTGATGGTTTCAAATGTTAGCCACTTAAGCGGTTAAGTCGGGAGGTCTTCCATCGCATTATATTTCTTCATATTCTCAAACGCGCTATTATCTGCTGCAGGAACTGGAGGAACAGCAACAAGAGTTGAGTTCAGGTTGTGTTTGTTCCAATTTTCGAGCCTAAAAGTACATCTCATTGTAAAATACTAAAATTTTCATTAAACTATGACTTACCTTTTCTCAAGCACTTTTTTATTTCCTGTTCTTTTTGCGCCCAGTTTTGTTTGATTCCATTATTATTTGAAGTGATTTTTGGTCCCGAAAGTACAAAACGATGCACCGGTAATTCACAAGATTTTTGGTAGTAAACAAAACCAGCTGATCGAAATCAAAATGTCATATACATTTGACGTCAGTCGGGTGTGTTTGACAGAACATGTCTATGCTGGCGCCATCTCTGAGATATTTTTGTTATTTGGAGCCCTGTCTAAACCCAGCTTAAAGGGGAGCTTCAATGCAAATGTTACTATTTATTATCATGATTTTTTACATATATACATTTCATTATTATTATTATATACTATACATTATTCCTACACCAGGAAAGGGGCAGGTCGGATCCATTACCTCGGGTGAGAGAGGTATATTAGCCACTGTCGTAATGTACATGTCGGTAGCTGGGCAACATGTTCCACCCCGAGTACGCATGAACGATTTGCTGAAGAAAGAAGCACCGAACGGAATCAAGTTCAAGTGTAATCCGTTCAGATACATGAACAGCGAAATTTTCCTTGACTGGTTCGACCACTTTGTTGCACATGTCAACCCCACGGAAATTAATCCTGCCCTGCTGATAATCGACGGTTTACAGTTCTCACACTAAGAATCTGGCATCTGCTAAGAAGGCTCGTGAGCCAGCGCCGGTGGTGTAGTGGTAAGCGTGACTGCTTTCTCACCCCAATGGGTCTGGGTTCAATCCCAGTCGAGGTCGGTGGGATTTTTCTGAGGCATAAAAATCTCTGGTCACGTCTTCCTTCGGAAGGGAAGTAAAGCCGTTGGTCCCGGCCCATGTGTGTTGATGATTGGGTGCGATATCCTACGCAGGTGTGGAAGCTGCCTTCCTGCACATTCGATTGCCGTCAATGGATGGCAATCGATGTCCGCGGTGATTGGCACTAGATTGCGGAACAGAGACCGACGCTAAATAAAGGAAAGAAGAAGGCTCGTGCAAATTTTGTTTACTGTTTTAGTGTTGCTCCCACACTGCAGTAACAAAATGCAGCTCTTGGATGTGGCCTATATGGGGACGTTTAAAAGCTACTATGCAAGTTCTTCAGAAGATTTTATTCGTAAATTCCCTGCACAAGCTATTGGATATGATGGCTTGGAACAGTTGGGTGTTGTTTTTTCTGAAAGTCGATCTAGTAGGTGAGGCTGTAAATGGCTTTCTTAAAACTGGCATTTGGCCATTCAACAGAGATGTCTTCAGTGATGAAGACTTTGTAACAGATCGGCCAGAGAGCACTACCGTTACATTAATCACGGTAACAAATCCGATGGTGATTGATGCCGCAACAGTACAACAAATCTTCCTCCCTTCTTGACCCAACAGCTAATGTGCTTTCTGAAGCCAATCTCGAGTCTGATGCCAATCCAATCTAATAAATCAAACCAACTTCTGAAGCCTCGCCGAACTCGTCATTCACCATATCACCGATGGATATTTTACCGCTTCCAAAGATGGCATCTTCGTGAGCTACGAAGTGAAAGCGTAAGTCACAGCAAGCTATTGAGATTACAGGCGAAAATTACCGTCAAGGATTGGCAAAGTCGGAAGCATAAAAAACAATTATGCTGGGTTTAGACTAGGTAAAGCTGGGTTTAGAAAGGGCAAATCAATTGATCAAGTCAGTTGAATTCAACTGACTTGAACGCGAATTGAACGTGTAAACCATGTCATTCAACTGACTTGATTAACTCACTTGAATTGAAAAAAGTTGAACCAGGCTCAACTTTTCAAGCCAATTGAATTCAACTGAGTTGATCATTTGACTTGCCTAGTCTAAACCCAGCTTTAAGGTGATCAAAAAAGAACGAATGCCAAAAAAAGTGAACCAAATCTAATCTAATCTAATCTAACACCAACACAGCCAGTTCTTGAAAGCATCCTGAAAAATGATATATATATATATATACCTACATCATTTTTCATGTCTATACTATATGTTCATGTCTATACTATATGTTTCACATCGAAGATGCGTCAATACGGCCAGGCCTACTGTGCAGCATTTAAGGGGCAAGATGATTCAGAAAACATCGAGCATGTTTAAATCGAAGATGCTTCAGAATCCAATAAAGGGTGATACGGTCAAAATTTGGTCAATATCAACTTGACGTATTTCTTTCAATTTTGCATTTAAAAAACCTGAACACCCCTCATTTTGAAGGTGTGTGTGTGTAGAATGTTGCTCCTATTTTGATTTTGGAATTCACTCTTCAGTTGTCAAAATGCCGTCCAAGCAAGAAGAGCAGCGTATCAAAATTTTGCTCGCGCATCGCGAAAATCCGAGCTACTCGCACGCAAAGTTGGCAAAATCGCTAAAAGATGCCAAATCAACCGTTACAAATGTAATTAAAGTGTTTGGGGAACGTTTGTCGACAGCCAGGAAGTCTGGATCGGGGGGAAATCGAAAACCGGAAGCCGCTGAGACGACAAAGAGAGTTGCCGGTAGTTTCAAGCGAAACCCTAACCTCTCTCTCCGAGATGCCGCAAATAAGCTGGGTGTATCGTCTACAACCGTGCATCGAGCCAAAAAACGAGCCGGACTATCGACTTACAAGAAGGTAGTGACTCCAAATCGCGATGATAAACAAAATACGACGGCCAAAGCGCGATCCCGGAGGCTGTACACGACGATGCTGACGAAGTTTGACTGCGTGGTAATGGACGACGAAACCTACGTCAAAGCCGACTACAAGCAGCTTCCGGGACAGGAGTTTTATACGGCAAAAGGAAGGGGAAAGGTAGCAGATGTTTTCAAGCACATGAAACTGTCAAAGTTCGCAAAGAAATATCTGGTTTGGCAAGCCATCTGTACCTGTGGCTTGAAAAGCAGCATTTTCATAGCTTCCGGGACTGTCAACCAAGAAATTTACGTGAAAGAGTGTTTGAATAAACGTCTGCTGCCTTTCCTGAAGAAACACGGTTGTTCCGTACTGTTTTGGCCGGATTTGGCATCTTGCCATTACGGTAAAAAGGCCATGGAGTGGTACGCCGCCAACAACGTGCAGGTGGTTCCCAAGAACAAGAACCCTCCCAACACGCCAGAGCTCAGCCCAATTGAGAAATACTGGGCTATTGGCAAGCAGAACCTAAAGAAGACCAAAAAAACTGCTAAGGGCGAGCAGCAGTTCAAGGCAAACTGGCTTTCTGCGGCGAAGAAGGTGGACAAGGTGGCTTTACAAAATCTGATGGCAGGGGTCAAGCGTAAGGCCCGGCAATTCGGATTTGGAAAAGCGGAAGCCTAACTGAATATTTTTCCTGAATTTTATACTAATTGAACTTGAAAAAGAAATTTAATTTGATTTTTTAAGTAAACGATTTCACCGATTTACACGCGTTTACCCTTGACCAAATTTTGACCGTATCACCCTTTAAATGGATGAAACGTGGACATCTAGTACCATACGTTTCGATTTTGGTACTTATATGATTGGTTGGTCGTTGGAAGCATCAAAGCTAGAAAGGTTAATTGATGCTCCATTTTATTCTGACGGTTGGGGGATGAGCACTAACTATTGTCCTAGCATTTTATGGCTTATGGCTATAGTGCCATTACTCTGAAAAGAGAAGAGGGAAAGGAAAAGGAGAAGGACAAAGGGAAAAGGTTTATTTTAATCTATGAGCATAAACTAAATTTTTTATTTGAAATATACAATATAGAAATGCATAACGGCGCGGTGGTCACTTCCCGAGTCTTGTCACTATTATCAAGTTATAAAAAGTAACAAGGACTAAAATGTGATCCTTTGATTACTGGAAAATCCTGATTCCCTAGTTTGAAGCTGTCACGACTAGGGTTCAATGGTAGATCTTATACCAGTATCGCATCACAACAAGGTGTTCTCCCAACGTTACAGGTTTGAAAAGATAAAAAAATTACAAAATGGAACAAACTCACCATGTTTAGCCAATTGAACCTGAAGGCTACCAGACATGTGTTGATGTAGAAGTCCAAAATGGAAAAGAAGAATGACGAAGATCAACATGAACTAGTCCGGTTTATGGTAGTTGCGCGGAATGTCTTCCTTCGATTTGAGATAAACGAATGTTCGGATGTATGTAGTCGATTTTTGATGTGCATTGGCAAGCTTTTTCGTGGCCAATAGTTAGGTCAACCCCTGCGAGTACTCAACGCTGTGACTCAACGAATGATGGAACTACTGATGGGACGAATGATGGGACGCCTCGTGCAGGTTCTCCTTAGCTTCGGAATAGCTTCTCAGCGGTAAATAATAGGGACCTAGAATGAGGAACTAGAAATTGTCTCCTGGGCCTGGTTATGGCCTGATCAGCATCCGATTATAGATAGGGGAATTTACGTATTCTCGTCAATCTAAGCAGCGTCCGCACTTCTATTAGCATTTTGTCAGCGTTACGCACATATATCACGTGTCTGTTTGTTAACATTCATCTGCTGCTTGCTTCTCTATCCATTCCAATCGACAGAATTTTTCAAACCGGTTTGAAAGCGATTTTACAACGCTCCAAACTTCTCAGGTGAGTGTGACTATTGTCGGCAGCCTCTTTTCTTCGGCAACCTTCCCATTAGAACTGCGTGTTAACCAGCTGTTCTATTATCGGCAACTCGAAATCAGCCCCATTTTGTAGTGCGTATACTTCATTTGAAGAAAAATCTGGCATAATAGGATTGCTCGGTCGTACAAAT
Organism: Ochlerotatus camptorhynchus; assembly: GCF_037179485.1. NCBI lineage: Eukaryota > Metazoa > Arthropoda > Insecta > Diptera > Culicidae > Ochlerotatus > Ochlerotatus camptorhynchus. Next base: position 2,898,933 of record NW_027040802.1, on the reverse strand, counting down.
ATAATCAGATTGAAGCTGAAAGACTAAAGAATCGTTTGAATACATTCAGGGAAGTGTGTTGATGGGAAAACATAGTGAAATTATCGTTTAAATTTTGGTTGCCGAAAACAGTCAATGGGTGCCGAAGCCAACATTTACCCTATAAAAAAAAAACTCCACAAAAAAAAACAAACGTCAGTTTCGAACACACCGAAAGCCAAAAAAGCGAACCTAAGTGCATAAAAAGGATGAATGCTGTCTATCTCCTTGGTAAAGACAACCAACCAACCGATGAAAGCTGTACCCAAGTAACCAAAAGTTCTGATAAAAGGCTATTTATGGCTTAAGCACCTTGGTTGAAGGTGGTCTATAGAATTCTAAGCAGCCTCATTTTTAAGTCGTTATAAGAACTTGAAAGTTCCGGTGCCATAATTGAAGAGCATTCTAAGCAGCCTCTGGCGGAACTTGAACGGAATTTTAAGAAAATAAATTAAAAAAGGTTTTTGTCCTCTACACCAATTCTATATTTAGTTCGCACTTTTATGAAAGTTATTTCTAAAGGCAGGTATTAATGTGTATTGATTTATCAGATTTATCAGTTGGAAGAATTAAACCCAGTCCTTTTTGCGTGAGAGTCTCAGCACGAACCACTACGTCATCTGAAATATATTAAAGTGAGCTGTTGTCCCGCCTATTGTTGGAGTTTTCTGAGCCAGCAGACTGACTTGAATACGAAACACAACACCTTGATGAATTAAAATTGGTGTTTGCCCGCATGGTATTCCATCACACTTGTGGCGCAGTGTTTAGCAATCGTAGATCACATGCCGAGTACACGGGTTCGAATCCAGGTAATTAGTTTTTAATTTATTTTTTATTTTTGAATAGAATGTTGCATAACTGATTATTTCATATTAACGTACATTAAATTTTGTTACAAAAAATGATTTGTGCAGATTGCTTCATGTGGCTTGAAAGTTCTGTCGGAACTTTATTCGAACTTTATGCAACTTGAAAGTTTTGTCGGAACTTTATTTGAACTTTATGCAACTTGAAAGTTCTGTCGGAACTTTATTTGAACTTTGTGGAACTTGAAAGTTCTGTCGAAACTTTATTTGAACTTTGTGGAACTTCAAAGTTCTGTCGAAACTTTATTTGAACTTTATGGAACTTGAAAGTTCTGTCGGAACTTTATTTGAACTTTATGGAACTTGAAAGTTCTGTCGGAACTTTATTTGAACTTTATGGAACTTGGAAGTGTTGAATGCGGAACTTTTGGTTACTTGGATAAAGATGCATTGTGTGATCTATGTGGTGCTTCATTTTTGGATTCAAACGACGGCCAAGGATGGAAGAAATGCCTTTCCTGCTTGATCTGGTTCTACGTTGCATGTGCTAACGACGACGATTTCGCATGCCGATTCTGTAACTAAGTAATGATTGCTTGAATTTTGTTTAACTTCGTTCAAAAGTGTTAATGAAATAATAAATGATTGTTTTTGCATTTATAAAATAAAAGTGGCCATTTGGTTTTGTCCGGTGTGGATTTTTAGCTATATTACTATTGTTTTAAATCAAACACACAATTTTCATTGCATAATCTCCAGCAAATGATGAAAACTGAAGATAATGCTCATTTTACTCCCACAAACTGCTCATATTTTTATTATATTTTTATATTGCCACCACCCCATATCCATTTACCTCCATGCTGCTGAATGGTCTACTTTTTAAATGATTCCAATAATACGAAAAAATACTAATGAAATAATAAAATTGGCAATTTACTAACAATGATATCAACAAACATGTATGAAGAATTGATTAGATGCATTTAGCTATGTGTTTCATTATTTAATTAGGGAAAAATTGAAGAAAATGCTTAAAATTTCACCACCTTTTCCTCTACTTATGTGAACCTTTGCCGTTTGTCTCTCTTTAACAGTTTTTGTTTGTTGAGACGGGGGATGAGTCTCATCGTCGCTTGAAATGACTATCGTAACCGGAAAGAAGTGTATCTCATGTATTACCATGACGTTCCAGTAAAAATATGACAATCAAGGAGACGCATGTTACTTTCCAGAGGATTCAAGTAAATAGATACAATTTAGAAACATGTTTTTACCATACATAAAATACCATACGTACTCTTGAGGATCAATAGCAATGAATTCATTGATGATAGTACAATGACATTGGGGGGCGACCCCGGCGTAGTGGTTAGCATCCATACCTCTCACGCCAAAGTCACGAGTTCAAATCTCACCCCCGGACAAGTCACGAATGACCCAAGAGCGTTAAAGTGACTATAATAATAAAAAAAAAAAAAAAAAAAAAAAACAATGACATTGGCATTAGGATTTCAGTATCCTCCCGCTAATCTGACAAATTTGTGGCCGGATTATCGGGGTTGATCCGATATAATCAATGTTTTAAATCTAACAATGTAAAAACAGCTCCATAAGAGACCTGATATCAGATTATCGAGTCGTTGGATTATCTGGGGGTACTGTACTGTATTGCCAGTATAATGGTGTGAGTAATTTATGCATACCCGAGAAATTAAAACAGCATCTCAACCCTTCCGCCAAAGAACCCTTTATTAGTTTCTTATACGATTTTCTTCACTTCTTACATTTTCAATTCAAGACACCCTAGTCTCATTGTCCAGTAGGCATACTGGTGGGCTATTATGCAATTATGTTCAAAGTAGACATCACCAGACTAACAAATCGGTTTCTGTTGATATCCTTCCATCGCACCAACGGAAGGCATATTTACCTCGCACAGGGGTAACCGTGATCAGCAAGGCGGTTCCCCCAGGATGAGACTCGGCCATTGCACATCCGTGCTGGGTTGACCCCTGCGAGTATTCCTCATGTGAATACCGCGTGTGTGTAATTTTTGGTAGCTGGGACCAGACCGTCTCTGACGGAGGCGTGTGTCCACATATCTTGTATGAAAATTCCTGTCCGGATTAGTCCATATCTCACTTGAGCAAAAATAGTAAGGGCTTCTGTGGTAAAATGCGACCCCGGGCAAAATTACGCCTGTCACATTGCATTTCAATTAAATACTGCAATTTCCAGATTTCAAAGTTTAAAGTGTAAGCATCTTAATCATTCTGTACTGGCAATCTTACTTCCAAATATTTTACTTTACGCCTTCTCTCGTGCTATGCAATCCAGTCTACAAACAGATTTTATTGCTGATGTTAATTCTCCAGCAGAATTGCTCTCACTACTCTCGGCTTCAGCTCCAGATCATCAGCTCAGATCTGGATCCTGAGGTGAAGAATCGAGAGAAAAAAAGATCCGAAGAGCTGTACGGGTGCGAGGGCTGTCATCCTAAACAGCTCCCAGTAAATCATTCGGGTAACGTGGGTAGATCACCTTTTCGTGGTACGTTACGGGATGTAAGATCTACCACAGATTTCTAGTCCCGACTACTTCAAATTAGGGGAACATTACTTTCAGTAATCAAAGGAACACGTTTTAGTTCTTGTTACTTTTTAAGCCTTGTTGATAGCGACAAGACTCAGCTTTGTCCACCGAGGATGATCTTGTTACAATGAAAAAATGTGTTACTTAGTCTTGATTTATGGTGATTCCTAAATAATATTCAATTCGTTGTTCCCTAGTTTGAAGTGTTTAAGACTAAGGGGGGGGAGGCATGGTCATTATCGCTTAATTTTTTTTTGAATCCAAGTTTTCCTGACAGAGGGGCGTGCATTTGGAGGGTGCTCTCACTCTTCGAAGGGTATGAATAGCGGGACCTTTCAATAAGAATTGATTCCTTGCGATGAAGGCAAGAATGACAACTGTATCAAAACCGAATACTGCACTAAATTGAGGACACGGGATATACTACAATAGATCAAATTACTGGTCGCAGTGGTGTTATGTCCCGAACAGAGGAAAAAAAAGCATTCGGTTTGATAATTCGGAGTCCGAGCCGAAGCTGAGCTGTGAGGTGGAGCGCTGCACAGATAAAAATTCTGAATTTTAATTGTGATATAAACATTCATTCATGTAGATTTGTATTTCATTTCGCGCAACCGAGCAACTTGTAAGAAATGTTGTTTACAAAGATGGGCTTTTGTATACAATATTTGCTATAGTGCATGAAATGTGTCAGAACTTTACATGATTTATAATGTAAATGTATCATATTAAACAGAAATTTACACTACTTTTTCGAATAGTGTGCATTTCGCTTTTCGATTATTTGCTTTTGTGCGGATCTTCCGCTTCCCCAGAGAACTAAGATGTATTCAGATCTGAGCGTTTATTAGCGGAGCGGAGCAAAATTTGCGTTGGAATGAGAGCGACAACTAGTACTTTTCTCCCTCTCGTACCTTCATAAAATCTCGCTCCGCGCGTGAAATATCGCTCAAATCTGAATTTGGAACATTAACCTCTAGGTCGAGATCTGAAATTCTTGTGTCAAAGGAACGATCAAGGATCATCCTAAGCACTCTGTTCTGAGCGACTTGGATTTTGTTCCTGTGAGTCTGTGCACCTGATTCCCACACCGGAGCTGCGTAGAGAATCGCAGGTGCTATAATTTGTTTGTAGACAGCCAGTTTGTTCAGCCTTGAGAGGCGGGATCTGCGGCAAGTCAGCGGATACATTCCTAGTTGAGCACTCAGTCGGTTAACAACGTCCCGGTCTCAGTCGCGCGGCACCTAGTTTTTTCGGTTTTTTTTTCCGCCCGAGCGGTTTTTTTCACCCCCCATTGGGTGCCCCAAGTGACCAGTGTGCAACAGAGGAAGTGGAATTCCATGGGCCGAGCCCCTTGGAGTTGCCATCCATCTTTAACTCATCCCGGTAATCCATAACCGGAGGTAACGGCGAGCCCATCATTTCATCGTATCATCATCGTGCCGACCCACCAACACCAACCATCACCACCAGCAGCAGCAAACGGACCATCTAGCTGCACCGGCTGATAGGTTGTTTACAACCGGCATAAGTATTAGACAATACATTTTGCAAGTCCATTGCCTCCCTATTGTAGTTTATTTTTGCCTCGTGGCGCGTGACTCTGTCTCTCACCCCTGGTAGGGGAGTATGGGTCATAGTGAGACAACTTTTTGCAAGTAGATATAAGTTTTTTTGCTTTTTTTTCGATTTTTTTTTTCTCTTTTTGATTTGTTCATACGTTGGGCAAAAAATTTAATTACTAGTAATTAAAATTAATTAATTAGTGAAGGTTTTAATTTTTTTTTCCTTCTTAAGTGGTTGCGCACCGCTTTTGCGCAACACTTATGGCATCTTCCGATGCCTACGTTACGCGAACCAGATACTATCAACCGTCTTCGAAAGGACCATGGGTTGTCTTTTTTCGGCCCAAAAATAAACCTTTGAAAACTCTCGACATTACGAGAGATTTGCTGCGTAAGTATCCGGGAATCTCGGTACACAAAGAAAGATTCAACAAACTGCGTGTAGAAGCACCGACTTATGATGTGGCAAATAAAATTGCTGAACACGAGCTTTTTAGTGTTGAGTATAACATCTACATCCCTTCTCGAGATGTGGAGATAGAAGGCGTGGTCTCCGACGCGAGTCTGACTGTCGAGGACTTGAAACATGCCTCGGGAACTTTTAAAAACTCGACATTCGCTACCGCGCTAGTGAAGATACTGGATGTAAGGCAACTGCATTCAGCATCTTTGCTAGACGGTAAAAAAGTTTATAAACATTCAGACTCGTTCCGGGTGACTTTCGCAGGTTCAGTTCTCCCAAACTTTGTTAAAATTGATGGTGCTTTTTTCCGGTGCGGCTGTTTGTACAGAGGGTATATAATTGTACCAACTGCAAAAGGCTGGGACACTCGGCCAGCCATTGCGGCAACAAAACTCGTTGTGGCAAATGTGGTGAAAACCACAAAGAGGATTCTTGCCACAAAGAATCAGTAAAATGCGCTTACTGTGGCGAGAATCCTCACCCCTTGCAGGAGTGCCCGATGTACAAGCAGCACTCCGATAAAGTGCAGCGTTCAATCTCTGGACGCTCCAAGCAGACTTATGCGCAAATGGTGAAGGCTGCATCAGCCGTCCAAGATGCAAACCAATTTTCGATTTTGTCAGCTGAAGAATCGGACTCTGACTCATCGGATGAAGGTGATTCTACGGTGGTACACGCACCTTCAAAAATGGACGGATCCTCAAAAAGAAAATGCCCCTCCCCGAAAGTGCGCCGTAAGAAAACTAAAATCACCTTCAGAAGATTGCCAAATTCCCAGGGTAATGGGGATGAAAAAACAAAACCGAAGGCTCCTGCTGATCCAATCCCTGGATGCAGCAAGAATTTTCCGCCATTGCCCAACAAAGATAAAAGAAATAAAAAAGCTGCTCCTCAAACTTCTCAAAAGAAATCCAAGTCCGAACGAGGTTTGCTGGCTTTTTCGGACATTGTGGAATTCATATTAAACATGTTCAACATACAAGACCCTCTAAGAAGCTTAGTTTCTGCCTTGCTTCCAACGTTAGAATCATATCTTAAGCAATTGACTGTTTCATGGCCCCTCCTTGCATCAATCATATCTTTCGATGGATAATTCGTCGAACGAGGTTGAAGATATGATCACTGTGCTACAGTGGAACTGCCGTAGTCTAGTGCCTAAACTAGACTCGTTCAAATTTTTACTTCACAATTCTGATTGTGATATATTTGCTCTCTGTGAAACATGGCTTTCTTCCGATAAAGAACTCAACTTCCACGATTTTAACATTATTCGCCTGGATAGAGACGATTCTTATGGAGGAGTACTTTTAGGGATCAAAAAGTGCTACCCTTTCTACAAAATTTCCCTTCCTGCTCTATCAGGCGTCGAAATCGTCGCTTGCCAAATAAATGTGAAGAACAAAGATCTTTGCATAGCTTCAGTATACGTTCCACCAAGAACCTCCATTAGCCGTCAACTCTGGAATCTAGTTTCGATTCTTCCATCCCCAGTATTAATTCTGGGTGATATGAACTCCCATGGTACTGGGTGGGGCGATCTATATGACGACAATAGAGCGGCTATTTTTTACGATTTATGTGACGATTTCAATTTGACTATTCAATGGTGAAGCGACACGTATAGCAAATCCTCCGGCTCGAGAAAGCCGACTCGACCTATCTTTGTGTTCAAGATCGCTATCATTGGATTGTCAGTGGAAGGTTATCAATGATCCCCATGGTAGCGATCATTTGCCAATCATCATTTCAATAAAGTGTGGACCTCACTCTGCAGAACCATCTCGGGTTCCATTTGATCTTACAAGGAACATCGACTGGCAGAAATATGCAACGGCGGTGACAATCGGTGTCGAATCAATAGATGCGCTTCCACCATTGGAAGAATATCGATTCCTAGCCGATTTGATTTACAAAAGCTCACTGGAAGCACAAAAAAGAAAAGTTCCAAGTGCACCCTTTAAAAGGAGACCAGCCACACCTGGTTGGGACGAAGAATGCACAAAATTGTATGTAGAAAAATCTGATGCTTTCAAAGCTTTTCGTAGACACAAAACCTCCACTTACTTCGAGGAATATTCAAAGCTTGAGACAAAGCTGAAACAATTAATCAAAGCAAAAAAACGCGGTTATTGCCGCAATTTCGTCGAGGGACTCTCACGAGAAACCTCAATAAACACCTTGTGGAGGGTGGCTCGCAACATGCGTAACCGCTCATCTTTCAATGAGAGTGAAGAATACTCCAACCGATGGATATTCGATTTCGCTAAAAAGGTCTGTCCGGACTCAGTTCCAGCACAAAATATTCTTCGAGAAGCGTCTCCTAGTGGCGGCTCTCTGGATAGACCATTCTCAATGCTGGATTTCTCTATGGCTCTTCTTTCATCGAACAACTCCTCACCGGGAAGCGATATGATTAAATTCAATCTTCTGAAAAATCTCCCAGATATCGCTAAAAGACGCTTGCTAGATTTATTCAATTCCTTGCTAGAAAACAACATTGTACCGCCTGAATGGAGACAGGTCAAAGTAATAGCCATTAAAAAACCTGGCAAATCAGCGTCTGACCATAACTCATACCGTCCGATTGCTATGCTTTCGTGCATTAGGAAATTGTTGGAGAAAATGATCCTTCGGAGACTCGATCACTGGGTCGAATCAAATAACTTGCTATCAAATACACAGTTTGGGTTCCGCAAGAGCAAAGGAACAAACGATTGTCTAGCGCTGCTTTCCACAGATATTCAACTGGCCTTTGCACACAAGGAGCAATTGGCTTCAGTATTCTTGGACATTAAGGGGGCTTTTGATTCAGTTTCCATTGAAATTCTGTCAGACAATCTGCACAGATGTGGACTTTCTGGAATTTTAAATAATTTCTTGTACAATTTGTTGTCAGAAAAGCAAATGAACTTTTCCCTTGGACAACTGACAACTTCCAGAATTAGCTACATGGGCCTGCCCCAAGGCTCATGTCTCAGCCCTCTTCTTTATAACTTTTACGTCAAAGATATCGACAACTGTTTGGCAGAACAATGCACGCTAAGACAACTTGCAGATGACGGTGTGGTTTCCGTAAGAGGTCCACATGCCGTGGACTTGCAAGGACCATTGCAAAATTCCTTAGATAACTTGTCTTCTTGGGCTATGAATCTAGGGATCGAATTCTCGCCGCAGAAAACTGAACTGGTAGTGTTTACTCGAAAGCGGTACCCAGCCCAAATGCAGCTTAATCTTTTGGGCAGAAACATTACCCAATCATTGTCTTTCAAGTACCTTGGGGTCTGGTTTGATTCAAAGTGCACTTGGAATACCCATATTACGTATTTGAAGCAAAAATGTCAGCAGAGGATCAACTTTCTCCGTTCAATTTGCGGCACATGGTGGGGTGCTTATCCGGGAGACCTCATAACGCTTTATAAAACAACTATTCTCTCTGTTCTAGAGTACGGCTCTTTCTGCTTTCTCTCGGTAAGAAAAAGTCACCTAATAAAATTGGAACGAATTCAATATCGCTGTCTGCGTATTGCTCTAGGCTGTATGCACTCAACGCATAACATGAGTCTCGAGGTTCTGGCAGGAGTAACACCCCTCCAGAACCGTTTCTGGGAGCTCTCTCTCAGAATACTAATCAAATGCGGAGTGACGAACACACTTATAATTGCTACTTTTGAAGAAATTCTTGGGCTGAACACACAATCCCGATTTATGAGAATCTACCACCACTACATATCATCAGATATGTGTCTTCCTTGTTATACTCCAGACCGTGTTCACTTCACCAATCGCAGTTCCTCAATTGAATATGATCTGACCATGAAACAAGCAACTCATGGGATTCCCGATCAACTTCGACCTATTATTATCCCACGTATTTTTACTGAAAAGTACCAACAAGTCAATTGCATGAAAAGATATTTTACAAACGGGTCCCGTCTCAATGGATCCACTGGCTTCGGTGTCTTCAATGAAAACTCTAGCGCCTTCCGCAAACTTCAGGAACCTTGTTCCGTTTTTGTTGCTGAGCTGGCAGCAATCAACTTCGCATTGGGGATGATTTCCAATATGCCCACAGACCATTACTTCATCTTCTCGGATAGTCTCAGTTCGATTGAGGCTATTCGGTCGATGAAACCAAGTAGGCACTCATCTTATTTCCTTTCAAAGGTAAGGGAGTAGATGAGTGTACTGGTCGAAAGATCATATATGATTACCTTTGTATGGGTCCCCTCACATTGCTCAATCCCAGGCAATGAGAAGGCGGACTCTCTCGTAAAGGTGGGCGCGCAGGAAGGCGAATTATATGACAGGCAAATTTCACACGATGAATTTTACCATTTAGTGCGTCAGAGTACCCTTTCGAGTTGGCAAACCGATTGGGACACTGGAAATCTTGGACGGTGGTTACATTCAATTATTCCTAATGTTTCTTCGAGAGCGTGGTTTAAAGGCTTGGGCTTAAGTCGTGACTTCATTCGGGTGATGAGTAGACTTATGTCCAACCACTACTCGCTAGATGCTCATCTCAATAGAATAAACCTCGTGGACAGCAACATCTGTCAGTGTGGAAACGGTTACGATGACATCGAACACGCAGTTTGGCAATGTACGGATAATGACGCCGCCAGAGAGCGACTTTTGAATACCCTCGAGGCCCAAGGAAGACAACCCTATGTTCCTATCAGAGACTTGTTGGCAACTCGCGATGTCTGCTATATGCAGTCCGTTTATGTGTTTCTTCAAATGTCTAGTATAAGAATTTAATTCCTTTGTCTTTTGTCTCTCTTTATTAGTTTTTGTTTGTCTTGTCCCCCCGTCTCGATGAGTCTCATCGTCGCCCACTGGTCACCATAGCCGGTCGAACTCCAGACGAAGCTAGAACAGCACTACTATTCATACTGGCGACAACGCTCTGATGAGACAACGAAACCCTACCCCAAGCTCCTCCCCTGATCCTATCCTTCAACAATGTACCCCTCTAACCTCGAGTAAGCCGCGAGTAATCGGCCCAACTCCTACTAGACATAGAATTAAGTGAATTTTGTTACAAACAGTGAACAATGAATTATCAGCTCCGTAAAGCTAACGCGATTGAGCCTTCCAAATAAACGAAATGGATAAAAAAAAAAAGTCAGCGGATACAGACACCTAACTAAGGCGGAACACTTGACTGCGGTTTTCTGCACATGCGAGCGGAATAGCAGCTTTTCATCAAACAACATTCCGAGATAGGTTACTTCGGCGGACCACTCAACCCTTGTGCTATTCATGATTACAGTACAAGAGGGAGCCGGTTTTAGTTTGGGTGATTGCCGATGGAGAAACATGATTGTTTGTGTTTTGGAGGCATTCATTTTGATTGTCCACGTAGTGGCATAATAAGCAAAGGCGTCAAGGCATCGTTGGAGCTTGTTTGTTATTTCGCAAGGCATCCTACCCTTGACGGTTATTGCGGTATCATCTGCGAACAGGAAGAACACGCAACCGTTGCCCAAGGGAGGAATGCAGGAAGTATAGATGCTGTATAGCAAAGGACCCAACAGACTTCCTTGCGGAACACCTGCTGGGATGGAGAACGTGTTTGAAAGGCAGCCATTCAACGTCTAGGAAGTTGGCGTTTGCCGTTGATGATGATGTTGTATTACGAACGCATATTGGTTTACGCGGGGGCTGTTCAATGCGTAAGTGGAGTAATGAGGGATTTTTGAAATGTTCCGCTATAAATGACGAATTGAATGATTTAGACTTGTGATATCAGTGAGCTGATGAGCTGCGGTTCCTAAAAAATGAGCTGCGGGTCTTCAGCTCACTTTATGGAATCAGGTCTTTAGAACAGCTCGGAAGCGGACCGCCCATTTCTAGAGGGCAGTACGCTGAACAGATGGTGGAACGTTAAACGCATGGTAATTGACTACGTGTGCTACAGGTGGCGGTACTAACAACTACGATACTTTAAAATTGGCCGTAAAATGTTTGTTCAATGAACAACTTGCGAGTAGTATGTATGTCTGTCTGTGATATAACCATGACTGATACGTAAGTCCTTTTGCATTTAGGGTTGATGCATATATTATGTCACGCTCTAAGGGGGGAGGAGGAGTCTAAGATTTTGTGACAACCAATGCATTAGGTATAGGGAAAACGTGACGATAGGGGGGGGGGGTAAATTTTTCATCGATTTAGCATGACATAATTAATGCATGGGCCCTTATTGGATTGAATGTGGTCCTTGTGGAGTTTGTGCCATTCGCATTCACATTGGTCAAAAAATATATAAATGCTTTCTCAGGCTTTTGTTGATTTTTTTTTGCGCGGTGACATTTATTGCTAGTTTTAAAACTGTCGTGGTGCAATGTTTTGAGATTCAAGCCTATGAATTTATTGCTTAAATTGCTGATTGGCAATCGAAACAATCACCATAGATTCAATATTTTGTCGAATGGACATTTTTATTATATTTAGTGATCTATAGAAAATTTGGAACAGTATGGTATATTTTACAACCTGCAAAATTGAAATGTACAAATCAGTAGAAATAACCAGGGAAATAGTCAGTCTGATGGGTAATGAGGTATCTGCCTTGAGCGTGCGGGCGAAAAGCGTTATAAGCGTTAAGCGAGGGAGAGCGAAAAATGACTCAGTTGATCTGTGAGCCTTTTGACAGTTGTAAAGCGAAAGGAATAAAGTTTGGTTACGGCACTTGCTTGTGATACCTCCAACTGTGAACACGGACTTTTATTTCGGTTAAGTTTATTCCCACCACGATCACTACTTTTAATTAGTTTCCCGGACATAAAAGGTAATATGAACAATGAACCGTTGATTGTCACAAGTACGTATCTAACCACTTTGAAATGAATGGAGTTTATATCCCAAGCAACATTGCAAGTTTTATCACGGTTTTATAGCATTCTGCAAGTCTAAATCCTGGTCTACAGAACCCTCATAAAATCTAAATTGTTACTTGGAATATATAGAAATCTGAAAATCAAACCTTTAAAAGACTGTCTTCATAGAACATAAGTGGAACTTCGGATCAGAAAGTGGCTCCACTTTTCATTGGCTAACACTAGCGCACCTAGCGGTAGAAGGCATCCTCTGTCTGCAGTTAAGATAAGCAGCGTGCTATGATAGTGTGAGTGTACATCGAAAACCCGTGTGGAACACCTCCATAACGCATCGCTTGTTGAGCAGAAAAACGTGATTGCACTTCCCCTTCTGTTCTGTGCTGTCTTCGTAATTTATGCAACATTGTTATAGTGAGTAAACAGTGTGTAAAAAAAAGTTTATCCACCTCCACTACCAACAAGACAATCGGTCCAGCGATACACAGCTGTTTCCTTGTAGAAGATAAAGATATATCGAGGAGCTGATCAAGGACTAGGTGAATTACTTTTTCTAAGTGTATATCCCACTTGCAAAGTCATACCTAAATATCAAAAAAGCTTCACTTTCCTCATGCAAAAGGTTTAGAGCAGGGTTTCCCAACCGGTGGTCCACGGCCAACAGGGGGGCCGTGAAGTCTTTTCAGGGTGGTGATCTGGTGATCTCAAACTAGGCAATACCAGCGCCGGCCGCGCCCGAACGCAGGTCAAGAAAGGAATGGGTAAAAATGTGACACTCGCTTTGATGGAAGCCGAGAAATCCTCTGCACTTCCACGAGGAATCACTGGAATGTTGGGTTAGAGGGTTGGGTTTGTAGCAGGGTTCGTTATGGTAAACGATAAGCTGAATTTATGTACTAACGATATGAAGGGGTTACTGTATAAATAAATAAAAAGGAATAATCTAACCCAACTAACCAAGTGGAACTGCACAAACAGCAACCTCGAAGACTTTCTTCGACCCATCGCAGGTATCTCCTTCCTCCTTACGTGATAATTATAATTGTAGACGGTCTGCTTGACATCAACATGAACCTGTCAGGGCTTTGGTAGAAACTGCATGAAATATGAGCATGAGCATGATTGACCGCCCGCGTCTGCTACTCCGTTACTGTCAGATCAGCTGTAATTATACAGAGAACCAACAGATGATGCTTGGGACTAGCATTCATTCTCAATGTGTAAAAACTAGTTACCCCATACTTTTAAAAGGCAATACCATCGCCAGCCGCGTCCGAATGCAGGTCAATTAAGGAATGGGTAGGAATATGTTGACGTGAAAACTCGTGTTGTGCGAAGCCGAGAAATCCTCTATTCTTCCAGGAGAAACCACTGAGGTGTTGATTATAAGGGTTGGGTTCGTTTTGGTAGACGATACGCTGCATTAAGAGAATTTGTTCATGTTAAGCTAAATTTCTGGATTTGTCTCAACGAAAGCTGAAAAAATAGCACCATTATATTGCGCATTTCACACCAAACTGGACTAATAAGCGCGTTTTTACTTATAAAAAAGTGTGATAAAAGTGCGAGTTTCCGTCTAATCGTCTTGGTGTCTTCGGTGCACTTATTTGTTATGATGCAAGCAACAAGTGCTCCGAAGACACCAACACGATTTTACGGAAGCGTGTACTTTTATCACACTTTTTGTATTTTTGAGGCAGTTCAGTTTCAGATGCAATCAGCAATAATATAAATCGAAAGATACATCATCAAAGAGCTGAAAACTATAATTTAAACAAATCAAGTCGACAGATTCAACCAGGGCTAAAGCTGAAAATATTGAACCATTACAATATATATCTAAAGATGTTCCATCACCAAACAGCTCAAAAGCAAAGGGAATCATTTTTTGAATCGGGTGGCTTACAGTGGGAAAAAGTAAGTGGAGTTAATATCGATGGCACTCTACCATTGCTTGAAAATAGATCAAGATTTAAGAAAGAGATTATAGGGCTTGCTGCATACGCCACAGGTGTTCGATATGCCCTTGTCAGCAAGAGCAAGACTCTGCTGGAACTAAAGTTGAAAGTACTTGATTCTGTCATCAACATTGTTAACTATGTCAAATCTAGAGCTCTGAACACTCGTTTATTCAAAGAACTCTACAAGCAAATTAATTCAAATCACGTGGTTCTTCTTTTCTACACTGTTGTGCGCTGATTGTCCAAAGGCAATGCTTTTGAATTGAAGGAAGAAATCAAAATATTCTTGGAAGTTCAAGGGAAAAATGATTTCATTGCATTCAGGTTGGCACGTCTCGCTTGTTCAATAAATTTTGTTCACCAAAATTCGGTGGACTTGGAACTACGGGGCAAGTTAGCTTTTTTTTTTGATACTTTATTAATGAGATTTTTAGCCGATCTAATTCATTCCAAGACGATCCAAACAAAACTGGCCCCGAAAGGTTAGTATTGGAAATGTTGCCATGTCCTATAGACTCTGAAGTATGACTGAACGAGCTAAATTCGGATCTTTAATCAGAAATTATTGCTCATTTTCACTCACTGGATTAGCAATGTGAGCTGTGTTTCCCTGAGTTGATGCAAGAAGATGCTGATGTAGTCCGCAATCCGTTTTCATCCTCAATGGATGTGGAAGTCTTGATGAAACACAGGATGAGTATTTGGACCTGTGAAATGATTCCTCATCTCGTGATTTGTTCCGTGAAAACGATTTGAGCCAGTGATTCAGACATTGAAGATCCTTGTCAAATTTGCATCTTCGTACGAGAGCGGATTTTCAACTCTTCTCCACATTAAAACCATGATAAGAAACAGATTGAACGTTGGCGAAAATATGAGATTGGCATGATCACAAACGCAGCATCGTAACTAGATTTGAGATCTACAACAATCGCACTGAACGAGTTGTTGGCTGTTGTTAACATAGTATTTTGAAATAAAACGAATAACTAACAGATCAAATGAAAAGGTTGGGAGACACTGGTTTTGAGTGACCTCAGCGCATATTTATTGTGAAATCCAGAATGCGCAACATAATTACACTGAGTTAGGACACGGCACATTCAGATCACATCCAACAGAAACAGGGGCGTCTCAGATAGTCTAGTAAGTTAAGGGACGGTATCACCAAGCAGGAGCTGGCGGATTCGACTCCCTGTCCGGTCTAGACAATTATTCGGATTAGAAATTTTCTCGACTTCTCTGGTCATATAGTAGGTATAATTTGCTTGCCACACAATATACAAATTCAAGCATTCGTTGACAGAAAGCTCTTAATTAATAACTGAGGAAGTGCTTCAAAGAACACTAAGTTGAGAGCAGGCACAAGCTCGTGTAAGAACTTTCAAGCTATGAAGAAGAAGAAAAAACAAAGGAAGCTCTTTTATTGATGCTAGCGAGAATTCAAACGAATTCAAATCTTGTTGATAACTATGCGTCTCCATCATTTTAACTATCAACTTACATTGCCATGGAGAACTTAGTTTTCTTTTCTATAAGATCGGGATGTGCGCGAACGCACTTCCCGACTACCAAAAATTACACACACGAGATATCCACTTGAGGGATATTCGCAGGGGTCAACCCAGCACGGATGTGCAATGGCCGGGTCTCAACCTGGGGGAACCGCCTTGTTGATCACGGTAACCCCTGTGCCAGGTAAGTATGCTTTTTGGTAGTTCGGTGGAAGGATTTCAATCTAAGAGGTATTGTTATTTTGGTGATGGAGATGTTTCCTTAAAGGCTTAAATTCAAAGAATAGGAAGGACATAAATAAAGGACTCGTATTACCAATAAGAAAACAGAATCAGATAAATCGCATTAGAAAAATTATAATAAGCTAATTAATCACATAAGATTTTGGATGACAATTGTTATGTTTTAATTTCTAGTTGGAAAACAAGTTCAACTTTAATAGAGAAGAGGTAAAAAATTCAATGAACACAATCGGATGAAGGGAAATGAATCGTTAGAAGAACGTCCACCTCCGGAAAGAGGTCCTTCCATCGCACCACCGGAAAGCATACTTACCTGGCACAGGGGTTACCGTGATCAACAAGGCGGTTCCCCCAGGTTGAGACCCGGCCATTGCACATCCGTGCTGGGTTGACCCCTGCGAATATCCCTCAAGTGGATATCTCGTGTGTGTAATTTTTGGTAGCCGGGAAGTGCGTTCGCGCACATCCCGATCCTAATTCATCCCATATAAATTCTCATCAATGCTAAGTAAATTTGAGTCACTTCCAAAAAAACATGTCCTGTTGAATTGACACCCCTCTGCACTTTCAGTTTCAGACGTAGCTTTAATGATAAAGTGTCGTCTTTGGAGCTCTAAATGACTCCCATGCGATGAAAGAACTTCCGAGACAAAGTATACCAATCATCCGAACCGCCACCGCTTCGTCTCAAGGGGAAAATTACCACCCGATGAAGGACTGGAATTGTTAAGATTTACTCAGCTCCGTCATCCAATCTCACACTGGTCCCGAAGCAGAGGATAAGGTTTCATTCAACAAGCTGTGTGTTGTCTTCTCGAAGGAGACCACTCCAGGCCAATAATGTGTACCAGTTGTAGGTACTCTGATACAGCGAATTGAAAGAAGCAGCAATGAAACGTATAAATTGCACTGTAGGGAATACCAATTGAAACAAACGGTTCCCTTTCCCTTCCTGCCTCAGCCGCTATGGCTCGGTAATCATTTGCACCATTTAAAAAAAAAGGCTAATGATATTATTACGCCCAGCTCGGTCGGGATGGTGACAATTTCTGTTCACTCGGGTAGAAGATTCCATGTTTCTGAAGTGTAAAAACAATAGAACTGTAATTAAATGCCATTACGGCTGAGTGCGAGAGCTCTATTCAGATTCCTTGACAAGTGGTTTGCAGTAACTGCCAAGTGAACCGCATTATTATACGGCAAGGTGGGGTAAGTGTACCAATTTTTGGCCTTAGTGGTTTTCTAATTGGTCCTATCATAAATTTCTAATTTTTTTCTTTTTTCAAAATTTATTTCGATACAAGGGTAGAGCATACCATTGCTATGCACCCAAAGGGTGATACGGTCAAAATTTGGTCAAGGGAAAACGCGTGTAAATCGGTGAAATCGTTTATTTAAAAAATCAAATTAAATTTCTTTTTCAAGTTCAATTAGTATCAAATTCAGGAAAAATATTCAGTTAGGCTTCCGCTTTTCCAAATCCGAATTGCCGGGCCTTACGCTTGACCCCTGCCATCAGATTTTGTACAGCCACCTTGTCCACCTTCTTCGCCGCAGAAAGCCAGTTTGCCTTGAACTGCTGCTCGCCCTTAGCAGTTTTTTTGGTCTTCTTTAGGTTCCGCTTGACTATATCCCAGTATTTCTCAATTGGGCGGAGCTCTGGCGTGTTGGGAGGGTTCTTGTCCTTGGGAACCACCTGCACGTTGTTGGCGGCGTACCACTCCATGGCCTTTTTACCGTAATGGCAAGATGCCAAATCCGGCCAAAACAGTACGGAACAACCGTGTTTCTTCAGGAAAGGCAGCAGACGTTTATTCAAACACTCTTTCACGTAAATTTCTTGGTTGACAGTCCCGGAAGCTATGAAAATGCTGCTTTTCAAGCCACAGGTACAGATGGCTTGCCAAACCAGATATTTCTTTGCGAACTTTGACAGTTTCATGTGCTTGAAAACATCTGCTACCTTTCCCCTTCCTTTTGCCGTATAAAACTCCTGTCCCGGAAGCTGCTTGTAGTCGGCTTTGACGTAGGTTTCGTCGTCCATTACCACGCAGTCAAACTTCGTCAGCATCGTCGTGTACAGCCTCCGGGATCGCGCTTTGGCCGTCGTATTTTGTTTATCATCGCGATTTGGAGTCACTACCTTCTTGTAAGTCGATAGTCCGGCTCGTTTTTTGGCTCGATACACGGTTGTAGACGATACACCCAGCTTATTTGCGGCATCTCGGAGAGAGAGGTTAGGGTTTCGCTTGAAACTACCGGCAACTCTCTTTGTCGTCTCAGTGGCTTCCGGTTTTCGATTTCCCCCCGATCCAGACTTCCTGGCTGTCGACAAACGTTCCCCAAACACTTTAATTACATTTGTAACGGTTGATTTGGCAACTTTTAGCGATTTTACAAACTTTGCGTGCGCGTAGATCGGATTTTCGCGATGCGCGAGCAAAATTTTGATACGCTGCTCTTCTTGCTTGGACGGCATTTTGACAACTGAAGAGTGAATTCCAAAATCAAAATAGGAGCAACATTCTACACACACACACCTTCAAAATGAGGGGTGTTCAGGTTTTTTAAATGCAAAATTGAAAGAAATACGTCAAGTTGATATTGACCAAATTTTGACCGTATAACCAACAATCAATACGAAACTAACGATTTTAAATTGGCTCACCACTTTAGTAGCCTATTGGTCCCAAGCAAACGATTAACGTACCCTATTCTAGTTGAAATTCTATTACTACACTATGTTTGTTTTGATTCGCTATGAAAGTTTGACAGATAACATCAGGGGTGTGTGGATTCATGCAGAACATGCAGGGGTGAGTGAAATAGCTTGGGACTGCTTGGGACCGTTGTTCTGGTACTGAGTGAGCCAAAAATAATAATGATTTTCTTCGGGACCCAGTGGTCTTAGAGTTATCTCTATGGTATAACCCTTTACTTAAATAAAACCATGAAGAACTATTTCAAATTTGATTTGGGCCCATGGGTCAAAAACTAGGGTACTAGTGCCAAAACTGGCACACTTACTCTATCATAATCGAACAATGGAAGAAAATCATTATGCATCATTGCCTTTGCGCACTTTCCAGCACTGAATTGTGAATTGTAGAAAAAATCTATGCATAAACGTAGGTAAATCAGATTTGAATGGATGCCTCACGATGCATATAAAATCGTTTTTTATTTATCACTTCTGCAATATAGTAGAGCCACAGACAAACATACATAACTCTTAGAAGAAAATTCTTCAAAAATATCGTCGAGCGTATTTTGCATGCGCACTAGCACCAACAATCAATACGAAACTAACGATTTTAAATTGGCTCACCACTTTAGTAGCCTATTGATCCCAAGCAAACGATTAACGTACCCTATTCTTGTCGAAATTCTAGTACTACGCAATGTTTGTTTTGATTCGCTATGAAAGTTTGACAGATAAAATGAGGGGTTATTGGTTTTTCCTATGTTTCGAGGGGTGAATCGATTAGCTTGGGACCGAAGAGAGTACCAGAGCTGAGCCAAAAAGTTGAGCACGTTATTTCGGGACCTACTAGTCTTATAGTTACCTCTTTGCTAGCACCATAGAGGTAACTCTAAGACCAGAAGGTTCCGAAGAAACGTGCTCAACTTTTTGGCTCAGCTCTGGTACTATCTTCGGTCCCAAGCTAATCGAAACATAGGAAAATCCACGAACCCCTCATTTTGTCTGTCAAACTTTCATAGCGAATCAAAACAAACATAGTGTAGTACTAGAATTTCGACAATAATGGGGTTCGTTAATCGATTTGCTTGGGACCAATAGGCTAGTCAAGTAGTGAGCCAATTTAAAATCGTTAGTTTCGTATTGATTGTTGCTAGCACCATCTATCATCCACATTCCCAAGCATTGTTTTGCAATCGGAGCATCCCTCGTTCGTGCAATTTTTTCACTAGTTGTTTTTCTCTCGTTCTGTCAACGCGTCAGCTGTGTTGAATAAAAACAAAGCAGATGGAAGTCAGTGATGGCGGTTTTAAGAAATTTTCCATAGATCTATAGAATTGATTGAATTCTGCAGAAATACGGATCCGTAGGAAAAATTCACAGGAGCTAAGACTTTTTTTTTTAGAGATTTGTTTTGTTTGTTTATTGTGCTTTTTCTTTTGCTAGAAACAAGTTTTTAAACGAGGTAATGCATCACTTATTAGTGCACTTTCTACCACCGCTCATCACTTTGTACATGTGTACACAGATAAAAAAAATGTAGTATGTATCAATCAATGATATTCATGGTGAAGTATTGAACATCAATAACTGGTAAAAGTTGATAATTACAGTCATCAACATGATTTGAATGAATGTTAGAATATTACAGTCATCAACATGATTTGTTCTCGAACTCTGTGTGCATCGTACAACGTAATATTAGGAACGGAAAGACTAATGTGCAGCAGTTTTGATGTAATATTCAACAACCTTTTTTTTCTGTATTCGTCAGATGTGGTATGTGTCTCCAGTGGGATGCCTTGACCACTTATCATTTTCAAGAGCTGACATCTACTAACTAGACGTGAAAAAGAACTGGCATCACTGATAAGTTCGAAATGTGGTGGCTTGCTCAATGCTTCAGTGGCGCCAGCATGACAAATGCAAGCACATGCCCAACTAAAACATTATTTGCGATGAATGTGATTGTGAGAGTTATGTCTGTTTGTCTGTGGTAGAGCTATGGGTCTCACATAGCCTAGTAAGCAAAGGCACGGTGTTAATAAGCCGGAGGCGGTGGATGTGGTCGAGGAGATTTTTCGCGTTGGAAATTTTCTAGACTTCCCTGGGCATATAGTGTTATCAACAATTTTGTATCCCGCGCCCGTACGTGGTGGCCGAACTCGCGATACGCGAACATTGGACGCGAATACAAATTAAAACTAATTAAAAACTCGGAATGAAAATAAAACACGTTGTTACGATGACGAACTAAAAACACTTCTATTTACATACATGATGACAACATATCTCATTCACTCTTTATGCGCTTTGTTGACATCTGATGGATGACGGATAAAACAGTCACCCGCGAGTCCAGCGGCGGCGGAGTGGATAGGGGTACTCCGTTTTCCAGTTGTCCCCAACATCCCCCCTCTTCAATAGAGGTGGTACGGGTCAAACCACTGCGGCGGCCTTCGGATACGAGAAGACCGGCGTGGAAGTTGTACCGGTGTAGCTGGTCCGCTATCTGCTGAAGCGAACTCTGGAGATGCTGCTGATGTAGACGTAGACGATGATGATGAGGACGAAGACGTAGCTAACGACGAGGACAAGGACGATACAGGTGGCAACGGTGTAGACTCAGCATTCGGGGCCTGAGGATTCGGAAGATCCGGCGAAGTCGATGGTCCTGGTAGTGGAGATGGTGCTGCCGGTACCATCGTGGTTCTAGGAATACTCCACGCATCTAACAGAACGTCGAGTGGTGGTGCCGACGATTGTGACGTACGGTTGCTAACTGGAGTACCACCACGACTGCGCAGCTGGTTGACGTGTGCTCGAACCATTCTACGATCCTCAACCCAGACCGTGTACATAACTTTGCCGATCTTGCCGCAAACGACTCCTGGTGCCCAGCGCCATTTATTATTGCTGTACACCTTTACGTAGACCGGATCGTGTACAGAAAAACTTCTCCTTACTTCATCGTCTGGATTAGGCTCTATCGACGAACGCGCCGGCGGAGGGCGAAGTAGATCCAAACTGGTTCTGATGCGACGCCCAAACATAGCTTCGGACGGTGATTTTCCATCTTCGACCTGACGATTTGGCGTTGTACGGTAGGTTAGAAGGAAAATGTCCAACGCTTCACCAACACAGTTCTTCCCCTCCTGGATTTTCTTCAGCGCCCGCTTGAATGTGTCCACGAACCTTTCAGCCTGACCGTTTGATTGAGGATGAAAAGGTGCCGTGGTGACGTTATCAATTCCGCTGTCACTGCAGAACTTCTGGAACTCGCTGCTCGTAAACTGCGTACCATTGTCACTAACGAGCGTTTCGGGCATTCCTAGGCGGGCGAAGATGTTCCGTAGAATGCTGATCGTTGCTGTGGATGTTATTCGTTGCGTAGGCACCACTTCAGGCCACTTCGAATGGGCATCGATGGCTAGCAGGTAGTAGACTCCGTCAATGGGGCCGGCATAATCCACGTGGACACGCTTCCATGGGCTTTGGCCACGGAACCGGTGGGGAATGCGGTGGAGATTTTGCCACGGATGCGCAGTGCTTGCATGCCTTCACGAACCCAACGATTTCATCGTCAATCGATGGCCAGTACACATAACTCCTTGCTATGGACTTCATGCGTTGTATCCCTGGATGTCCCTGGTGTAACTTCCGCATGCACCGCAGTCGATGCTTCTCAGGAATCACCAAGCGTTCACCGAACATGATGCATTTCCCAACAGAACACAACGAATCTCTATGCCCATGGAACCGTCGAATCTCAGGATCTTCGATCGTCGACACTTCTGGCCATCCTTCTTGAAGGTAGCGATATACTTTGCGCAGCTGCTGATCGACTTGTGTATCTTGCTCCACAATCTTGAAGCTCAATGGCAGACCGCTGACCACTTCGTCCGCAATGAATCGTACATCCTCCTCCAAAATCACGCTCGCAATCACGTAATCCTCCTCAGGTTTGGCATGATTGTTGATCAATCTTGAGAGGATGTCGGCGTTCCCAAACTTCTCGGTTGGAATGTATTCGATGGAGAAATCGTACAACAGTAGCGTTAACGCCCATCGTTGCAACCGGTTTGCTGTGTACACGGGAATGCCCTTCCGTGAACCGAATATTCGAATCAAGGGTGCGTGATCGGTCTGCAAGCGA
This sequence comes from Ochlerotatus camptorhynchus, assembly GCF_037179485.1. NCBI lineage: Eukaryota > Metazoa > Arthropoda > Insecta > Diptera > Culicidae > Ochlerotatus > Ochlerotatus camptorhynchus. The sequence continues at coordinate 2,876,066 of NW_027040802.1, read as the reverse complement.
AACTGCCTTCCAAAGATCATTTTGTGGAATTTCGTTACGGCGAACACAACTGCTAAACCTTCGCGATCCGGCTGGCTGTAACCCATCTCTGCCTTCGTGAGCGCACGTGCCGCATGCTGAACCACCTTCACCGACCCGTCGGGGAACCTGTGGCTGATTGTTGCACCAACGCCTATCGATGAAGCATCCGCCGATACAATGATCTCTCGTCGCGGATCGTAGTGAGTTAGCAGAAGATCGGAACCAAGTAGCTCTTTGAACCGATCGAAGGCACGCTGACACTCGGTTGTCCACCGGAATTATCCATTTCCTTTCAGCAACTCATCAAGTGGAAACCGCAGTGTACGCATATTCGGCACGAACTTCCCATAATAGTTTATGGCGCCCAAGAAAGAACGAACTCCACTGACATCCTTAGGCGCTGGCAGCTTCTGAATAACTTCGATCTTTGCTGGATCCGGTCGCAGCCCGTGACGATCTAGCAAATGTCCCAAATAGCGAATCTGGCTTTCTCCAAAGGAGCACTTTTCCGAACGAATGGTGAACCCGAACTCTTGGATTCTTTGCAGCACCGCCCGAAGATTCTTCTTGTGGTCCTCTTCGTCGGTACCACCGACAACGATGTCATCCAGGTAGCCGTTCACTCCTTTCAGGCCAACCAGCATCGTGTCGATCAACTGCTGGAACGCTCCCGGCGCTGCCTTCACCCCTGGCGGGAGACGATTATAGCGGTACAGTCCTCGATGCGTGTTTATGGTCAGGAGGTCACGAGAACTTTCGTCCACCTCCACTTGCAAAAACGCATCCGTCAAATCTATTTGGCTGAAGACGGTGCAGTTTGCTAGGTTAGCGAAAATGTCCTGCGGAAGAGGCAAAGGGTACTGGTGGGGCTGTAGAGCGTCATTCAGTCCCGTTGAATAATCCCCACAGATACGAATCGTACCATTCGCCTTACGAACCACCACAATCGGAGCTGCCCACTCCGAGAAGTCTATCGGTTCGATAATTTTCTTTCGCTCCAATCGGTCCAGTTCATCGTCCACCGTCTGGTACATGGCATACGCTACCGGACGCTTTGGACGAAACACAGGGGTCATTCCGGCCTTCAACTGGAACTTCACCTTCGTTTTCTTACATAACCCAAGATCGCCAGAAAACACATTCGGGTACTCTGCCTTTAACCCGCTTACACTGGCCGGAGTGCTGCTGATCTGGTTGCAAATTGAATCGAAAGGAACCGACCACAATCCGAAAGCATCGATCGTGTCAGAACCCAACAGGTGTAACTGTTCCTTGGTGACCCGAATCAAGCCACGCAACACTCGCCGATCAATGGAAAGATAACAAGAAAACTCACCTTCAATCTGCAATGGCCTACCACTGGCTGTCTTTGCGATGATCGTCGACGCAGACGTTGAAGGGCTGCCAATCTTGCACCAGGTATCCGACGAAATTATCGTGATGTCAGACCCCGTATCGATTTGCATACGCACCGGTAATCCATTGATTCCAACCGGCACGTACTTTCGACGCTCCTGCACACTGCACGAATTCACAGTCACTACCTTGGCCGCTGCAACGTTGGGCTTCCGTCGCCTGAATTTTACCTTCGCTGCACTCCGACAGTAGCCATCCTTATGGCCTACCTGGCTGCAATCGCTGCACTTATGGCTTTTGTACGTGCACTCCCTGGCGTAATGCATGCCACCGCATAGCCAACAAGCTGTTTCCGGACTAGTCTTCCCGCTGCTCGCTTTCCAACTACCCTTCTCACTGCCGGACTGGTTGAACTTCGACGGCGAGGTTCCCTTGAAACGGTACTGCTTCGTCTTCAAGGCTTTCACAGACATTGAGTTCTCCTCAATCATCGCAGTATCGTGCCGCAAGTTCAACAAACGTTGACACTCTTCCGACAGCTGTTCCAGCGTAACATCATTCCGCTCCTCAATCTTCGACAACAGCCGCATCCGCACATCTGCATCTTTGTCCGACTTCAAGCCACACACGAATACGAGACACTTGAACTGCTCCTCCGATAGCTTGGACAGCTCGAACTCGACGCACGATTTGTTAATGCGGCATGCATACGTCACATAATCCTCCTGTGGCTGCTTGACGATTTGCAGGCAACGATACCTCCGGCTAATCACAGATTCGGCAGCACCGAACAAGCTGGTCAACTTTTTTACCGTCACCGCAAAGTCAAAATCTTTCGGTGCCTTTGGCAGAATAAAGCTGATATATCTTTCGTGCTCCGACATCCCCAGCTTTCGCATCAGCAAGCGCACTTTTGCTCCTCCGTCGAGTCGGTTGGCATCCTTCGCGAACAAGTCCTCATATCGACTATACCACGCAGCGAACGTAACATTGCTGTCGGGATCGTATCTGAACTCCTTGATATTGTTCGCCAAGGAATCTAAAACAGCTTCCGGATTTGCTGGGACCTGCACCTGGATCGATGTCATTATACTGCGAATCAGCTGCTCCTGCTGGGCCATAAACGCTTGCTGTTGTTGCTGCATAACCTCCTGCTGCTGCCTTATCACCTCCTGCTGCTGCCGAAAAAGGTCCGTGACATAACCCTGCTGCTGCTGCTGAAACCATAGCAGGTACGGGTCCACTTGTCCGGCTGGAGGCGGATTTCTGAACTGTTGCTGCTGCGGAATCGGTCGCACATTCCCGGTAGGCATCTGCTGTCCATTTCCCGGCTGAATCGGACCCGGATTCCCGTCGAACGAGTTGTCATCCATTCTTCTTCGTTTTACTGTGGGTAACGTTGTGATGGGATATTTTCACCACTTTTCACAACTTTTGCACTCCCGAAGTCGCCACTTTTGTATCCCGCGCCCGTACGTGGTGGCCGAACTCGCGATACGCGAACATTGGACGCGAATACAAATTAAAACTAATTAAAAACTCGGAATGAAAATAAAACACGTTGTTACGATGACGAACTAAAAACACTTCTATTTACATACATGATGACAACATATCTCATTCACTCTTTATGCGCTTTGTTGACATCTGATGGATGACGGATAAAACAGTCACCCGCGAGTCCAGCGGCGGCGGAGTGGATAGGGGTACTCCGTTTTCCAGTTGTCCCCAACAAACAATCAATACGAAACTATCGATTTGAAATTGGCTTACTACTTGACTAACCTATTGGTCCCAAGCAAACGATTAACGTATCCCATTATAGTCGGAATTCTAGTACTACACAATGTTTGTTTTGATTCGCTATGAAAGTTTGGCAGATAAAATGAGGGGTTAGTGGTTTTTCCTATGTTTCGAGGGGTGAATCGATTAGCTTGGAACCGAAGAGAGTACCAGAGCTCAGCTAAAAAGTTAAGCACGTTTCTTCGGGATTTTCTAGTCTTAGAGTTACCTCTATGGTGTTATGGTGCTTGCCACATGGTATACCAATTCATACATTAGTTGGTATAGAAATCTGCCACTTAATAATTGTGGAAGTTCATTTAGAACACTAAGTTGAGAGCCAGCAAAACGCTCGCTACAGAAGCGTAGAAATCCTTGAGGAAGAAGACTTTACTAGAGCTATCATAGTTTTTTTTTTATAATTCTTGATCAGTGTTGGAAGAGTCAAAGATTATACAAATATTGAAAAAGAACCTGAACAGAAAGGTGAATCTACAAACAGACACGATGCACTATGAGAAGGACTCATGCAAACCAAAAATACGCCAACACTGAGGTGATGCACCGCTTTGCTTTGCAGCAAGATAAGCCAAACGTTGTGAGTTACGTAATAGAAGCATATACGTAACTCTAAGACCAGAAGGCCCCGAAGAAACGTGCTCAACTTTTTGACTCAGCTCTGGTACTCTCTACGGTCCCAAGCTAATCGATGCACCCCTCGAAACATAGGAAAATCCGCGAACCTCTCATTTTGTCTGTCAAACTTTCATAGCGAATCAAAACAAACATAGTGTAGTACTAGACTATCGACTAGAATGGGGTACGCTTATAGATGTACTTGTGACCAATAGGCTAGTCAAGAAGTGAGACAATTTAAAATCGATAGCTTCGTATTGATTGTTGGTAGAAGGGCTTGAAATTCTGCTTCTTTCTACTAAAAACAAGCTTGCTATAATCATCAAAAGTTGCAGTTCAGCTAGCAGTGACGTATCAATTAAAAATCACGTCACCCAGGCTTTCGATGCAGTGTTCATGGAAATAGAAAAAAAAGAGCTAACTGTGACTAGTGGCATCCGATGGAGACTAATGATTTTAAATACAAATGACCTATCGGTCCCAAGTACATCGATGAACGTACCCCATTCTAGTACTACACTATGTTTGTTTTGATTCACAATTAAAGTTTGACAGATACAAGGAGGGATTCGTGGATTTTCCTATGTTTCGAGGCTTTAGCTTGAGACCGAAGAGATTACCAGAGCTGAACCAAAAAGTTGGGCACGTTTCCTCGGGACTTTCTGGTCTTAGAGTTATCTCTATGCTAGTATCACATGTAGCACAGCCTGTGTGGAAATGTGGAAAAGGTTGAATCTATGGTCATCTGGAGGCTCGATACATAACAACTCCATATGCTACGAACTGATTGATGAAGTTAATCATTAAAATGTCATGGAAAAACGAGACCAGCCGCTGTGCAGCCAGACCCCTTACCCAGTCTACAGGAGGAAATAAATGGTGTGCAGGTTATTGCACAGCCGGACTGGCGTTTGCTTGGTACCAGAAAGGTGTGGAAAGCCAACTCGTCCGATTTTGACGCTTGTCAATTACGCCGGGCTGCACAGCAAAAAAATAATGACAAGGTAAGTAAGAAGAGGAAACAAGCCAAAAATCGGAACTTCAAGAACACGCGCCAGGTCAACGACAATATACAATCCAATGCATTCCCTAGTAACATGAAACTAAATAATTATAGTTATTCTGGCGTCCGATCCAACATGACTACTGACAACAACAGATAAGAAATAAGAGAGGCCCAATATTACTACCTTGTGGAACCCTTATATTTACTGATCGGAGAGAGCTCTGTGCTTCTTTAAATACCACAAACTGTTTCCTTTCACTCAAATAACAACGTATAATGTCATTAGCCAATCCACGTATGCCATAGCTTTCTAATTTTTGCAGAAGAATATTGTGATCTAGGGTGACAAATGCTTTTTTAAGGTCAATAAAGAGGCCTCCTACGATACATTTATTATCAATTTTATTCAATCAAAAATCTACTAGCTCGGCTATTGCTGTAGAAGTACTACATCCTTTCCGAAACCCGTATTGAAATTTATACAAAACATTGACAAGTCTATTTACTAGCAATTTTTCGAAAAGGTTATTGACTACCCGGAAAAAAATAACCATACAATTACCATAAAATAAAATACAGTTACACGTAAATCTATTGCCAACAATCGATCTTATTGTGTGTATATAGTACACGAAGTTTTAACATATTGTTATTACACTAGATGTACAATAGGTCCCATTAAGTAAGAGTTTTCCACAATAGAACAACAATACAATTAATGGTAAATGGTTCAAGTTTGTTCGGGAAAAAGTGATTTTTCGTATGGTTAAGATACATAACGACCCCCTTAATCTATTGTATATTCCCCCATTTACCATAGATTCTATTGTAGAAACAATACATTCTATTGTTATTTTATCGTTGTCGAGAATACGATTTATTGTAAATACCATAAACTCTATTGTATGGTTACAATACATTTCATTGTACCTCTACGGTTCTTTTTTTTACGGGTATAGACAGTGTGGAAATAGGACGATAATTACAAGGATCAGACACATCGCCGGCTTTTAAAATAGGCACCACTCTTGCTACTTTGAGACAATCTGGATACTTCCCTTGTCTCAGTATAGAATTGAAAAGTTGAGTACAAATATTTGCAAACTCATTGAGGTTATGTTTGATGATACTTGCTGGAAGATTATCGGGGCCACAGCTTTTTGTAGTATTTAGATCATTAATCGAGAAAGAAACCTCAATTACATCAGTAGGTGTGAGAAAAATAGTATGCTCTAGGCGACTTACTGTACTCAAAGGATTTAAGTTATTTTTTTGAATACTACTAGCAAGATTAGCTTCAATGTTTGAGAAGAATTGGTTAAACATTTCACAAATTTCTGAACAATTTGATGAAGTTCAATATTTTGACCATGTTTTTTCCTTCCCAATATTCCATTTAAGTTTTTCCAAACCTTGGCACTACTTGTGTTCTCAAATAATTTGATGAAATAATCATTGTTACATCTTTTTTTTTTAGCAATATCAGTTTTTTTAGTTATGTTTCAACATTTCTTTCAGATGATTATTATAAGGATTTTTCGTTACTTTTTTCAAATATTTGTTTTTATGTTTTATTGCCATTGCTACGTATGATAGTTAAGCCAAGGACAATGTTTAGTTTTAACATTCACTCGTTCAGTTTTCAAATTGGTGCATTGTGCTAATATATCATTATAAGCTGTTATTATAGCGATAATGGATTCATTAACATCTTCGGAGCAAACGAAACTATTTAAAAAACCAGTAAAGAGTTGATTAAGTTTGTAGTTATCTTACATTTTTTGGTTTACACGACATGTTCTTTTGGATTGCTTATTCTGAAGGATGAAACAATTACTAAGTGATCACTGATATCCGAATAAATTGTATCATTTTTGTACAAGTTATTAAAATGTTATTACTCACTGGGCTAGTTGTATATGTATTCGAACAAATATAATCATATGATTCCAATAAACTTGTATAACGACAAACAATATTATTATTAATTAAATTTATTGGAATATTCATGTCACCGACAATAAAACGCGGACGTGAACCCTGAGTTGACAACACACTCTCCAGCTCATTATGCAATTGATTGAAATCGAACGATGGAGGTCTGCAAAATCCTACAATATCGTAGATAAATCCATTTATATTAATTTCAATATGAATTAAGTGCATTCCATCAATAGAGATGTTTTTCTTTACATTAAAGCTCAACCTATTCTCGACATAGACTGCAAGACTACCAGGGGACGTATCACGACAAGAAAATATTGAATTATAATTGGGTATACTGAACAAAGGACAATTATCAGCTTTCAGCCACGTTTCACCCATAACAAACACATCAATAGGTAGTTTTATATTATCTAAAAACAAAAGAATGTTATCAAACTTAGATATGTTATTTATTCCTCTTACATTCCATTGTGCTATACGAAGAAATTAAACTCATCAATACAATCATGGTAATAATTTATTCCATTAGCCATTTTATTTTATTAAGTGTACAAATTGACAAAGAGGTGGAACGCCTCCACCTGTCTCGGGTGGGGCCCTGTCCCATGCAACACCGATCTCGAACGCTGTATTGGAGCCGATCAATACCACCTGCACGCAAAAAGCACACACCGGTTCTACCGTCGTTGGGACATCCCTGCCCTGGGTGGGCGGAGCGCCTCCGCCTGCCCTTGGTGGGGCTCTGTCTTATTCTGGACGCAACGAGCCGTCAAGTACGGATCCCACGGTCTACGAAAGCAACGACACCAGTCGTGTGAACGCGTATACTACACCGTAGATGAAAAACCTCCACCTCTTCTTGGTGGGGCTTGGTCCCAATCGACACATACCTTAGCCATCGAACCGGAGCCATGAAGGGTCACCTGCTCACAACCAGCCGATATTTCCGCCAACGAGATCGGCTATCCGCAAACCTGTCAAAACATTTTCGCCTGCCCCGGGTGGGGCAATTTTTCATTCGGTCTGCTGCTCGAGCCCACCGGTGGTTCTTCTCGATGTGCCATCTTCGCATTTGTTGGATGGAACGCCTCCACTTATCCTTGGCGAAGGAGCTCTGACGGATACGGTCTCGGCCAACGAAATCGACGCCACCAGTCGCCCGAACGTACCTAGCATCTACGACACCCTAGATGGAATGCCTACACCTCTCCTCAGCGGGGCTAGGCCCTACTCGATATGCAGTGAGTCTACTATCTCGTACTCCACGCCCAAGCCGGTGAACGTTGTTCTCCAGTGGAATATAAACGGATTCCTTGGCCGCCTAGGGGAATTGGAGCTCCTTTCCCAAAGCGAAGCCCCCTGGATAATCGCTCTACAAAAGGTCAATAAAGTTACATCCGACCAATTCAATCGTTCGCTGGGAGGAAGATACGATTGGTGCTACAAGCACTGCTGTAACTTCAGGCACTCCGTAGCCATCGGGGTGCTTAGGAGCATTCCACACCAAGTTCTTGACCTCCAATCCGACCTACCAATCGTTGTCGTTCGCCTCAAGAACGCCGCTAACTTGGCTATCGGCTGTGCATACCTGCCCTGCGGACAGATAGCCAACTTAGATGGAGAACCCAGGGGTTCTACTCTGGCGAACATCTTCGAGAGTGAGGACCTGGTGGTGCTGAACGACGGCGCTCTCACCTTTTTTAATGGACGGCACACCACCGCGATCGACATTGCCACTGCCAGTCGATCTATCGCGAACAGGACACAGTGGAATATCAGTAACGACCTGCATGGTAGTGACCATTACCCGATCCGTAAACAGCTTTCCGTAGGCGCGGCCCCTCCAACGACTCGGAGATCCAGATGGCGCCTTCAGGGAGAAATCTGATGCTCTCCTTCAGCAACGCGATCCGAACGACATCTCGAGTTTCACGGAAGTACTCTACGAAGCTGCAACAGTATCTATCCCAAGGACGGGTAGCGTACCCGGGCGAAAAGCCCTACGTTGGTGGAACAAGGATACCAAATGTGCAGTGAAAGCGCGACGCAAAGCTTTACGCCGGCTTAAGCGTCTCGTCTTAGACGACCCTGGGAGGGAGGAAGCGCTGAAGTTTTACCGAGAACGCCATCTCTCGTGCAGACAGGTGATCCGTGATGCAAATCGATCTAGCTGGATGGATTTCTTGGATTCAATCGACGAATTCCAATCGTCGAGTGATTTGTGGAATCGCGTCAACGTCCAACGAGTGGCAAGCGGTGGTCTACTCCACCTACTATCCAAGCTCATGACACATCGATCTCAGAACCGAAGGACATCACCGACGAATTAGGAAAATAGCCGGCCTGTCTGCTGTTAGTGGCTACGACAGCGATTGCGTCCAGCGCGTCAAACCTTCCACAAGCAGCATTCGCGACTTGCGAATTCCACCCGATGTTCCTTCTCTTCAGATCAACGAAGCTCTTACATTCCGGGAGCTCCAATTTGCCCTCGGCAGCAGTAGTGGTAGATCTGCCTGGCCGGACGAGATTGGATACTCGGTATTAAAAAACCTCTCCCACGACGGAAAAACGAGGCTACTCGCTCTCTTCAACGATCTATGGCTTACTGACTCGTATCCGGACTTCTGGAAACAAAGTTTGGTTGTGCCCATTCCGAAGAACAACACGGCGAGTGAAGAAACCTCCTCGTTTAGGCTGATTGCGCTCACTTGCAGCCCGGCAAAAGTGATGGAGAGAATGGTAAATCGTCGTCTTAAGCAGTTCATGGAGTCAAACGGCCTCCTTGACGAACGGGAGCATGCGTTCCGGCAAGGACACGGCTCCTCCACTTACTTTGCAGCCATCGGGAATGTACTTAAGGAAGCCCAGGACAACGGTCACCATGCGGAGTTAGTTTCCCTTGATATTTCAAAGGCGTTCAACAGGACATGGACACCTGGTGTCATCAGGCAGCTCATCGGCTGGGGCCTGGAAGGTCACATCACGCATTTTGTACGGAATTTCCTCCTTGATCGTACCTTCCAGGTGACCGTCGGTAACACTCACTCGGATCCGTTTCCCGAAGAAACTGGAGTGCCCCAGGGGTCCGTCATAGCGGTAACGCTATTCCTGGTGGCAATGAACGGGGTATTCAGCCGATTGCCCAAGAACGTACACGTAATCGTTTATACTGACGACATACTCATCGTCGTAACGGGACGAACGACTAAGCGGACCAGGAACATAGCTCAAAGCTCTGGACATTACTAAAAACATAAATAATTCCATGCAACATGATGAAAATTTCATAACTACCATACATGTGTTGGTGCCCAGACCACTGAGAATGTGTGCGAAAACTCTGATATAAGTTACCTTCTCTTTTAAGGTAGGTACTTTGAGTCGTGCAGATCAACATGCACGTGCAATGATAACTGATAGAGAAAGGAAATTATTTGGTCAAATTCTATAAGTCCAGTGTCATTCCGGAGGACCTGGGGTGTACTCTGAAAGCGGTGCCCCGCGACGTTAGAATGGAATGCTTCTGTACCATGGTATGGAAGATGACCTCATAAATCTCTACGTATGTGATGGTAATTTCAAGTTCATCTTTTTACATTGTCGGGAAGTCCGCCTTGCTCTTGGATCAGGAAAGCAACCCAAAACTACTGCTTAGATGAAGCTTCTGATCAACGAGCTGATATCCTTCTTCAATAGCAACAGTGTCAACTGGGCAGTTTAGAACACCGAATATGCCAGAGTTCGAACGTATCTCATTGTGGAAATATGTGCTGTCGGATTTCATACGCTAGCGAAATCCACGGCTTCAACTGCAGATTGATTCGGTACTTCATGAACATGTTATACCTATTTCGGGCATTCAAAGTTGATAAGATTGTTAAACTGACGCAAACCGGATTGAACATTTCTTGTTGGGGGGCGTTGCTGCAGCAAAATAAGAATATCTCAACTACCAACCGGTCGGCACATTCTTTGTTTGTAAGTACGTATCTATCGCTTGTAGGGACGCAGATAGGACTGCCCGAAAACTCATGCTTCAATCATCTGAATGAAACAACAGGTGGCCAAAATCGATCGATATGTTACTAGCCATCAATATTCTCATCTTAGCAACCTTTGAAATGTGTTGGTTGATGACAGGCGGTAACAAGTCAATTCAAACTTTTAAGAGATGAACTAGCCTCAGGCTAAAAATCTCTAAAATAAAAAAAAAAAAAAAAAAAAAAAAAATCAAACTTTTCAAGTGGTACAAGCAAGTCAAGCATCTGTGAAAATAACTGAAAAATCAAGTTCGGAAATACAAGAGTATGGGTAAGTTTACTCAATTTGAATAGTGGTTGAACTGTTTTGTTGCATAATTATTTTTCTCAGTTATGCTTAAGGTTTATAAAACTGCAAGCATCCGTTCAAATATTGCAAAATCCGTTGCCACTAGGTGAAGCCCAACCCCCCTCAATATTCAAACCAATCCAAATCCGGAGCAGTGCCACTTGACGGTGGGAGAGAAGGGAACCAATCCGCTGATCATTATCCACCAGCACCCGGAAATGAGAGTCGTGAACATCCTGAACAATGGAACCACCCAAGCGTACAGCCGGGTAGATTACAGTGCCGATGGAGAGCTACTGATCTCTCAGGAATACGATCCAGACATGCTGACCGTGTGGAAGTGGCGAGATGTAGCAATAATTCTACGATGCAAATCGTTTCACCGTCGGTTGCTGGGCAGCTCACTTCCTGCGGTAAGTACCACAAATCACACGTTACTTAAACGTGTACGTATAGTTAATTAATTTTCCATCAAAATCACGTGAAATGTTCGATCAATTTGGCAAGCAATGCTCCTTAACTTGATCTATTCCTTACTCGATGGCTCCAAAAATTGTATGCATCGCTTCTTCTAACTGCCTCTGGATGTTTCTTCCGATTTCATATGAAAGATTCTTCAGACTTGCCCGGAAGTACTTTCTTCTGATTTTTTCAAGAAGGCTCTTCCAATATTCCTCGCAAATATTCGCCATCTTTTCACGAATCAGTTTTAATGGATCATTGGAATTCCAGGGTGGTCAGTGGGATTTTCATTTTGAAATTCCTAGTATTTTCCCGGTTCTGATTTCAGTTTTTATTATTCAGTAAAAACGGATGAATTTAATGATCACATTGCAACAAAACATGATCAAATACACATTTCGAAGTTTCGTGTGAGACAATTTTATTTAAATTAGCAAAACTATAGAAATTACCTTTTAAAGTAGAAAGTCAAATGAATCAGTCAGTTCGACGTTTTAGTCAACTGGAAGTGATCCTTACCATTTAAAAAAAATGTTTTACAAACTCGTAGCGTAGACAATGATAAAATCACGCAGAAAGCTCACAGAGTTTGTTCCGCGGCAAGTGTTTGCAGTTTTTGTAAAGAATACAAATAACGTTCCCAAATCGTCTGATAATATTTCCACTTATCTCTTTATAGGATTACTAATACTGACTAACTTTTGTTATACATTCTTTAGTTATGAAAAAAAAAAATCCAACAGAAGATTGAGGAAAACTATATTCGAATTTACAATTCTTATAATAATTAAAAAAAAATTCGAATGCGTATTCCTGCATTGCCACCGAGCCTAATGACGAACGAAAAATACATCCTCTCTGAATTGACACCTAACTAAGCCTTTATGAGTTGCAGAGTAGTTTTTGAATAATTCACAAATCCCCACTTTCATAATGTTTTCCAGCCTAGTGTCCAGCATCTCCAGGGTAACCAGCTATTGAAAATAAACATTATTTTTCAATATTTCCTACAAGGGCGCAAAGGTTAAATCATAGCGAATATCCAGTTCTAAATTGACCATGACTTCAGTGCTTCCACCTTTTCTCATACCTAAAACCGAAAAAAAATAAATAAAAACCAAATCTATTTCCTCAGGTCTGGGCCACATCAAATTCTGGAAAATGGCCGAAAATTTTACAGGTTTGAAGCTTCAAGGCGAGCTTGGTCGTTTTGAAAAAAAAAGCAAAATCTCCGAAATAATCGACATCCTACCGATGCCCGATAAAAAAGTTCTTTCCTAATGCTAGTGTGGCAACGTTCTGGTTTGGGAAGGTGGCCTGATCAAAATAGAAATTTGTCGCAAAGAACGGAAACCGTCCCATCACGCAGATTAGTGTCCCCGACGCTGAAGTCATAGCTTGCGGAATGAATTGATGGATTCATAAGGATCTGGTTTTGCTAGACGGTGAGCTGACTGATCTCCCGGATGGTGCAGAATGAACCAATGATGGAGTACAGGATTGGCAATAAGCCCTTCATAGCGAGTTGATGTGTCTAATCAAGAAAGAAGAACCTAGATTTTCAATATGCGAAATGACGAAATTTGGATGTGCGATATATGAGGATCCGATTCCATGCACATCAGTTTCCATCTATTCGAGTAAACCGTACCAAAGGAGATTTCCGTGATTTGAATGAATTCTTTGAAAACTATCGCCCTATCGATAGAAAATTTTTCGTGAAGTATGTTGAGAAAATAATGTGTAAGTTATTTCTAAGGACAGGTATTAATATAATTTTTCATTACAGAATCCCAACTTTAGTCAAGTAATTTCGGATAAGTAAACTAAATGATGAGTACCATCGGACTATTCTAGACTTGGAGCATCGAATTGAAGAAGAGGAAGCAAGACTTAGGTAATTTTTCAATTCCGACAATCATTTCAGTAGTATGCAGTAAGATTTTCCTAATGTTTCCAAATCATTTGACCAAGACGGTTCATCGAAATGTGTAAATCGCCTGTCAGTTTAAGTGACATAACGTTATTAAAAAGCAAGAACGCATGAATCTTGAGATTGTGTAAATATACTGTTTGTGTTCACTGTACTTCATATGCTTGAGGACTGAATAAGACTAGTTTCCTTTAACCTGCACTATTCAGTAGTTTGCAATTTGTTTGTTGATTCTTATTGCAATGCTTCACGAAATAAGAAATAACTAATTTTACACATGACTGAATTCATTTTTGCCGTAAAGGGCTGAGGAATTGAAATAAAAATTGTATGCTGAACCAATGGCGTGCTTGTTGAGGCGAGAGGGGATCCACCCCGGTTGTCACTCTTAGAGGGGTGACATCCGAGCGGAAAATGTGGTTCCAATTATAAATTTCATGTGAACTTTCGCAAAATTTTAAATGCATGTTGCAGTAAACTATCACGGGCAGTGTACAAAACAGATGGCGGTAGTGTGTATACGTTAAACGCAAGGGAATTGATTATGAGCGCCTCAAGCAGCGATACTATTAACTTCGAGAAAAATATAGGACATACCAGACCATTCCATTCATGTGTGCTTCAAATATTTCAGCTCTGAATTCTGGTACCGGATATCGGCGACACGAATACGACTATTTGAAGCTGGACCGAAGCCTGTGAATTCAAGCCATCAGAACAATGTTGACTGCCAAACCAGAGCATCACCTATGTAATCGGGATCTTGATTGACGAAGGTACGTCTTTATCTACTATTACAGCGCAACAGCCAAAGGCGATACGCACATCTTCAATCTGTGTATAGTTATTTGTTTGAAAGGTATGACCTTTCTCCATCCTTTTCTTCACGTATGAGTTACGTGCACCAGGACGGTAGCGTTAAACTAACGTGATTGGGTTGACGGTTTTGTCAATAAGCTCAAACGAAGTTTGTTTTTTCATGGATATATTGGAAACTAATGTGTAGAGTTAGAATGGTATAAAACCTAGATATAGCGGCAATCCATATTTATAATATTATCCAGGAAGAATCAGATCGAACAATAAACCGAAATTACCTCCTCAACAAGACAGGGTCAAAAACTGACACACTTACCCCTCTTGTGCTAACGGCGGATCTTATCCTATTGAATCAAGTGATTACCAAATAGTAAAAACAATACTAGTTTGCGCCAGCATCAGTGGTTTAAAAATGCTTCGCGCTAATGGCATAGTTCCCCTGCCGAAGAGCATTCCATAATGGTGTCTTGGTTAGCTTTAGTTAGGCAATACTATTTGAAGTATTCATTGGTCAATAGGATCTTTTGAAGCCTTATACACTTAATTCAACAAAATTAAGCAACACCACTTAACTGATACACTGATTTAAACGTTTAATTTCATACAAAAGATGGGATGGGATTATTTTTAACCCAGAAATGCACAAATTGACAACGAAAAATATTGCAGAACATCTCAAATGTGGGACTGCTGATTAAATTCTGGTTCCGGCCCTACCTCTTTTCTACTAAATACAGTTTCACTCAAACTACCAACTTTCTCTGACCTGAAATCGACTTTATCCTGCGTTTCATGATAAAAGGAGCACATATGTGAGAAGCCCCGTTAAAGGTACTGAACAAAGAATCCAGTACCTTTAAACTCCCGCCACATACCCTGCCAATCACATATGTGCTCCTGTCCTAGCTCCTAACTGATTAAAAACGTGTCTAATGGTGATATCACATTTCCTGGAGCTTCATTTACCAAAATGGGCCATTTACCTAAATGTATAAAACCATATGCATTCAAAACGGAAATATTTATTCAAAATTTTGCTAATGGGAATATATTCTTCTTCATTCAAAAATCGAATTCAAGAAATAACAATAAACATGCATTAATAAAAGATAAAAAATAACAACAATAAATCAACGCAATGAACACTCCAAGAAAAACATATTCCCATTTTATTCAAATTTTTAAGCTTTCATTTTATAAATATTCAAAATCGAAACTATTCCTGAAATGTTATGCTGATAAATGACTCATTTGGAAATTAAAATCCAGGAAATGTGATAACACCCTTCTAACTAACCAGCTAATACTAGAGAACGTCAAATTTTCAGTTAGCTAACTAACAAGATAAAAGGAGCACATATGTGAGAAGCCCCGTTAAATGTACTGAAAAGTCACCTCTATTCCTTATTTCGATCTAAACAGATTTTCAACCATTTTTTTTATATGGGTAACCCGTTTCGATCAAAATCATAAAAAGGGGTGACTTTTCAGTACCTTTAAACTCCCACCACATTCCCTGCCAATCACATATGTGCTCCTGCCCTAGCTCCTATCGATCTATCTGATTTTTATTTCTTACTACCTCTCTAACTATATTCTACATCCAAAACCTAACACTGCTACTTTGGAAGGTGACGATCGAGCTCACTATAGTGGTCCTTCAAACTTCATAAACAGTAAGATGTTCGATGAAAGCATTTAGCTACATCGATTGGTTTGCTTGGAAGGTACTTCCAATAGGGTAGAATTGGTATACCCATCCAAGCATGGTCCCTAAATGAATTTCGTTCGCCAAATGGTCCCTATTAAGTGTTGATGGGTTCCGAGGAATCTTCAGAGAAAAGGTGGTAGCTCAAAGTATTCGTACGTACCCGGCTACAACACCTATACTCTTCAGAAGACCTCGGAGAAGCTAAACAATTTGGATGAAATTCGTTGGACCACTAGTGAGCTCGATCTAATCACACAAAAACAAGGCCAAACTGCTAAAAAAGATTTTGAATTTCCATTAAACCGAGGAAAACGGCCGAAACCATGAATACTAAGCCAACAGGTTTCCAGCCCAACAACGTTTTTACCCAAGTTGGTTTTGGGTTACTAGAATTTGTAAGCAGCATCGAAGTAGGCTGCATTGAAAACGTCAAATTTTCATCCTCGGTTTGTACACTTCGATGTTGTCTCGAGGTACAGCTCTCCCATAATCCAGCGTAAACCAGATTCATCTGGGAACGCTGCAATTTGGGAGTTTTTGTCTGTGTAGATGAGTTGGCAGTACTCGCTTTATAAGTCAAACGTTCCAAAATGTCAAATTGTGTTTTGGCATATGTTTCGAATACTGCTAACGTCGTCTTACAGCACTCTACCTCGGCTAACCCTGCTGTCAAAATCGAATCTATATCTGTAAAACTACACTTAAAACCCTGACATGAATTTAATGGTTCCCTATCTCCTAATTCATTCAATTCTAATACCTCATTATCTTTACCTAAAACTTCCTTAACAAAACCCGGGGTTGAGGCATCCGGGGTAGTATCTTTGCGGATTTTTGCAACTTCCGTCCCAAAACCCTCACCAATCAGCAGTTTGCTAGACGATGCAACAAATGGCCGGCGGATGTAGTCTGCGACCGGTGACCTAACGTTTTCATATTCGTTGGTCACAGGTAGTCTTTTCAGCATTTCCCAGCGGTCCCGCCCTTTTGACAGCTTGGGCTTTGTATATGCCGCCTTGATGCGGTTATACGTAGCCGCAAGCTCGCCATCCGGGTCGGGACGCATGAAAGCCGGTAAAGACTTCGATGTACCTACATTCCGACCGGACCGGTTATTCCCGGCATCACGGCCATTTTTCACATTTTTTGCAAACATGTTGACTAGCTGCGACTGTTTGGATAAATGGGATGAAGAGCAATACAAAACACGTCCGCTTGATAACCACCTCAAAAGCCTCTTGACGATTGTGAGCAGCAGCCTTACTTATATAGGCTCTAGGCATATGAAAGTTTTGTTGCGCTGGTGTTGCTATGGTAGTAACTGAAAGATGATGCGCAGTAGGGGAAATTCGTGAAAATCGGATTTTTTTGGTCAAAGTAGGCATGTATTTTTTTTCTTGATTGAAATGTCATTTTTTTTCACGACGCAGTACTGTGAACAGTGAACTGAAAAATTTGTAACGGGTAGGCTGTTTGCGGTCTGAATGTATGAGAAATTCAACCTGGTCTATACAAGTTGTTGAATTGTAGGCCTGAATGTGTTGGTGCTCTTTGTTTTTAACTCGGCTTTCATTCCGCTTCGCACGATTTGTTTCTTTCTTGCTCACTCAATTACCCTTGCAGTGACGTGTTTGCAGTGTTTCGATCGGTGCTTTCTTAGGAAATGTAATTTATGTATGTTACCTAAATTTATTAATGGTCTGCCACTAAATGTCGAGATATTTTTTTGATTATTGAATTATCACACTGTATTCCATGAAAGAGCAGCCTATTTGTGAGTTTTTGCAGATTAACGGAAAGACGGAACAACTCAAAATCTTGATGGTTTGAAACCAGCATTGGGGTTGCATTGAACCTGATGGTTTTAATAATCAAATAAACTTACAAATATAATAGCTGACCCATTTTACCCCATGGCTAATCTTGCCCCACCTTATTTCATTAAGCAATAATTGTTATCTGTTACCCCTGGAGCTAGCTTCTCTATTATTGGGAAAAAAGATTTTTGGTTAAATAAGCGGATATTGATTTTCAGGATGGCACTGCTATTTCAATGTAGACATTTTTTTAATCACGTCATTTTTACCTCTCCCCTTAACCGAAATCCTGACTGAGCTACTGAGTCTAATGCATATGAATACTTGGATATAGTTTGTCGTTTCAAAATTCTAGAAGATTCATAACAGTTTGTTCAGATCACAAAGGATCACCAGTGGCTCCTAGCTATAATTCTTGTAATGCAGGAATTAACTATGACTCTTTTTTTTTGTTCAATAAAAGAAAACATTTTCAGGATGACCAGAGCGACCGACCATGCCAAGCTGGATCATCGTGAAGACTCCCAGCTCGATAAGAAGGAATCTTTCCTGGATGGCTTAATCTAATCGACGATTGTTTTCAAGCAGGAATCAAAAATGCTCTTGGCCAAATACCGCGAGTGAAAGTTCAAGGAGCGTATTCGTAAGCTAGAGGTGAGCTAAAACATAATGAGTTATATTTTTTGGACATTTATTTTCATTCCGATAGTGGGATGACCTAAAATGCCGTAAGCCAGACCCAAGCGTGAACTTTTCGGAGGATGACGTGGCCATCAAGGAAGCTGCCAGTACCATACGAGACTAAAAGCTAACGACGGATCCGGAGTATGAACCGAATGAGGAAGAATTGGAAACTATGATGACCAAGTATCGTGATTTGCTGCGAGTGAGGAGGAGATGTTGTTGCACTGAGGGATAAAAACAGGAGAAACTTAAGCTACTGGAAATTAACGCAGAAATTATGGAAAATCAGCGAAAACTATTTTCGGCTGAGGTTACGATAAATCCGAGTGTAGACATCCCACACTCTCTGTTTATGATATCATATATTTCTAAATTTTCAAAGAAGAACAATAGTCACTTAGAACGGCAATCTGCTACATTAGAATCATTCAAAAAATCGTCAAGTTTCTATCGACAGTTACAGTTACTGTTACAGTTCAAAATCCAAGCATAATGTTATAAGAATTATCGACAAGAAAAATGTCATCAAGATAGCCTAATAAAACGTAATTTCTGCTCAACCTGATCATATAATTAGAGTGACCCCTGAAAATAGGATGTAGACGCAAATGACTTATTCTAGACACTTTGGGGCTGGTTGACACTCGTAATAAGGCCCTTTAAGAAGGTTTTTTTTCCCATGATTTGTTTTTCCGTCGATCTTGTTTTCTGTACTGAGTACCAATACTACCGACGCCAGGGAGGCAGCTCCCACACCCGGACCCTACCACCCCTATTCTGTATTTCGTTTCGAACGAAATTCTCATACAAAAAAGCCATCAACTCATTAACCAGGGACCAACGGCCTTACATCCGAAGGAAGGCGTAATCAGCGGATTTTATGTCTCATTTTTTTTTGAACCCAGGGCCTTTGGAGTGATAGGCAGTCACGCTTACCACTACATCACCGGCGTCGCAGATTTTTTCATCCCATACGACTTTGAGACCATTGTGCATTGGAGTGAACTTTTGGCTTCGTCAGTTGATTGTCGGAGCCTCAGCCTATCATGAAACTTCCGTTTCCTATCAGATTCATTCATTCATTCTAAACTGTTTGAAGATGAATGACAGTTGTAACCGACACGTTGTTAATAATAATTTCACCATCACCTTAGGTAGCCTAGATAGGAAAGAGCGTTCCATTGGAAACTTGAAAATCAAGGAGACGCTTGGTTCTTATCTCGACCAAAGAGTTCAAGTTAAAATAGATACAGTCAGAAATCCTTATTGCCGGGGTAACGGGGGCGTGAATAAGGAACCGCGAATAAGGATACCCACAGCTTATGGGATTTTCACTAATGGGGGCTGTAGTGGATTATCTCATTTGTTTCAATACATAAAGCTATACTGTTTTGGACAAAGTTGCTGTACTGGGTTAGACCAACAAGCCTGTGCCATTGGATTCGGTGCCTCCTCCCGACGTTGGAATGGAATGCTTCTGTACCATGGTATCGAAGATGACCTCATTAATCTCATAAACGTGTGTGATGGTAATTTCAAGTTCATCTTTTTACATTGTCCGGAAGTCCGCCTTGCTCTTGGATCAGGAAAGCAACCCGAAACGACTGCCTAGATGAAGCTTCTGATCAACGAGCTGATATCCTTATTTAATGGCAACAACTAGGCAGTTTAGAACACCGAATATGCCAGAGTTCAAACGTATCTCATTGTGGAAATATGTGCTGTCGGATTTCATACGCTAGCGAAATCCACGGCTTCAACTGCAGATTGATTTGGTACTGCATGAACATGTTATACCTATTTCGGGCATTCAAAGCAAACCGGATTGAACATTTCTTGTTGGGAACGTTGCTGCAGCAAAATAAGAATATCTCAACTACCAACCGGTCGGCACATTCTTTGTTTGTAAGTACGTATCTATAGCTAGCCCAAAAACTCATGCTTCAATCATCTGAATGAAACAACAGGTGGCCAAAATCGATCGATATGTTGCTAGCCATCAATATTCTCAACTTAGCAACCTTTGAAATGTGTTGGTTGATGACAGGCGGTAACAAGTCAATTCAAACTTTTCAAGTGGTACAAGCAAGTCAAGCATCTGTGAAAATAACTGAAAAATCAAGTTCGTCCTTCGGAAATACTAGAGTATGGGTAAGTTTACTCAATTTGAATAGTGGTTGAACTGTTTTGTAGCATAATTATTTTTCTCAGTTATTCTTAAGGTATATAAAACTGCAAGTCCTTTCTAACTTTGTAAAATCCGTTACCATTAGGTGAAGCCCAACCCCCCTCAATATTCAAACCAATCCAAATCCGGAGCAGTGCCACTTGACGGTGGGAGAGAAGGAAACCAATCCGCTGATCATTATCCACCAGCACCCGGATATGAGCGTCGTGAACATCCTGAAGAATAGAACCACCCCAACCGTACAGCCGGGTAGATTACAGTGCCGATGGAGAGCTACTGATCTCTCAGGAATGCGATCCAGACATGCTGACCGTGTGGAACTGACGAGATGTGGAGATAATTTTACGATGCAAATCGTTTCACCGTCGGTTGCTAGGCAGTTCACGTCCTGCGGTAAGTACCACAAATCACACGTTACTTTCACGTGTACGCATAGTTAATTAATTTTTCTTCAAAATCACGTGAAATGTTCCTTCGATTTGGCAAGTAATGCTCTCTCCTTAAATTGATCTATTCCTTACTCGATGTCTCCAAAAATTGTATGCATCGCTTCTTCTAACTGCATCTGGATGTTTCTTCCGATGTAATTTGAAAGATTCTTCAGACTTGCCCGGAAGTACTTTCTTCTGATTTTTTCAAGAAGCCTCTTCCAATATTCCTCGCAAATATTCGCCATCTTTTCACGGATCAGTTTTAATGGATCATTGGAATTCCAGGGTGGATTTTCATTTTGAAATTCCTAGTATTTTCCCGGTTCTGATTTCAGTTTTTATTATTCAGTAAAAACGGACGAATTTAATGATCACATTGCAAAAAAACATGATCAAATACATATTTCGAAGTTTTGTGTGAGACAATTTTATTTAAAATTAGCAAAACTATAGAAAGTACTTTTTAAAGTAGAAAGTAAAATGAATCAGTCAGTTCAGTGTTTTAGTCAACTGGAAGTGATCCTAACCATTAAAAAAAAATGTTTTACAAACTCGTAGCGTAGACAATGATAAAGTCACGCAGAAAGCTCACACAGTTTGTTCCGCGACAAGTGTTTGCAGTTTTTGTAAACAAAACAAATAACGTTCCCAAATCGTCTGATAAAATTTCCACTTATCTCTGTATATAGGATTACTAATGCTGACTAGCTTTTGTTATACATTCTTTTGTTATGAAAAAAAATCCAACAGAAGATTGAGGAAAACTATTTTCGAATTTACAATTCTTATAATAATTAAAAAAAATCGAATGCGTATTCCTGCAGTGCCACCGAGCCTAATGACGAACGAAAAATGCATCCTCTTTGAATTGACACCTAACTAAGCCTTTATGAGTTGCAGAGTAGTTTTTGAATAATTCACAAATCCCCACTTTCATAATGTTGTCCAGCCTAGTGTCCAGCATCTCCAGGGTAACCAGCTATTGAAAATAAACATTATTTTTCAATATTTCCTACAAGGGCGCAAAGGTTAAATCATAGCGAATATCCAGTTCTAAATTGACCATGACTTCAGTGCTTCCACCTTTTCTCATACCTAAAACCGAAAAAAAATAAAAACCAAATCTATTTCCTCAGGTCTGGGCCACATCAAATTCTGGAAAATGGCCGAACAATTTACAGGTTTGAAGCTTCAAGGCGAGCTTGGTCGTTTTGAAAAAAAAGCAAAATCTCCGAAATAATCGACATCCTACCGATGCCGGATAAAAAATTCTTTGCGAGTGCTAGTGTGGCAACGTTCTGGTTTGGGAAGGTGGCCTGATCAAAATAGAAATTTGTCGCAAAGGACGGAAACCGTGCCATCGAGATCCCATCACGCAGATTAGTGTACCCGACGCTGAAGTCATAGCTTGCGGAATGAATTGATGGATTCATAAGGATCTGGTTTTGCTAGACGGTGAGCTGGCTGATCTCCCGGATGGTGCAGAATGAACCAATGATGGAGTACAGGATTGGCAATAAGCCCTTCATAGCGAGTTGATGTGTCTAATCAAGAAAGAAGAACCTAGATTTTCAATATGCGAAATGACGAAATTTGGATGTGCGATATATGAGGATCCGATTCCATGCTCATCAGTTTCCATCTATTCGAGTAAACCGTACCAAAGGAGATTTCCGTGATTTGAATGAATTCTTTGAAAACTATCGCCCTATCGATAGAAAATTTTTCGTGAAGTATGTTGAGAAAATAATGTGTAAGTTATTTCTAAGGACAGGTATTAATATAATTTTTCATTACAGAATCCCAACTTCAGTCAAGTAATTTCGGATAAGTAAACTAAACGATGAGTACCATAAGACTGTTCCTGACTTGGAGCATCGAATTGAAGAAGAGGAAGCAAGACGTAGGTAATTTTTCAATTCCGACAATCATTTCAGTAGTATGCAGTAAGATTTTCCTAATGTTTCCAAATCATTTGACCAAGACGGTTCATCGAAATGTGTAAATCGCCTGTCAGTTTAAGTGACATAACGTTATTAAAAAGCAAGAACGCATGAATCTTGAGATTGTGTAAATATACTGTTTGTGTTCACTGTACTTCATATGCTTGAGGACTGAATAAGATTATAGTTTCCTTTAACCTGCACTATTCAGTAGTTTGCAATATTTTTGTTGATTCTAATTGTAATGCTTCACGATTAGAAATAAGAAATAACTAATTTTACGCATGACTGAATTCTTTTTTGCCGTAAAGGGCTGAGGGATTGAAATAAAAATTGTATGCTGAACCAATGGCGTGCTTGTTGAGGCGAGAGGGGGTCCACCCCGGGTGTCACTCTTAGAGGGGTGACATCCGAGCGGAAAATGTGGTTCCAATTATAAATTTCATGTGAACTTTAACTTTTACAACAAAAATAATGAAAATTGCGAAGTTTCTTTTGACTTCCTAATACTTAAATGTTGCTGGAATTGTTTTACACCTTCGACCGCCATATTCTCCCGTAGTTTTGAAGAACTTTTCTCGGCAACTCATTAGCAACGAATCATTGAAAAAAGAAGCTTGAACATCAAATCCAGAGATTTCGCAAAATTTAAAATGCCTGTTGCAGTAAACTATCACGGGCAGTTTACAAAACAGATGGCGGTAGTGTGTATACTAGAGGTGGGCAAAACATCTCATCTGGAGTCGATTCTTTTGAATAGCTCTTCAGCTCACATTTAAATTATAGAAATTATAACACAAATTCAAAATCGGAAAATTAATTTGTGGTTTTAGGGCTTAAAACTGCATAAAATCGTAAAAGTAGTCTAAACCAATAAATCCGTACCTTACAACATGGCTTTACTTTTCAATGGAAAACGCTACTAACGCAACATCCAGGCATGGAAAATCATTTACATTCATTTCGTGCATTCATTTACATTCATTTGCCCCTAACTTTTTTTTATCAACAGAATTCCGCAAAATGATGTATGGAGCTTTTGTAGGTTTTATTATTAACTACAATTTTTGTAAAGAATTCAAATCCGTATCTCTTATGCATGACGAACCAGAGCAAAAATAATCCACTACTGTTTTTCAGTAAATGTATTTTACATTCACTGAAAAACAGTAACGAGTTCTGCCCGCTCTAATTCATGATGCATAAGGGATACAGATTTGAGTTTTTAACTAAAGTTGTAGCTAATAACAAAACCTACAAAACTTCTATGCATTATTTTGCGAAATACTGTTGATGAAAAAAGTTAGAGGCAAATGAATGTAAACGAATGCATGAAATGATTGTAAATGATTTTCCATGCCTGGAAACATCTGATCAACCAACGTGTAAACCAAAATGCGCGCAAAATGTGCCAACAACATAGCAGTAAAACAAAAAAAGTATGCGAGAGAGCTACACCTATGTCACACTCGATGATATGATTGCCAACATGGCACACGATGTTACGCCTTTTCTCAAGCTATGCAATCCAGTCTAAATTCAAATTTTATATCTGATGTTAATTCTCCAGCAGAATTTCTCTCACTATTCTCGGCATCAGCTCCAGATCATCAAATACGGATCCGGAGCTGAATCGTGAAGAATGGAGAGAGAAAAAAAGATCCGAAGAGCTGGACGGGTCCGAGAGCTGTACGGGTCCGAGAATTGTCATCCTAAACAGCTCGCAGTGAATCATTCGAGTCGATGATTCGGATCCGGAGCTGAGCTGATAAGCTGGAGAGCTGCATTTCGCTTTTCGGTTATTTGCTTTTGTGTGAATCTTCCGCTCCCCCAGAGAATGATGGGAGGAGAGGTGAGAGCACATATGCTGGAGGAATAACATCAGCAATATGAGCCGGGTACATAAATAAATTGGATAATACCAGTAGAAAATTAAGATCGTGTAGCAGATGTACATATTTCTCTCTCTCCCAAACAGCCGCTTGGAAGTTTGCTTTTACCGTTGGTGCTTTTGATCAGTAGGCACATGTTGTATTACGCGCGCGTCTTGGTTTACGCGGTAACTGTTCAATGCGTAAGTGAAGTAATGTCCTTTTTTTAAAGTTCTGCTACGAGTGATGGAATGTATGGTTTAGACCTGTTTAGACTTGTGATATCAGTGAGCTGATGAGCTGCGGTTCCTTAAAAATTAACCGCGGGTCATCAGCTTACTTTAGAGAATCGGGTCTATAGAACAGCTCGGGAGCGGATATCCCATCTCTAGTGTATACATCAAACGTAAGGGAATTGATTATGAGCGCCTCAAGCAGCGATACTATTAACTTCGAGAAAAATATAGGACATACCAGACCATTCCATTCATGTGTGCTTCAAATATTTCAGCTCTGAATTCTGGTACCGGATATCGGCGACACGAATACGACTATTTGAAGCTGGACCGAAGCCTGCGAATTCAAGCCACCAGAACAATGTTGACTGCCAAACCAGAGCACCACTTATGTAATCGGGATCTTCATTAACGAAGGTACGTCTTTATCTACTATTACAGCGCAACAGCCAAAGGTGATACGCACATCTTCAATCTGGGTATAGTTATTTGTTTGAAAGGTATGACGTTCGTCCATCCTTTTCTTCACGTATGAGTTACGTGCACCAGGACGGTAACGTTAAACTAACGTGATTGGGTTGACGGTTTTGTCAATAAGCTCAAACAAAGTTTGTTTTTGTAACTTGAAATAAACATTCAAATTACATAGATATATTTGAAACTTATGTGCAGAGTTAGAATGGTATAAAACCTAATCTAGATATAGCGGCAATCCATGTTTATAATATTATCCAGAAAGAATCAGATCGAACAATTAACCGAAATTACCTCCTCAACAAGACAGGGTCAAAAACTGACACACTTACCCCTCTTGTGCTAACGGCGGATCTTATCCTATTGAATCAAGTGATTACCAAATAGTAAAAACAATACTAGTTTGCGCCAGCATCAGTGGTTTAAAAATGCTTCGCGCTAATGGCATAGTTCCCCTGCCGAAGAGCATTCCATAATGGTGTCTTGGTTAGCTTTAGTTAGGCAATACTATTTGAAGTATTCATTGGTCAATAGGATCTTTTGAAGCCTTATACACTTAATTCAACAAAATTAAGCAACACCACTTAACTGATACACTGATTTAAACGTTTAATTTCATACAAAAGATGGGATGGGATTATTTTTAACCCAGAAATGCACAAATTGACAACGAAAAATATTGCAGAACATCTCAAATGTGGGACTGCTGATTAAATTCTGGTTCCGGCCCTACCTCTTTTCTACTAAATACAGTTTCACTCAAACTACCAACTTTCTCTGACCTGAAATCGACTTTATCCTGCGTTTCATGATAAAAGGAGCACATATGTGAGAAGCCCCGTTAAAGGTACTGAACAAAGAATCCAGTACCTTTAAACTCCCGCCACATACCCTGCCAATCACATATGTGCTCCTGTCCTAGCTCCTAACTGATTAAAAATGTGTCTAACGGTGATATCACATTTCCCGGAGATTCATTTTCCAAAATGGGTCATTTACCATATGCAGTCAAAACGGAAATATTTATTCAAAATTTTGCTAATGGGAATATTGTCTTCTTTTATCAAAAATCGAATTCAATAAATTACAATAAACAAGCATGGATAAAAGATAAAAAAAATAATAACAATAAAGCAAAGCAATGAACACTCAAAGAAAAAAATATTCCCATTTCATTAAATTTTTAAACATTCCTTTTTTAAATATTCAAAATCTAAACTTTTGCATAAAATGTTATGCTGATAAATTACTCATACGGAAATTAAAATCCGGGAAATGTGATAACACCCTTCTAGCTAAATAGCTAATATTAGAGAACGGCAAATTTTCAGTTAGCTAACTAACAAGATAAAAGGAGCACATATGTGAGAAGCCCCGTTAAATGTACTGAAAAGTCACCTCTATTCCTTATTTCGATCTAAACAGATTTTCAACACATTTTTTATATGGGTAACCCGTTTCGATCGAAATCATAAAAAGGGGTGACTTTTCAGTACCTTTAAACTCCCACCACATTCCCTGCCAATCACATATGTGCTCCTGCCCTAGCTCCTATCGATCTACCTAATTTTTATTTCTTGCTACCTCTCTAACTATATTCTACATCCAAAACCTAACACTGCTACTTTGGAAGGTGACGATCGAGCTCACTATAGTGGTCCTTCAAACTTCATAAACAGTAAGATGTTCGATGAAAGCATTTAGCTACATCGATTGGTTTGCTTGGAAGGTACTTCCAATAGGGTAGAATTGGTATACCCATCCAAGCATGGTCCCTAAATGAATTTCGTTCGCCAAATGGTCCCTATTAAGTGTTGATGGGTTCCGAGGAATCTTCAGAGAAAGAGCTGAAAGTATTCGTACGTACCCGGCTACAACACCTATACTCTTCAGAAGACCTCGGAGAAGCTAAAAAAATTGGATTAAATTCGTTGGACCACTAGTGAGCTCGATCTAATCACACAAAAACAAGGCCAAACTGCTAAAAAAGATTTTGAATTTCCATTAAACCGAGGAAAACGGCCGAAACCATGAATACTAAGCCAACAGGTTTCCAGCCCAACAACGTTTTTACCCAAGTTGGTTTTGGGCCACTAGAATTTGTAAGCAGCATCGAAGTAGGCTGCATTGAAAACGTCAAATTTTCATCCTCGGTTTGTACACTTCGATGTTGTCTCGAGGTACAGCTCTCCCATAATCCAGCGTAAACCAGATTCATCTGGGAACGCTGCAATTTGGGAGTTTTTGTCTGTGTAGATGAGTTAGCAGTACTCGCTGTATAAGTCAAACGTTCCAAAATGTCAAATTGTGTTTTGGCATATGTTTCGAAGACTGCTAACGTCGTCTTACAGCACTCTACCTCGGCTAACCCTGCTGTCAAAATCGAATCTATATCTGTAAAACTACACTTAAAACCCTGACATGAATTTAATGGTTCCCTATCTCCTAATTCATTCAATTCTAATACCTCATTATCTTTACCTAAAACTTCCTTAACAAAACCCGGGGTTGAGGCATCCGGGGTAGTATCTTTGCGGATTTTTGCAACTTCCGTCCCAAAACCCTCACCAATCAGCAGTTTGCTAGACGATGCAACAAATGGCCGGCGGATGTAGTCTGCGACCGGTGACCTAACGTTTTCATATTCGTTGGTCACAGGTAGTCTTTTCAGCATTTCCCAGCGTCCCCGCCCTTTTGACAGCTTGGGCTTTGTATATGCCGCCTTGATGCGGTTATACGTAGCCGCAAGCTCGCCATCCGGGTCGGGACGCATGAAAGCCGGTAAAGACTTCGATGTACCTACATTCCGACAGGACCGGTTATTCCCGGCATCACGGCCATTTTTCACATTTTTAGCAAACATGTTGACTAGCTGCGACTGTTTGTATAAATGGGATGAAGAGCAATACAAAACACGTCCGCTTGATAACCACCTCAGAAACCTCTTGACGATTGTTAGCAGCAGTCTTACTTATATAGTCTCTAGGCATATGAAAATTTTGTTGCGCTGGTGTTGCTATGGTAGTGACTGAAAGATGATGCGCAGTAGGGGAAATTCGTGAAAATCGGATTTTTTGGTCAAAGTAGGCATGTATTTTTTTTCTTGATTGAAATGTCATTTTTTTTTTCACGACGCAGTATTGTGAACAGTGAACTGAAAAATTTGTAACGGGTAGGCTGTTTGCGGTCTGAATGTATGAGAAAGTCAACCTGGTCTATACAAGTTGTTGAATTGTAGGCCTGAATGTGTTGGTGCTCTTTGTTTTTAACTCGGCTTTCATTCCGCTTCGCACGATTTGTTTCTTTCGTTCACACTCAAGCACCTTTGCAGTGACGTAATAACGTTTGTTTCGATCGGTGCTTTCTTAGGAAATGTAATTTATGTTTGATCATAAATTTATTAATGGTCTGCCACTAAATGTCGAGATATTTTTTTGATTATTGAATTATCACACTGTATTCCATAAAAGAGCTGCCTATTTGTGAGTTTTTGCAGATTAACGGAAAGACGGAACAACTCAAAATCTTGATGGTTTGAATCCAGCATTGGGGTTGCATTGAACCTGATGATTTTAATAATCAAATAAACTTACAAATATAATAGCTGACCCATTTTACCCCATGGCTAATCTTGCCACACCTTATTCCATTAAGCAATAATTGTTATCTGTGTACCCCAGGAGCTAGCTTCTCTAGTATTGGGAAAAGTGATTTTTTGTTAAATTAGCGGATATTGATTTTCAGGATGGCACTGCTATTTCAATGTAGACATTTTTTTTAATCACGTAATTTTTAACTCTCCCCTTAACCGAAATCCTGACTGAGCTACTGAGTCTAATGCATATGAATACTTGGATATAGTTTGTCGTTTCAAAATTCTAGAAGATTCATAACAGTTTGTTCAGATCACAAAGGATCACCAGTGGCTCCTAGCTATAATTCTTGTAATGCAGGAATTAACTATGACTCTTTTTTTTTGTTCAATAAAAGAAAACATTTTCAGGATGACCAGAGCGACCGACCATGCCAAGCTGGATCATCGTGAAGACTCCCAGCTCGATAAGAAGGAATCTTTCCTGGATGGCTTAATCTAATCGACGATTGTTTTCAAGCAGGAATCAAAAATGCTCTTGGCCAAATACCGCGAGTGAAAGTTCAAGGAGCGTATTCGTAAGCT
This sequence comes from Ochlerotatus camptorhynchus, assembly GCF_037179485.1. Lineage (NCBI taxonomy): Eukaryota > Metazoa > Arthropoda > Insecta > Diptera > Culicidae > Ochlerotatus > Ochlerotatus camptorhynchus. The sequence continues at coordinate 2,846,243 of NW_027040802.1, read as the reverse complement.
AGAGGTGAGCTAAAACATAATGAGTTATATTTTTTGGACATTTATTTTCATTCCGATAGTGGGATGACCTAAAATGCCGTAAGCCAGACCCAAGCGTGAACTTTTCGGAGGATGACGTGGCCATCAAGAAAGTTGCCAGTACCATACGAGACTAAAAGCTAACGACGGATCCGGAGTATGAACCGAATGAGGAAGAATTGGAAACTATGATGACCAAGTATCGTGATTTGCTGCGAGTGAGGAGGAGATGTTGTTGCACTGAGGGATAAAAACAGGAGAAACTTAAGCTACTGGAAATTAACGCAGAAATTATGGAAAATCAGCGAAAACTATTTTCGGCTGAGGTTACGATAAATCCGAGTGTAGACATCCCACACTCTCTGTTTATGATATCATATATTTCTAAATTTTCAAAGAAGAACAATAGTCACTTAGAACGGCAATCTGCTACATTAGAATCATTCAAAAAATCGTCAAGTTTCTATCGACAGTTACAGTTACTGTTACAGTTCAAAATCCAAGCATAATGTTATAAGAATTATCGACAAGAAAAATGTCATCAAGATAGCCTAATAAAACGTAATTTCTGCTCAACCTGAACATATAATTAGAGTGACCCCTGAAAATAGGATGTAGACGCAAATGACTTATTCTAGACACTTTGGGGCTGGTTGACACTTGTAATAAGGCCCTTTAAGAAGGTTTTTTTTTCCCATGATTTGTTTTTCCGTCGATCTTGTTTTCCGTACTGAGTACCAATACTACCGACGCCATGGAGGCAGCTCCCACACCCGGACCCTACCACCCCTATTCTGTATTTCGTTTCGAACGAAATTCTCATACAAAAAAGCCATCAACTCATTAACCAGGGACCAACGGCCTTACATCCCTTCCGAAGGAAGGCGTAATCAGCGGATTTTATGCCTCATTTTTTTGAACCCAGGGCCTTTGGAGTGATAGGCAGTCACGCTTACCACTACATCACCGGCGTCGCAGATTTTTTCATCCCATACGACTTTGAGACCATTGTGCATTGGAGTGAACTTTTGGCTTCGTCAGTTGATTGTCGGAGCCTCAGCCTATCATGAAACTTCCGTTTCCTATCAGATTCATTCTAAGGCTCTAGTTGTGACACATAATCCATGAAGATAATAAAGGACCTGGTGCCTAATTGGAAAAGTTGAAACCAAGCGTGTTTGGTATGAACGCTTGTACGAAAAAAAATCGTTTTGTCTTGGATACATAATGTAGCCCCTGGTCTTGTTCCAATATTCTGGAATAAAAAGAAAGGACATTTCCATTCTTCTGCGTTACTATTTTACGTTTGATTTAAATATGGAAGTACATTGCTTATACTGACCTAACCTATTTATATTCTGGATACTTGTTGCGGTAGTATTGAATACCACATCAATGTCCTACCTAACAAATATTAGCACGTCTTTTAATAAATTGTACTCAAATATACAGTCAAAAGCTGTTTTACATATAATATGTATAATCCTATCTGAATCTAAAATTTGGTGGATATAAGTAGAGTTCGTCTCTTATTTTTTTCACGGTGAAGTGATTGCCGTGTAAATCAAATGGGAATCACTTCACCGTGAGTGATAAGTTGTCACTTCATCGTGAAGTGACATCGGTAATAAGGGCCAGGAGCATTTGAATTATTGATTATTTCAGTGGGTCTTACAAACATACGACGAATATACCCACCTATATCAATTTGTATCTTCGCGCGCATCAACAAGTGGTTTGGCTGCCTGGGCCTACATCACCAAGATCATCAGCAGCATCATTATGATCACCATCTGATAGCGGTCGCGTCAACAACAGTGTCACAATTCGTCGTGTTATTTAAGTATATTACATCATAGCGCAGCCTCCACAGTCACGGTTCGGGGCGTGCACCACTCCGTCTCATGCTATTTTGTCACCCCGACTTGTGTATGTACTAGGATGGGTCATCATGATCGCTTTTTTCAGAATAATGTTTTTTTTTGGTTCCATTTGGGTCTCAAACAACTATGCAAAACTTGGGGGCGATTGGCTGTAACCCGGCTTTCCGAATTGCGTTTGAAATTTGTATGAAAATTAGTATGGGAAAACCTACTTTTTTGCATCTCTATTACTAGGGACCACAAGACACGCATCTAAATACGCTAAAGTATAGCTGTTTAAAGATCACTGTTTCGAATTAAATGCCAAAAATCCCTTTTTCTGCCAACACTACCGGTGTACTAATGAAAGTCAAACTCCAAACTGAAATAATTTCGAAATTGATTATTTTATCGGTTTGAAATGTTCAGATGAAATATTCATAAACAATAGATATATCTCAAATGCGAAGTCTGCGGTATGGGGGGGGGGGGGGCGGTCATGTCACTCATATCAATAGATATAAAGTTTCAAACTGAAATAACTTCGGAGTTTCTTATCTTATCGATTTGGTATGTTCATATGTATTATTCAAAAACAGTTTTTCAATCTCATAGGTATATTAAGAGATGAGGGGGGGGGGGGGTAATTATACCCCGCCCCCTTCACTCATATAAATGGCAGTAAAGCTTCAAACTGCAATAACTTCGGTGTTTTTGATCTCGTCAAGTTGGTATGTTCAGATGTATTCAAAAGCATATAATACATTTAATAGGCATAGTTAGATATGGGGGGGGGGGGGGGAGGAGCTTACTGTACCATTTCCGCCCCTCACTTATATCAATGAAAGTAAACATAAAGAATAAAATAAATTCGGAGTTTCCCATCTCTCGAGTTATTTTGATGGGCTATTCAACAACATTTTTGCTCAACACATTTGCTCAATCTCATAAGAACAGTTTGAAAGCGAGTGCCCCCATGCCCTTCCCTACTCTTTAGGTGCAGTATACAATGTCAGATATATTCACACAAATGTAATTGGATTGTAATGATTATATTTCATTTCATTCTATTCTACGATTTCTCTTTTCGATGCTGTTCCATCCCCTGAAGCAAATATTGCTGTTGAACAGAAATTAGTTTCACACCTCATTCAGCCATATCGTTGACAACCATCAAGGAAGCAACTCGTTGTATCGCATTGAAATAATCTGTATCATTACTCCACTCGTTTGCCGGTTTTTGCATGAAGCCGGTCGAAATTTCGAAAAGGAATCAGCACTGTTAGAAATGACGTTTGACTTGGGAGCCCAACTTAAACGTAGCCCATTTAAAGTTAGCCCAACAAGTGAAATCCGACTGTACCTGTGTCTGAGACGAAACTGGTGAAGACAGTTTTTCGTTTTCTACTATTTTTTGTTTTTGACGTACGACTACTTCTGTGTTTTCTATATGCGGGTGACTCGAATGGCAGTTTAATATTTCAAATAAAAGCTTTATACAGAAATAATATGGACTAATAATTCGAACAACATGTCCTCACTAACAAATGAACGGAAAAGTGGATATTAAATCTTTACACTACAACAATTTTCGTTTTAAAATTCCTTATAGAGCACCCCCCCCCCCCCCTCCGATTTCTAACTACACTTATGAGATTAAGCAAATAAGTTTAAAGAATTCATCCTGCACACTAAGATTATTTTACCGAAATCTGTGAAATTTTACCGAAATCTCAACAGCTGAACGTTCGGTAAGCAGTTCGGTGATTTTTTGCAGATTGTCTGCGATTTTTCGCAGATTTTAGTTGAAACATTAAAGGAAAACTGTGAAAAATCACCGAACTGTTTACCGAACGTTCAGCTGTTGAGATTTCGGTAAAATTTCACAGATTTCGGTAAAATAATCTTAGTGTGTGATCGATAAGATAAGATAAGATAAGAAACTCCGAAGTTATTTCAGTTAGAGACTTTACTTCTATTGATAAGAGTGAGGGGGTTGAGGTATATTATTAACCCCCCCCCCCCCTCTCAAACTACACATATGAGATAGAGCAATTGTTTTTGAATAATTCATAAGAAACTCCGAAAATATTTCAGTTTGGAATCTGACTCCCATTGGTACACCAGCAGTGTTGGCAGAAAAAGGGATTTTTGGTGTTTAATTCAAATCATAAATATTTGAATAGTTATAACTTTTTTTTAGATACTTTATAGCCTCAAACTTCCTTTGGCAAAGTTGTTAGGCACTTCCTGGAATATATTTATACATACTTAGTTGCACGGTTCATGCCAAATTGTGTTCTCTAGAGATAACAATGCAAAAAAGTTGATTTTTCCATACTAATCTCCATACAAATTTCAAACGCAATGCGGAATGCCGAGTTACAACCAATCGACCCCAAATTTTGCACAGTTGTTTGGGATCCCAAATGAAATCAAAAAAAGGTTGTTCTCGATTGGTGAGGTAAAGTTTGCGTTTTTCCATATAACGATGACCCACTCTAGTGTGTACTCTTTATACCCGTACGTACAAGCACAAACGAAGTGACAGACGGAGCGGCTCGAAAACTTTGGTCACTAACCTGCTATTTCAATTTTTCAGTGTACCACATGGCAACACCACTACTACTGGATTGTACCACATGGCAACACTACTACTGGATTGTACTAGCATTTTCACCATGGGGGTTATTCCGAGAGTCGAAGTGACATTTGTCACTAGTAAAGTGAGAAAAGTCACGTCGTGGTGACGTGACTCTCTGTGCAAATCAAATGGAGAGTCACGTCACCACGACGTGACTTTTCTCACTTCACTAGTGACAAAAGTCACTTCGACTCTCGGAATAACCATCCATATGTATTAGAATGTTTTGGTTCTATCTCTTTCACTCTACTCAAAACTGAAATGCATAAAAAAAATGACAAAATGATACACTCTTTGCACACTGTCAAAGAATCATTGTACACAAAATCAACTTTGTTCAAATCAAAACAAAAAAACTAACCCATCTGGTGGATGATGGCACAAGCTTCCAAGAAAATTCTATTACAGTGAACCACATTATTTTAATGGATTTCTTCGCCAGTTAGTCGTCTGTCACTTCAAGAGCAAATTTTCATTATGTCGTAAGTAACATTCGCACCGATCCGAGAAAAATAAAGTTTTGTTTTGATGACCGAAAAGTTATTCCTATTTCCAATTAAACACATATAATCTCATAGTGATAGCAATGTTTAACATATTTAGCCGGGTTTTAATCATACAAAGGCAAATCGCTAGCTTTCATGCTAAGAAATGCTGGTTTTTGAGTCAAAAGTTATTATACGTCGTTTGGTGGCCCCTATTGTTACTTAAGTCAAAGTGTATTTACCAGGATATTCGAGAGAATTATCAATTACGTCTCCTTACGTGCAGCCCATTCATCATTTTAGGACCACCGAAATCATCTTAGCAACAAACAATTCGATTTATTCACTTTAATAATGAGAAAGCAAAACGACGAAAGTACACTTTTCACGGGTTTCTCAGTGCTGTTACTTAAGGCAAACGGCATCTCCATAGAAATCGGGTGACTTAAGTAACATCGGGTGATCGAAAGGTGATTACGTCAAAAAGCAATTCGACTGGTAAATAAATTTAAAAATGGGATGTGATCCTATATTCGGACAGTATATAGTGTAATAGCAGAAGCATCGATTGACACTGATAGCTCGACTTTGTTTACCTTTGTTACATTCGACGTAATGAAAATTTGCTCTTGACTTCGTTTGTGGTACAAGCCAACAGGGAACTATGCAAGATGATGATGTAGTAGAGAAGGAACATTGTCGTTGCGCTCACTCAAACATGGATTTCCTGTGCACACAACCTGGTCTATACGAGGTGTGGAGATCTAGCCCTGGCGTATGTGTTGGTAGAGGGAAAAATGTAAACTTTGCGGGAGACGATGGTGACGACGTCATAACACTAGAAAGGAAATTTCCGAATTTAGAAGTAAAACAAATCCTAGCTATTTTTGCATGATGATTTTGCTTGATTGTATTATTTTGTAAAGTCGCCGCGAAATATCAGCTGGCAATTTTTATTTTATGATAACTCCTTACTTGAAAACAAGCAAAAATTCACAAACAGGCTGCTATTTAATGGTATACAATGTATACATTCATAAATTTTGGGAACATACATAGATAATATTATTCATATTAATTTTCCTATGCAAGCGCCGATCAAAACAAACGCTATGACGTCGCTACAAGGGTGATTGAGTGAACGAAAGAAACGAATCGTGCGAAGCGGAATGAAAGCCGAGTGAAAAACGAAGCGCACCAATACATTCAGGCCTCAATTTCCACACCTTGTGTAGACCAGGTTGCAGTGCATTGATTTATCAATGTCTCCGCATAAACTAAAACAACATGTTAAGAAATAGAAGTACAGAAGTAAAAATAGAATAGCCGACAATATATTTTAATATTCTTAAGGGGAGGTTTACTTGGATTTGGCTGAAAAACAGTTGAACTTTGGAATTTTTTTTCAGGAGAATGAAAAGACATACGAACTTCCGGTTTCGATAATTATATTTGTCCACTATTCCTGAATACTTGGAAATTTTTTGAAGGTAAAAAAACAAAATGGCGGCTCAAAATGGCGGCTCGCGTAGAGGAGTGTCAGTCAGGTTTTGCTGCAGAACTTCGAGTGCACACCCTCTGGTGGTGAACTGAAATGAAAATTTTTTGTTGTGGTTAAAGTTGATATTATTCCCTATGGCTTATACCTAACTAGAACGAAATCCGGCAAAAATTGACCAAATTATGGACATTTGAAAATTTAGTGCTTTTTTTACCCCTTTTTTTCTCACCTTGACCTTGCTTAAAAATAGTAACTAACAGGTATAAGCCATACAAAAAATAGTATCCTTCAAAGTGCAATTTTCCGATTGTAAATCGGATCATTTGTTCAAGCCCTATGCTCTAAGTTGTTATAAAAAATATGGTTTCGAGAAAAATGCGTTTAAAGTTTTTGTAGCGTCCCTCAGCGCGCATGACAAAGGTTCACTCAAAGCGCCATAACTCGCTAAATATGTTTCGGATCGTAAAATCCTTTTGGCCACATATTCTACACACTTGTAGCTTTCATTTTATGCAAAAAAAATCAAATTTTTTTTTTTGAAAAAATCCAAGTAAACCTCCCCTTAAGAAAAGAAAATTTGTATATGTATTTGTGATGTAGATCGATTAATGACAATAAATAAATAAACAGTTAGATACAAAAGGAGGAACTTCACTTCAGAAGTCCCGCTAGTCTGTCTCTCATCTTCTTCAATAACGCACGAAAAACGAATAGAATCGGTACAAAAGCAATTATTATTGTTTGCACTTCGTAAATTAGGCTGGACAAGATTACTTCTTCTGTGTTTTGAAGTACGGTGCATTAGACTGATGCAAAATTTGAAATTTTCGCTCCACAGTGCTCAAACGATTCCAAATTGGGTCCTGCTTAGCCTCCCAAAATTTGAACTAAGTAAGAAACTGGCTTGGCACAAACCATTTCAAGTTTACATGGGAATTACTATGGTAAAACTTATGTTTTTGTTTATATTTATCTAACAATTCACCACATCACTGTGCTTTTAAAAATGATAGCAGTGATTGTAGAAAATTTTCTCAGCTACAACTTTGTTGAAAACCACTTTTCAATCAAATGCAGGGAACAAAAGTTATTAATGATTCAAGTCACTGATGTCTTATGATTATGCTCATTCAACTGTTCAGCAGGCAACATTGGTGTTTCTGGTGAGAAGAATAGAGCACAAATATCACGGCTACTATGTCACACTGCAGAATACCGTGTTGCTAACAGAAAAGCTTAGAAAAATTCCCGTAAGAATAGTTATAGAACTTTTCGAAAAAGCAGTATGGAAAATGGGCAGAAGACCATGAACAAAAAGTTTGGTTTTCTCATAGTAATTTCCATATAAACTTCGAATGATTTGTGCTAAGACAGTTTCTTACCAAATGAGTTTAAATTTTGGGAGCCTAATCACTGTGGAGCGAAAATTTCAAATTTTGCATCAGTCTAACGGTGCATGCTCATCATCATTCAAACATTAAAAGGGCGTCGTTAATATGCAATGGTCTCATTTATAAACGATATCCTTTCGCATCGTATTGATTTTGTAGAACTCTTATCAAAATTAAATGTTTATGTACCTTCTCGACAACTGCGCAATCGGAATATTTTGTTTTTACAAACAACCATCATACAAATTATGCTAAATTTGGACCTTTAAATCAAGTTATAGCTACTTACAACAAACATTGCGAAACTATTGACTTAACAGTGACAGAAACCTAATTAAAACATCATTTCAATTTAAGTCGTAATTTTAACACGTAACAATAGAATTTTATTAAGGTAAACACTGCTGAATTTATTTTATGTCTGTATTTATTCATTATAATTTAAAAAAAAACATAGATTGTTGTATATTATTGTAAAAAACGATCTAAATCTAATTGACGCCAATAAATAAATAAATATACAAAACCTGACAACAAAGTTCTTTCGCACCGAATAGTAAAGACTGCTAGTGGCAGCGACGAGCGACCTTTTTCAATCAATATCATGCTCATTGTTCGCACAGGTATTTTATTGCACGCAATCTGATCTGCACTCCAGACGGCGCATTTATTACGTGCAAAATTTCTGCTGACGGACGTTTATAGTGACACTGGAATGTCATTTTTAAAATCATCTCCCACCGTTCCGCAAAGACTTCTCTTTTCTAACATCTTGCAAAATAGTTTATGAATAAGATCGGGATGTGCGCGAACGCACTTCCCGGCTACCAAAAATTACACACACGAGATATCCACTTGAGGGATATTCGCAGGGGTCAACCCAGCACGGATGTGCAATGGCCGGGTCTCAACCTGGGGGAACCGCCTTGTTGATCACGGTAACCCCTGTGCCAGGTAAGTATGCTTGTCGGTGGTGCGATGGAAGAACCTCTTTCATGAGGTAGTTGTTCTTCTAACGATTCATTTCCCTCCACCTGAGTGTGCTCAATGGTGCTCAGGTAAATTCCCTTGCATATACGTCCAGTTTTATTTGAGAAGCTCTTTCCCCTTCAATTTTAGCTAAAAATTAAACACTACAAATTCTCAGACTACACGTACAAATCGAAATCAAATGGGAAGTTCTGCACGTTTTATAAACTTCTTAACAGTGTGATTATTTTCTTATATGATCAACATTTCTTGATTTCTTGATCTTGATTTCTTATTGGCCATGAATGTCTTTTACTATGAAGCTTTCAATACATTATCCCTTCTTGCCATATTTCGATAATACAAACATCACCAAACTAACGTTCCCTTTACGATTGAAATCCTTACACCGCACTACCGAAAAGTATACTTACCTGGCACAGGGGTTACCGTGATCAACAAGGCGGTTCCCCCAGGTTGAGACCCGGCCATTGCACATCCGTGCTGGGTTGACTCCTGCGAATATCCCTCAAGTGGATATCTCGTGTGTGTTATTTTTGGTATTCGGGAAGTGCGTTCGCGCACATCCCGATCTTAATCATAAACAATTAAATTAAAGTCATGGGATTATGTGGTAGGGTTGCCAAATTGATATCAGTGTTTTCACTCAGAAAAATCTTTTCATCTTCGTTTGTTCTACAAAAAATCTTTGATAATATATGTATTAATGGTGTATGGAAGAAAACAAATAAATATATTCGTACAAAATTGAATAAGGGATTTTTTATTGCACTATGCTTCTAATAAACACAAAACAGAAAAAAATATGAATTTAATATTTACGTTGCAAAAGAGAATGCGTCTCAGACAGATTTCATACTCTCTTTTTATGCCAAGGCCAAGGGGGGAAGTGACTGTCAAATACGAACAATCGTCGCCTACCTCGCATAACTGGTTCCAAACGACAACAAGCCATAAGCAACGATGGTTTGTTGATGTTTGGAACCAAATTCACATATGGAAAATCAATGAGCGTAAACAGGCGAGGCCCAGTGAATTTATCGTCTCCTTCGTTCTCCGGCTGTTTAATCGGATGACGGAGTTGGACGTTACACTCGTATAACCTTTTAAAAAGCAGGAGAATGAAAGCAAATTAACTGCGCCTTACCTATCTACAAACCGTGGATGGATGAACAGTAGGTAGATTTCACAGCACATTCCGCCCCTGGCCAAGGCAAATAAAATCGTCACACTTAGAAATAACTAATTTTACACGTGACGAAATCTGTCTTTGACATAAAGAATTAGACGTAAACAAATATGCCATGTAAAATTAAGTGCTCCAAGACTGAAAAGTTCGTTGCTCGACGAAGAGTTTGTTTGATTGAGTTGAATTTCGCGTCTGTTATGACTCAATTTTATGTCAATATTGACGCTCGTGTATTTCAGTCTCAGTCTAGGTCTCCGAGCATATTTACATTATTTTTTCGAAGTGTGTTTATTATATATATAAAAATTAATTTTTGCCTGTCTGTCTGACCCTTATAAGCTCGGAAACTACTGAACGGATCGGTGTGAAAATTTGTATGCAGGGGTTTCGGGGCCGGTAAAGGTTCTTATGATGGATCGAGACCCCTCCTCCTCTGTAAGGATGGGCTGCCATACAAATGAAACAGAAAAATATAGCATGCTTTTTTGAATCGGCGCATAAACTCAAGCGAATATTGAATCCCCAGCAAGGCCGGGCACACTCAGCTAGTAGGTATATAAGCAAAGTTGGGTAATTTATCAAATCAGGCATTGCTTTTGGAATATTTAAGCCTAATTTAAAGCTGCAACTCAAAATTTTAATAAATATCTGTATAACCTGTTCTAAACCTAAAAATATGTGAACTGTGAATACATATTCTTGGCTAGGAAAACTCCGAAAAATCTATAGAAATACAGATTATTCGATAGTTCTGGCAACCCTGGTATGTGATAAAATGGGAAAAGGTAATAAATATTGTACACCATCCCTTTTCACGGTTCTTATGTCCAACTGCAGGTAATAAATGCCCTGTCTGGCAGACCTGTACGCTGGTCTTTTCATCGGTGGCGTAGAAACCATTTGACGTGGCGGCGTGACGCCGTTGACTTTGATCGGCGGCGGCGTGCATCGCCGTATCACTATGGTGATTGTCAAAATGTCATATTTTAAAGTTGAATTTAAACCAAAATATTGTATTACTGTATATGTGACAGATAACTCCATATTGAATTTGTTACTGAAAACATCATCAAAACATTCCGGAACAGTATCGGAACTATTTCCTAAGGTAGTTTCAGTAATTAAAATCATCCCGAATTAAATAGCATATCAGCATATGCAGTAGAGATGATCAGGTACGGGTATTTTTACCCGTAACCCGAACCATAACCGTTCTTGACGGAAAGGCAAATTAATAAATTTTCGCGGTCAGGTCGGATACGGGTAACAACAAACGTGGAATCTCGCGTGGAATAGTTGGGTACGGGTATTTCTTGCATCTTATCCTATTAAGAAAGTCATGATTTTGAGTATCAAAATAAGTTTTTTGTTGAATTTATTCAACAAATAACACATCATATGCCTTGGCAAAAACAGATACCTTAAAAAAAAGTGTTCATTGAATCAGAAACCATACCCGTACCCGTCGGGAATTTAGAAAACTAAATTTTCGAGTTCTGAACACGTACCACATTTCGGGTTCGGATCGGGCACTGGTTCTCGAAAATTTTATGAATCGGGTACGAGTCGGGTTTGGGTATTAAAATTACATACCCGACCATTCATATTATTCAGTTATGACTGTTTCACCAAACCGATGATGGTTGTTTAGTCAAGAAAATATTACTGGATTGAACTTTTTTCGACTTCCATGACCATAGAGTGGAAGTGCTTGAAACTCCGGTACCTGCGGAAACAATGAACCGATTAAAAAATCAGGTCTATAATAAGGAAATAATGTCCTTTTTAGTACCGTGGACCCCCGTTAACATGAACGACGCTACGTGCAAATTACCGGAGATAATTTTTAATTTGAAGTTCTAGTAACAGTAACCCTATGACCATCAGGGAAGGTAGTCTCTGGTAGCATTATTTGCTGTTTTGTTTTGTTTCTGCCTTCCGTTTAGCATAATTTCATTTCGTTTTTCTCCATTCCATCTGCTAGATCTGCAGATAAGTACTAAGATGAAAAACGGTCATTTTACCTGGAGTCCACGGTATTATTTTTTGAAGCTTTGACCTTGTTTGTGTTTTATTATTGGTTGGCGAGAAATGTGTCTTTCAATATTTAAAAGTTAAAAAACATTACATTGACCGCGTATCAAAAACCATCACTGCGGTGCGCCGACTCAAAATTGTCGGCGGCGGCGGCATGTGAAAAGTGCAGGTGACGGCGGTGGCGGCGTGGCGGCGTGGCGGCGTTCAGGACTAGTCTAGGGCTAGAATGCTTGAAAGAAAATAAAAATAAAATTGAGAACAATGAAAGTGCTATTGAAGAGAATATCATTGTCTCCATTAGAGCTACATGGAGATTTGTAGCTCAGTGTGTAACACTTGCTTCAGCACAAATGCTTCCACTGGTTTGGAATAGGTAATCCGTTTTGGAAAGAAAAGTGATAGAACAAAAGTTGTTTGATCTATAGTTTTGGTAAGAAGCAATAGCTTTTATTGTAAACTGTTTGAAGATGAATGACAGTTGTAACCGACACGTTGTTAATAATAATTTCACCATCACCTTTGGTAGCCTAGATAGGAAAGAGCGTTCCATTGGAAACTTGAAAATCAAGGAGACGCTTGGTTCTTATCTCGACCAAAGAGTTCAAGTTAAAATAGATACAGTCAGGAATCCTTATTGCCGGGGTAACGGGGGCGTGAATAAGGAACCGCGAATAAGGATACCCACAGCTTATGGGATTTTCACTAATGGGGGCTGTAGTGGATTATCTCATTTGTTTCAATACATAAAGCTATACTGTTTTGGACAAAGTTGCTGTACTGGGTTAGACCAACAAGCCTGTGCCATTGGATTCGGTGCCTCCTCCCGACGTTGGAATGGAATGTTTCTGTACCATGGTATCGAAGATGACCTCATAAATCTCATAAACGTGTGTGATGGTAATTTCAAGTTCATCTTTTTACATTGTCCGGAAGTCCGCCTTGCTCTTGGATCAGGAAAGTAACCCGAAACGACTGCCTAGATGAAGCTTCTGATCAACGAGCTGATATCCTTATTTAATGGCAACAACTAGGCAGTTTAGAACACCGAATATGCCAGAGTTCAAACGTATCTCATTGTGGAAATATGTGCTGTCGGATTTCATACGCTAGCGAAATCCACGGCTTCAACTGCAGATTGATTTGGTACTGCATGAACATGTTATACCTATTTCGGGCATTCAAAGTTGATAAGATTGTTAAACTGACGCAAACCGGATTGAACATTTCTTGTTGGGGGGCGTTGCTGCAGCAAAATAAGAATATCTCAACTACCAACCGGTCGGCACATTCTTTGTTTGTAAGTACGTATCTATCGCTTGTAGGGACGCAGATAGGACTGCCCGAAAACTCATGCTTCAATCATCTGAATGAAACAACAGGTGGCCAAAATCGATCGATATGTTACTAGCCATCAATATTCTCATCTTAGCAACCTTTGAAATGTGTTGGTTGATGACAGGCGGTAACAAGTCAATTCAAACTTTTCAAGTGGTACAAGCAAGTCAAGCATCTGTGAAAATAACTGAAAAATCAAGTTCGTCCTTCGGAAATACTAGAGTATGGGTAAGTTTACTCAATTTGAATAGTGGTTGAACTGTTTTGTAGCATAATTATTTTTCTCAGTTATTCTTAAGGTATATAAAACTGCAAGTCCTTTCTAACTTTGTAAAATCCGTTACCATTAGGTGAAGCCCAACCCCCCTCAATATTCAAACCAATCCAAATCCGGAGCAGTGCCACTTGACTTGATGGTGGGAGAGAAGGAAACCAATCCGCTGATCATTATCCACCAGCACCCGGATATGAGCGTCGTGAACATCCTGAAGAATAGAACCACCCCAACCGTACAGCCGGGTAGATTACAGTGCCGATGGAGAGCTACTGATCTCTCAGGAATGCGATCCAGACATGCTGACCGTGTGGAACTGGCGAGATGTGGCAATAATTCTACGATGCAAATCGTTTCACCGTCGGTTGCTGGGCAGCTCACGTCCTGCGGTAAGTACCACAAATCACACGTTACTTTCACGTGTACGCATAGTTAATTAATTTTTCTTAAAAATCACGTGAAATGTTCCTTCGATTTGGCAAGTAATGCTCTCTCCTTAAATTGATCTATTCCTTACTCGATGTCTCGAAAAATTGTATGCATCGCTTCTTCTAACTGCATCTGGATGTTTCTTCCGATGTAATTTGAAAGATTCTTCAGACTTGCCCGGAAGTACTTTCTTCTGATTTTTTCAAGAAGGCTCTTCCAATATTCCTCGCAAATATTCGCCATCTTTCCAAGGATCAGTTTTAATGGATCATTGGAATTCCAGGGTGGATTTTCATTTTGAAATTCCTAGTATTTTCCCGGTTCTGATTTCAGTTTTTATTATTCAGTAAAAACGGACGAATTTAATGATCACATTGCAACAAAACATGATCAAATACACATTTCGAAGTTTTGTGTGAGACAATTTTATTTAAAATAAGTAAAACTATAGAAAGTACCTTTTATAGTAGAAAGTAAAATGAATCAGTCAGTTCGACGTTTTAGTCAACTGGAAGTGATCCTTACTATTAAAAAAAAATGTTTTACAAACTCGTAGCGTAGACAATGATAAAGTCACGCAGAAAGTTCACACAGTTTGTTCCGCGGCAAGTGTTTGCAGTTTTTGTAAACAAAACAAATAACGTTCCCAAATCGTCTGATAATATTTCCACTTATCTCTGTATATAGGATTACTTATGCTGACTAGCTTTTGTTATACATTCTTTTGTTATGAAAAAAAAAAATCCAACAGAAGATTGAGGAAAACTATATTCGAATTTACAATTCTTATAATAATTTAAAAAAAATCGAATGCGTATTCCTGCAGTGCCACCGAGCCTAATGACGAACGAAAAATGCATCCTCTTTGAATTGACACCTAACTAAGCCTTTATGAGTTGCAGAGTAGTTTTTGAATAATTCACAAATCCCCACTTTCATAATGTTGTCCAGCCTAGTGTCCAGCATCTCCAGGGGAACCAGTTATTGAAAATAAACATTATTTTTCAATGTTTCCAATAAGGGTGCAAAGGTTAAATCACAGCGAATATCCAGTTCTAAATTGACCATGACTTCAGTGCTTCCACCTTTTCTCATACCTAAAACCGAAAAAAAATAAAAACCAAATCTATTTCCTCAGGTCTGGGCCACATCAAATTCTGGAAAATGGCCGAACAATTTACAGGTTTGAAGCTTCAAGGCGAGCTTGGTCGTTTTGAAAAAAAGCAAAATCTCCGAAATAATCGACATCCTACCGATGCCCGATAAAAAATTCTGTGCGAGTGCTAGTGTGGCAACGTTCTGGTTTGGGAAGGTGGCCTGATTAAAATAGAAATTTGTCGCAAAGGACGGAAACCGTGCCATCGAGATCCCATCACGCAGATTAGTGTCCCCGACGCTGAAGTCATAGCTTGCGGAATGAATTGATGGATTCATAAGGATCTGGTTTTGCTAGACGGTGAGCTGGCTGATCTCCCGGATGGTGCAGAATGAACCAATGATGGAGTACAGGATTGGCAATAAGCCCTTCATAGCGAGTTGATGTGTCTAATCAAGAAAGAAGAACCTAGATTTTCAATATGCGAAATGACGAAATTTGGATGTGCGATATATGAGGATCCGATTCCATGCACATCAGTTTCTATCTATTCGAGTAAACCGTACCCAAGGAGATTTCCGTGATTTGAATGAATTCTTTGAAAACTATCGCCCTATCGATAGAAAATTTTTCGTGAAGTAGGGTAAATGTTGGCTTCGGCACCCATTGACTGTTTTCGGCAACCAAAATTTAAGCGTTAATTTCACTATGTTTTCCCATCAACGCACTTCCCTGAATGTGTCCAAACGATTGTTTAGCCTTTCAGCTTCAATCTGATTATATTTGAACGATCGAGCAATCCAGTAATGCTACATTTTTCTTCAAATAAAGCATACGCACTACAAAATGGGGTTGATTTCGAGTTGCCGATAATAGAACAGCTGGTTAACACGCAGTTCTAATGGGAAGGTTGCCGAAGAAAAAGAGGCTGCCGACAATAGTCACACTCACCTGAGAAGTTTGGAGCGTTGTAAAAACGCTTTCAAAACGTTTTGAAAAATTCTGTCGATTGGAATGGATAGAGAAGCAAGCAGCAGATGAATGTAAACAAACAGACACATCATATATGTGCGTGACGCTGAGAAAATGCTAGTAGAAGTGCAGACGCTGCTTAGATTGACGAGAATACGTAAATTCCCCTATGTTGAGAAAATAATGTGTAAGTTATTTCTAAGGACAGGTATTAATATAATTTTTCATTACAGAATCCCAACTTCAGTCAAGTAATTTCGGATAAGTAAACTAAATGATGAGTACCATAAGACTGTTCTTGACTTGGAGCATCGAATTGAAGAAGAGGAAGCAAGACGTAGGTAATTTTTCAATTCCGATAATCATTTCAGTAGTATGATGAGATGAGATTTTTCTAATGAATCCAAATCATTTGACCAAGAGGGATCATGGAAATGTGTAAATCGCCTGTCGATTTAAGTGACATAACGTTATTAAAAAGCAAGAACGCATGAATATTGAGATTTTGTAAATATACTGTTTGTGTTCACTGTACTTCATATGCTTGTTGACTGAATAAGATTATAGTTTCCTTTAACCTGCAGTATTCAGTAGTTTGCAATATTTTTGTTGATTCGTATTGTAATGCTTCACGATTAGAAATAAGAAATAACTAATTTTACGCATGACTGAATTCATTTTTGCAGTATAGGGCTGAGGGATTGAAATAAAAATTGTATGCTGAACCAATGGCGTGCTTGTTGAGGCGAGAGGGGGTCCACCCCGGGTGTCACTCTTAGAGGGGTGACATCCGAGCGGAAAATGTGGTTCCAATAATAAATTTCATGTGAACTTTAACTTTTACAACAAAAATAATGAAAATTGCGAAGTTTCTTTTGACTTCCGAATACTTAAATGTTGCTGGAATTGTTTTACACCTTCGACCGCCATATTCTCCCGTAGTTTTGAAGAACTTTTCTCGGCAACTCATTAGCAACGAATCATTGAAAAAAGAAGCTTGAACATCAAATCCAGAGATTTCGCAAAATTTAAAATGCATGTTGCAGTAAACTATCACGGGCAGTTTACAAAACAGATGGCGGTAGTGTGTATACTAGAGGTGGGCAAAACATCTCATCTGGCTGAGTGGATCAAACCCATCCAGCTCACTAAAGGGAGTCCATTCTTTTGAATAGCTCTTCAGCTCACATTTAAATTATAGAAATTATAACACAAATTCAAAATCGGAAAATTAATTAGAGGTTTTAGGGCTTAAAACTGCATAAAATCGTAAAAGTAGTCTAAACCAATAAATCCGTACCTTACAACATGGCTTTACTTTTCAATGGAAAACGCTACTAACGCAACATCCAGGCATGGAAAATCATTTACATTCATTTCGTGCATTCATTTACATTCATTTGCCCCTAACTTTTTTTATCAACAGAATTCCGCAAAATGATGTATGGAGCTTTTGTAGGTTTTATTATTAACTACAATTTTTGTTAAGAACTCAAATCCGTATCTCTTATGCATGACGAACCAGAGCAAAAAGAATCCACTACTGTTTTTCAGTGAATGTATTTTACATTCACTGAAAAACAGTAACGAGTTCTGCCCGCTCTAATTCATGATGCATAAGGGATACAGATTTGAGTTTTTAACTAAAGTTGTAGCTAATAACAAAACCTACAAAACTTTTATGCATTATTTTGCGAAATGCTGTTGATGAAAAAAGTTAGAGGCAAATGAATGTAAACGAATGCATGAAATGATTGTAAATGATTTTCCATGCCTGGCAACATCTGATCAACCATCGTGTAAACCAAAATGCGCGCAAAATGTGCCAACAACGTAGCAGTAAAACAAAAAAATGTATGCGAGAGAGCTACACCTATGTCACACGCGATGATATGATTGCCAACGTGGCACACGATGTTACGCCTTTTCTCAAGCTATGCAATCCAGTCTAAATTCAAATTTTATATCTGATGTTAATTCTCCAGCAGAATTTCTCTCACTATTCTCGGCATCAGCTCCAGATCATCACATACGGATCCGGAGCTGAATCGTGAAGAATGGAGAGAGAAAAAAAAGATCCGAAGAGCTGGACGGGTCCGAGAGCTGTACGGGTTCGAGAATTGTCATCCTAAACAGCTCGCAGTGAATCATTCGAGTCGATGATTCGGATCCGGAGCTGAGCTGATAAGCTGGAGAGCTGCATTTCGCTTTTCGGTTATTTGCTTTTGTGTGAATCTTCCGCTCCCCCAGAGAATGATGGGAGGAGAAGTGAGAGCACATATGCTGGAGGAATAACATCAGCAATATGAGCCGGGTACATAAATAAATTGGATAATACCAGTAGAAAATTAAGATCGTGTAGCACATGTACATATTTCTCTCTCTCCCAAACAGCCGCTTGGAAGTTTGCTTTTACCGTTGGTGCTTTTGATCAGTAGGCACATGTTGTATTACGCGCGCGTCTTGGTTTACGCGGTAACTGTTCAATGCGTAAGTGAAGTAATGTCCTTTTTTTAAAGTTCTGCTACGAGTGATGGAATGTATGGTTTAGACCTGTTTAGACTTGTGATATCAGTGAGCTGATGAGCTGCGGTTCCTTAAAAATTAACCGCGGGTCATCAGCTTACTTTAAAGAATCGGGTCTATAGAACAGCTCGGGAGCGGATCGCCCATCTCTAGTGTATACATCAAACGTAAGGAAATTGATTATGAGCGCCTCAAGCAGCGATACTATTAACTTCGAGAAAAATATAGGACATACCAGACCATTCCATTTAGTGTGCTTCAAATATTTCAGCTCTGAATTCTGGTACCGGATATCGGCGACACGAATACGACTATTTGAAGCTGGACCGAAGCCTGTGAATTCAAGCCATCAGAACAATGTTGACTGCCAAACCAGAGCACCACTTATGTAATCGGGATCTTCATTAACGAAGGTACGTCTTTATCTACTATTACAGCGCAACAGCCAAAGGTGATACGCACATCTCCAATCTGGGTATAGTTATTTGTTTGAAAGGTATGACCTCAGACCTTCGTCCATCCTTTTCTTCACGTATGAGTTACGTGCACCAGGACGGTAACGTTAAACTAACGTGATTGGGTTGACGATTTTGTCAATAAGCTCAAACGAAGTTTGTTTTTGTAACTTGAAATAAACATTCAAATTTCATAGATATATTTGAAACTAATGTGTAGAGTCAGAATGGCATGAGATCTTAACTAGATATAGCGGCAATCCATGTTTATAATATTATTCAGGAAGAATCAGATCGAAAAATAAACCGAAATTACCTCCTCAACAAGACAGGGTCAAAAACTGACACACTTACCCCTCTTGTGCTAACGGCGGATCTTATCCTATTGAATCAAGTGATTACCAAATAGTAAAAACAATACTAGTTTGCGCCAGCATCAGTGGTTTAAAAATGCTTCGCGCTAATGGCATAGTTCCCCTGCCGAAGAGCATTCCATAATGGTGTCTTGGTTAGCTTTAGTTAGGCAATACTATTTGAAGTATTCATTGGTCAATAGGATCTTTTGAAGCCTTATACACTTAATTCAACAAAATTAAGCAACACCACTTAACTGATACACTGATTTGAACATTTGCATTCATACAAAAGATGGGATGGGATTATTTTTAACCCTGAAATGCACAAATTGACAACGAAAAATGTTGCAGATCATCTCAAATGTGAGACTGCTGATTAAATTCTTCTTCTGGTCCTGGTTTCACTCAAACTATCAACTTTCTCTGACCTGAAGTCGACTATATCCTGTGTTTAATGATGAAAGGAGCACATATGTGAGAAGCCCCGTTAAAGGTACTGAACAAATAATCCAGTACCTTGAAACTCCCGTCACATACCCTGCCAATCACATATGTGCTCCTGTCCTAGCTCCTAACTGATTAAAAACGTGTCTAACGGTGACATCACATTTCCCGGAGATTCATTTTCCAAAATGGACCAGTTACCATATGCAGTCAAAACGGATATATTTAGTCAAAATTTTGCTAATGGGAATATTGTCTTTTTTATTCAAAAATCGAATTCAATAAATAACAAAAACAAGCATGAATAAAAGATAAAAAAATAATAACAATAAAACAACGTCATGAACACTCAAAGAAAAAAATATTCCCATTTTATTAAATTTTTAAACATTCCTTTCTTTAAATATTCAAAATCGAAGCTTTTGCACGAAATGTTATGCTGATAAATGACTCATTTGGAAATTAAAATCCAGGAAATGTGATAACACTCTTCTAACTATCTAGCTAATATTAGAGAACGGCAAATTTTCAGTTAGCTAACTAACAAGATAAAAGGAGCACATATGTGAGAAGCCCCGTTAAATGTACTGAAAAGTCACCTCTATTCCTTATTTCGATCTAAACAGATTTTCAACACATTTTTTATATGGGTAACCCATTTTGATCGAAATCATAAAAAGGGGTGATTTTTCAGTACCTTTAAACTCCCACCACATTCCCTGCCAATCACATATGTGCTCCTGCCCTAGCTCCTATCGATCTATCTGATTTTTATTTCTAACTACCTCTGTAACTATATTCTACATCCAAAACCTAACACTGCTACTTTAGAAGGTAACGATCGAGCTCACTATAGTGGTCCTTCAAACTTCATAAACAGTAAGATGTTCGATGAAAGCATTTAGCTACATCGATTGGTTTGCTTGGAAGGTACTTCCAATAGGGTAGAATTGGTATACCCATCCAAGCATGGTCCCTAAATGAATTTCGTTCGCCAAATGGTCCCTATTAAGTGTTGATGGGTTCCGAGGAATCTTCAGAGAAAAGGTGGTAGCTCAAAGTATTCGTACGTACCCGGCTACAACACCTATACTCTTCAGAAGACCTCGGAGAAGCTAAAAAATTTGGATGAAATTCGTTGGACCACTAGTGAGCTCGATCTAATCACACAAAAACAAGGCCAAACTGCTAAAAAAGATTTTGAATTTCCATTAAACCGAGGAAAACGGCCGAAACCATGAATACTAAGCTAACAGGTTTCCAGCCCAACAACGTTTTTACCCAAGTTGGTTTTGGGCCACTAGAATTTGTAAGCAGCATCGAAGTAGGCTGCATTGAAAACGTCAAATTTTCATCCTCGGTTTGTACACTTCGATGTTGTCTCGAGGTACAGCTCTCCCATAATCCAGCGTAAACCAGATTCATCTGGGAACGCTGCAGTTTGGGAGTTTTTGTCTGTGTAGATGAGTTGGCAGTACTCGGTGCATAAGTCAAACGTTCCAAAATGTCAAATTGTGTTTTGGCATATGCTTCGAAGACTGCTAACGTCGTCTTACAGCACTCTACCTCGGCTAACCCTGCTGTCAATATCGAATCTATATCTGTAAAATTACACTTAAAACCCTGACATGAATTTAATGGTTCCCTATCTCCTAATTCATTCAATTCTAATACCTCATTATCTTTACCCAGCCGGCGCCGGTGGTGTAGTGGTAAGCGTGACTGCTTTCTAACACCCCAATGGGTCTGGGTTCAATCCCAGCCGAGGTCGGTGGGATTTTTCTGAGGCATAAAAATCTCTGGTCACGTCTTCCTTCGGAAGGGAAGTAAAGCCGTTGGTCCCGGCCCATGTATGGTTGTGAATGGGTGCGATATCCTACGCAGGTGTGGAAGCTGCCTTCCTGCACATTCGGTTGCCGTCAATGGATGGCAATCGATGTCCGTCGGTGATTGGCACTACATTGCGGAACAGAGACCGACGTTAAATAAAGGAAAAGAAAAAAAAGAAATTATCTTTACCTAAAACTTCCTTAACAAAACCCGGGGTTGAGGCATCCGGGGTAGTATCTTTGCGGATTTTTGCAACTTCCGTCCCAAAACCCTCACCAATCAGCAGTTTGCTAGACGATGCTACAAATGGCCGGCGGATGTAGTCTGCGACCGGTGACCTAACGTTTTCATATTCGTTGGTCACAGGTAGTCTTTTCAGCATTTCCCAGCGGTCCCGCCCTTTTGACAGCTTGGGCTTTGTATATGCCGCCTTGATACGGTTATACGTAGCCGCAAGCTCGCCATCCGGGTCGGGACGCATGAAAGCTGGCAAAGACTTCGATGTACCTACATTCCGACCGGACCGGTTATTCCCGGCATCACGGCCATTTTTCACATTTTTAACAAACATGTTGACTAGCTGCGTTGTTTGGATAAATGGGATGAAGAGCAATACAAAACACGTCCGCTTGATAACCACCTCAGAAGCCTCTTGACGATTGTTAGCAGCAGCCTTACTTATATAGGCTCTAGGCATATGAAAATTTTGTTGCGTGGTGTTGCTATGGTAGCGACTGAAAGATGATGCGCAGTAGGGGAAATTCGTGAAAATCGGATTTTTTGGTCAAAGTAGGCATGTATTTTTTTTTCTTGATTGAAATGTCATTTTTTTTTCACGACGCAATACTGTGAACAGTGAACTGACAAATTAGTAACGGGTAGGCTGTTTGCGGTCTGAATGTATGAGAAATTCAACCTGGTCTATACAAGTTGTTGAATTGTAGGCCTGAATGTGTTGGTGCTCTGTTTTTAACTCGGCTTTCATTCCGCTTCGCACGATTTGTTTCTTTCGTTCACACTCAATTACCCTTGCAGTGACGTCATAACGTTTGTTTCGATCGGTGCTTTCTTAGGAAATGTAATTTATGTATGTTACCTAAATTTATTAATGGTCTGCCACTAAGGCTCTGAACCATTTGGTGGATTATTTTAACTTTTGGTTAAAATTTGACAGATGGAAAGTTATCGATTAACCCTGCTATCCGAGCGTGGTTACTTCTGACAGACAAGAAGTTAAATTTTGACAACCTTGGATCAAAAACCGGTCGATCGACAGCACGGGGATTTTCGAACATAGAAAATAACTTTCAAAATGTCACTTTTAACCACGAGTTAAATTTAACTCGCCAAATGGTTCACAGCCTTAGGCTGTGGACCATTTGCGGAGTTAAATTTAGCGCGTGGTTAAAAGTGACACTTCGAAAGTTATTTTCAATGTTCGAAAATCCCCGTGCTGTCGATCGACCGGTTTTCGAGCCACGGTTGTCAAAATTTAACTTCTTGTCTGTCAGAAATACCCATGCTCGGATAGCTGGGTAAATCTCGGGGTAAATCAATTACTTTTCATCTGTCAAATTTTAACCAAAAGTTAAAAAATTCGCCAAATGGTTCAGAGCCTTAGGCTGTGAACCATTTGATGAAGACTGCACATTGTAGTCGAAATACGTATCTGTCATGGATACCAAAATTAATTAAGTGGAATTAAATGGAAGATAAACCCTTTTGCTGTTTTATTTAGCATTCCGCTAACAACCCAATTTCATTACTTCATTATGATGGCTACCAAGCCTTTGGGATTTTCCTTATTAGAGATTTGTATAGATTTTTCTCCTTTAGCTTGCTTAAATCTTTGGTTTTTATTAGTTAGGTAGGTTCCGATTCAACACATTGTAGTTTCATTTTTATACCTATGATCTTGACTTTTTTACCTAGGGGATGAGTACTTAAGGGGGTTAGATTTTGATAAGTTCTTTAGTGGGAATGACACTGATGAAGACTGCACATTGTAGTCGAAATACGTATCTGTCATGGATACCAAAATTAATTAAGTGGAATTAAATGGAAGATAAACCCTTTTGCTGTTTTATTTAGCATTCCGCTAACAACCCAATTTCATTACTTCATTATGATGGCTACCAAGCCTTTGGGATTTTCCTTATTAGAGATTTGTATAGATTTTTCTCCTTTAGCTTGCTTAAATCTTTGGTTTTTATTAGTTAGGTAGGTTCCGATTCAACACATTGTAGTTTCATTTTTATACCTATGATCTTGACTTTTTTACCTAGGGGATGAGTACTTAAGGGGGTTAGATTTTGATAAGTTCTTTAGTGGGAATGACACTGATGAAGACTGCACATTGTAGTCGAAATACGTATCTGTCATGGATACCAAAATTAATTAAGTGGAATTAAATGGAAGATAAACCCTTTTGCTGTTTTATTTAGCATTCCGCTAACAACCCAATTTCATTACTTCATTATGATGGCTACCAAGCCTTTGGGATTTTCCTTATTAGAGATTTGTATAGATTTTTCTCCTTTAGCTTGCTTAAATCTTTGGTTTTTATTAGTTAGGTAGGTTCCGATTCAACACATTGTAGTTTCATTTTTATACCTATGATCTTGACTTTTTTACCTAGGGGATGAGTACTTAAGGGGGTTAGATTTTGATAAGTTCTTTAGTGGGAATGACACTGATGAAGACTGCACATTGTAGTCGAAATACGTATCTGTCATGGATACCAAAATTAATTAAGTGGAATTAAATGGAAGATAAACCCTTTTGCTGTTTTATTTAGCATTCCGCTAACAACCCAATTTCATTACTTCATTATGATGGCTACCAAGCCTTTGGGATTTTCCTTATTAGAGATTTGTATAGATTTTTCTCCTTTAGCTTGCTTAAATCTTTGGTTTTTATTAGTTAGGTAGGTTCCGATTCAACACATTGTAGTTTCATTTTTATACCTATGATCTTGACTTTTTTACCTAGGGGATGAGTACTTAAGGGGGTTAGATTTTGATAAGTTCTTTAGTGGGAATGACACTGATGAAGACTGCACATTGTAGTCGAAATACGTATCTGTCATGGATACCAAAATTAATTAAGTGGAATTAAATGGAAGATAAACCCTTTTGCTGTTTTATTTAGCATTCCGCTAACAACCCAATTTCATTACTTCATTACTTCAATAAAATAATCCACCAAATGGTTCTGTTCCGTCCGTTCCCAGAAGGACTGAAGTGAGGTAGCACCCAATCCTATTTCTACGGCAACACTACGAACAGCGACGCTCAATACTATCGAATCCCTACCGTGCGAGGAAGAACAGTACAAAACGAGATCAGTATTAATTCAACCTTCAAAGTGTGTACACTAGAGCAAACAGCAATAAATGTAGTTAAGTTAGTTTAGCAAAAGTGTTCTTTCCATCGAACCGATCATCCGAAAATACAGTCCACCACCTAAGATCCGTCCATCCAAGGGAATCGTCAAGGGCACTTCCAGTGTCATCCTAAGATCGTTTTCCACGGCGATTCCCTCCCGCATGTGTTATGGTTCATTGCATCGGAACATAATTTGGTCCTTCGAACCGGATCGGAATGCAGCCAAGGTTTAGCTGCCCACGAAGAGGATCGGTACCCAGTCCACGAGAGGTTTCCTGTCAGGAGAAAAGCCTAATCATCCCGAGCGAACACATCGTTGCTACACGAAACGAAACGAAAACGAGTTTCTTGCTGCTGGTGCTGTGTACACACATTCGTATGCGCCGCGTAGTTTGCGGTCCGCAATCGTCCGCCGTCGCAAAAGACAAAAAGTGAACGCCATTTTGCTAACTCCGAACGAATCGAAAACAAGTGTGTGCGTGTACAAGGTCATGTACAGTTGCGTCGTGTGTGCAACGTTGCCGAACTCATACCGAAACATTTAGTCCCGTCACGTGTGCTACGTTGCCAGATCCGTATCGAAACGATCAGTGCGTCGCGTGTGTAAGAAAAAGGCAACTAAAAAACAAAAGTGAAAAAGTGACCTTGAAGACAAACCAAAAAATGCCGGTAGAACATTCACCGTTGAAACAAGTGCAGCAAGAGGAGCAAGTACAACAATTGGATCAAGCGGAACAATCAGAAGACGTTCCAATTGTGCAACATATGGAGTTGCCGGGTCCGCCTACCGGGCACCTTTCAAGATCCAATTCATCAGGTTCATTTCACGGATTCAATTGGGAGGAGGCTATGGATTCTGAAACGATGCGGAGATTGAAGGGTCTGTTCCGGCAGAGAGGACAAATCGAGCAGAAGCTAGTGCGAATCCAGTTAACCTTGAGAGACCAGAAAAGTATGAGATTGGCCCAGCTGCAGTGCACCAAGGAAAAACTCGTAGCCATCTACACCGAGTTTAGCCACTTCCATAGCGAGATCATGGCCTTGATTCCTGACGAAGCATCGGATGAGCAGGATGACATTTACTGCTCCTTCGATAATCGTCACAGTGAGTTGTCAAATCGCGTTCAGGAATTGATCAACTTCGCTACACCACGGCAACCTGCTACTTTTTCTGTTCCCGCACCACAAGTCATCATCCAGCAACAACCACTGAAAGCGCCAATCCCTACGTTTGACGGCAATTACGCTAATTGGCCGAAATTCAAGGCGATTTTCCAAGACGTGATGGCGCAGTCTGGGGACTCGGAAGCGCTGAAGTTGTACCATCTGGACAAAGCGCTGGTTGGATCCGCTGCTGGAATACTGGATGCGAAGACGATCAATGAAGGTAATTATCAGCAAGCCTGGAAAGTGCTAACGGACCGTTATGAGAACAAGCGTGTGATTGTTGAATCGCACATCCGAGGGTTGCTGACCCTTAATAAGATGTCAAAAGCAACTTTCAAGGAACTGGACAGCCTACTGAGTGAAGCAACCGGACTCGTCGAAAGCCTTCGGTATCAGAAGCAAGAGCTGATCGGAATCTCCGAGCACATCGTGGTGTACCTCATCGTCACTGCCTTGGACGATTCGACGCGAATGGCCTGGGAGCGTACCCAGCAGAGAGGAGTGCTGCCAAAGTACGATCAGACGATTTCCTTCCTCAAGACCAGCTGTCAAATCCTGGAACAGTGTGAATCATCACGAGCATTATCCCAACCAACGATTTCCAAACCCAAAGCTACACCAACAACAAGCAAGATGCCGTCGCTGAAGACCAATGCAGCCACCACAAGCTCCAGTACATACCAAGGTTCCTGCCAATTCTGTGGCAACGGACATTTCAATTTCCAGTGTGATGAGTTTAAGCAGCTGACAGCAACCCAAAAGGCAGAGAAAGTTCGAACGACAGGTTTGTGTTTCAACTGCCTCCGAAAGGGACACCAGTCAAAACAGTGTACGTCAAGCAAAACGTGTCGAAAATGCAACAGAAGGCATCATACTCTTCTACACGATGACAACGAAAGGAACAACAGCCAGAATGGCAAAGTAATCGTCGCTTCGCCAAAGCATACAGTCGTCACCAAACAACCAGCTATTGTTGAACCTCCTGTCTCGGTAGTGGATCAATCCGTGTCCACTACATGCTCAAGCAATCATGTCCAAGCTTCGAAGACCGTTCTGCTTCTCACTGCTGTCGTTCAAGCAATAGATAAGCATAACCGAACACATCCATGCAGAATCCTACTTGACAGTGGGTCACAAGTGAATTTCGTCACCGAAGAAATGGCAAACCGCCTCGGTTCTCCTAAGATGCAAGCCAACGTCCCGATCACTGGAATCAATGCATTAAGAAGCCTAGCTCGTGATAAAGTTTTTGTAAAATTCCGATCGAGCTACGGCGACTTTCAAGCCAACATCGAGTGTCTGGTTACACCCAAGGTAACTGGAACTATTCCAAACAGCAAAATCGATTTCAGCACCTGGAAAATCCCTGACGGCATCCAACTCGCCGATCCACGTTTCTTCTGCCCCGAGAAGGTCGACATGCTGATCGGGGGAGAGCTTTTCTTCGACATTTTGAAGCCCGATCACCTGAGCCTAGGTGAAAATCTACCGCAACTTCGGGACACTCATCTTGGATGGGTGGTAGCCGGAGTGATAAACGAGCCGTACGTTTCGAACGCGGCTATCCAACACGCCAACTTTGCTTCGATCGATTACATCGAGGAATTGATGCACCAATTCTGGAAGATGGAGGAAGTACCAGCCGCTTCTCCATTTTCACCCGAACAGCTGTCCTGTGAAGCCCATTTCCTATCGACGTACGAGCGTGATTTGACCGGTAGGTTTGTTGTGAAGCTGCCATTCAAGGATAACGTGGACCAGTTGGATAACTACCGCTCTCTGGCGCTCAAGCGATTCCTCATGCTCGAAAAACGTTTGGAACGCAATCCCGAACTCAAGCAACAATACGTCGATTTCATCAAGGAGTACGAGGATCTCGGCCACTGCCGGGAAATCAAGGAAGCTGATGACCCACCGAATCTGAGTAGGTACTACCTGCCCCATCATGCGGTGCTGCGTCCTTCGAGCTCAACCACCAAGTGTCGAGTGGTATTCGACGCTAGCGCCAAGTCCGAACCATCCAAGCTGTCGCTCAACGAGGTGCTCCAAGTCGGCCCAGCAGTGCAGAATGGAATATTCTCAATTACGCTGCGATTCCGTAAGTACCCATATGCTTTTTCAGCCGATGTAGCCAAGATGTACCGTCAAGTGCTCACGGCGCTACTGGACAGGCGGTTCCTGCGATGCTTCTGGCGATCCGATCCATCGCATCCGTTGAGGGTACTTGAAATGAATACCGTTACGTACGGTACAGCTTGTGCACCATACCAAGCAACGAGGTGTTTGGTGCAGCTTGCCCAGGAAGAAGGTTCTGAGTTTCCCATCGGTGCTCGGATCCTGATAGAAGACTTCTACGTCGACGATGCTCTATCTGGAGCCAACACCCTCGAAGATGCCATCGAATGCCAACGTCAGCTGAAAGCCCTGCTTGCCAGAGGTGGATTTCATATCCACAAATGGTGCTCCAACTCGGATGAGTTTCTCGAACACATACCACCTGCAGATCGAGAAAGGAAAGTTCCGTTACACGAGTATGGACCCAACGAAGTAATCAAGGTACTCGGATTGCTCTGGGATCCGAACATCGACATTTTCATGATTGCCAATCCACCAAGCGTTTCGCAACCTGCCGATAAACCAGCCACAAAACGCATCATTTACTCCGAGGTGGCAAAGTTGTTTGATCCACTCGGATTGTTCGCTCCAGTGATCGTCACCGCGAAGTTATTGGTTCAGCAGCTTTGGAGGACATCAGCAGGATGGGACGATCCAATCGACGAGGATACTCAAGAACAATGGTCCACTCTTCAAGCATCACTACCGGAGCTTGGTCGTATTCACATTCCAAGGTGTGTCACGTTCCCGGATACTATCGCTCACGAGTTGCATGGTTTCGCTGATGCATCGAATGTGGCGTACGGTGCGTGCGTCTATTTGAGGAGTATTTTCGCCAATGGATCCGCAAGCTTACGTCTTCTGTGCAGCAAGTCAAAGGTCGCTCCATTGCACGATCTTTCCATTCCACGAAAGGAACTTTGTGCTGCGCTTCTGTTGACGCAATTGGTCGGTCAAGTGATTCCAGCGCTTCAGATGTCTTTCCGAGAAGTTGTTCTTTGGTCGGACAGTACAATCGTTCTAGCATGGCTCAAAAAACCCTTGGATCAGCTTCAAACTTTTGTGAGGAATCGGATTGCTGTAATACAAACGGAAACCAGTGAGTGTCGATGGAATTATGTTCGTTCGGCTAGCAATCCCGCCGATATCGTCTCTCGAGGCCAGCTGCCGGAAGCTTTGAGACAGAACAGTCTCTGGTGGAATGGTCCGAAGTTCCTGTCCGCATCCGAATACGACGGTGAAGACACCGAAGAGATTCCCGACAACAACCTTCCCGAACTGAAGGTCCAAGTTGCAACTCCTGCGGTAAGTTGTGAGCCTTTTCCGTTCTTCTTCAAACACAGCTCTTTTCGAAAAATTCAACGCATCATGGGCTACGTGTTGAGGTTCGTCAGCAACTGCCGAAGGCCACGGTCACCCGATCGTGTGAAGCAAGCCCATCTCACTGTCGTAGAGCTACGTCAAGCATCGGAAGCAATCGTCAAGGTGATTCAACAAGTACACCTTGGTGATGAAATTCAACGACTGGTCTCCAATCAACCATGCAAACGTCTGGGCAACCTGCGCCCGGTGTATGAAAACGGCTTGCTGCGAGTCGGAGGGCGATTGGATCGCTCGAAACTGCCGTTTGCAGCGAAGCATCAACTCATTCTTCCCGACAAGGATCCTGTAACGAGAAAGTTGATTAGTGCATTGCATTTAGAGCATCTTCACATCGGTCAAGCCAGTTTGATCAACATCATTCGGCAGAGGTACTGGCTTCTGAACGCAAAGTCTACTGTGCGACAAGTAACACGGTCATGTGTGAAATGTTTTCGCACGAATCCTGATGAAACCAAACAGCTAATGGGAAATCTACCGACATCGAGAATCGTACCATCGCCTCCGTTCGCAGTGACTGGTGTGGATTATGCCGGTCCGTTTCTGGTGAAACAAGGTTCACATCGTCCGAAGCTCGTGAAAGCGTATGTAGCAGTCTACGTATGCATGGCGACGAAGGCTGTGCATTTGGAGGTCGTATCCGATCTGTCGTCGGATGCCTTCCTAGCGTCGTTGAAGAGATTCATCAGTCGAAGAGGAATGGTCCAACAAATTCATTCGGACAATGCAACTAATTTCCATGGAGCAAACCACGAACTACACGAGTTGTATCGGCAATTCCAAGATCAACAAACTGCGAAGAAGATCCAACAGTTCTGCCAAGCACGTGAGATACAGTGGCATTTCATCCCACCGGACGCACCAGAGTTCGGTGGTCTCTGGGAAGCGGCGGTTAAGGCGACGAAAACCCACCTGAAGAGAGTCGTACGCAACGTGAAGCTGACATTCGAAGAAATGGCGACCATACTGACGGAGATAGAGGCCATCCTTAACTCGCGTCCGTTGTACAGCGTGTCCAGCGATCCTGCAGATCCACAGGTAATTACGCCAGCTCACTATCTTATAGGTCGTCCGCTGATCGCTCCAGCCGAGCCGTCCCTGGAAGATATCAACGTTAACCGACTCGATCGATGGCAACATCTGCAACTGATGCGTGAGCATTTTTGGCGAGCGTGGTCCAGGGATTACCTCAATTCTCTCCAACCACGCAAGAAGAATCTACGAACGACACCAAACCTTCGACCTGGAATGGTGGTCGTACTCCACGACAAGACTCAACCCCCGCTCAGCTGGAAGCTGGGTCGAATCACATCAGTGTATCCAGGTGATGACGGTTTAGTACGGGCCATCGATGTGTTCACCAACGGATCAACGTACCGTCGTCCTATCAACAAGGTCTCCGTACTTCCAATCGAGGACAACGTTTGCCCCTCATCGGTACCTGAAGCTGTTGATACGATGTCTCAACCGGGGGGAGAATGTTCCGTCCGTTCCCAGAAGGACTGAAGTGAGGTAGCACCCAATCCTATTTCTACGGCAACACTACGAACAGCGACGCTCAATACTATCGAATCCCTACCGTGCGAGGAAGAACAGTACAAAACGAGATCAGTATTAATTCAACCTTCAAAGTGTGTACACTAGAGCAAACAGCAATAAATGTAGTTAAGTTAGTTTAGCAAAAGTGTTCTTTCCATCGAACCGATCATCCGAAAATACAGTCCACCACCTAAGATCCGTCCATCCAAGGGAATCGTCAAGGGCACTTCCAGTGTCATCCTAAGATCGTTTTCCACGGCGATTCCCTCCCGCATGTGTTATGGTTCATTGCATCGGAACAGGTTCAGAGCCTAAATGTCGAGATATTTTTTTGATTATTGAATTATCACATTGTATTCCATGAAAGAGCAGCCTATTTGTGAGTTTTTGCAGATTAACGGAAAGACGGAACAACTCAAAATCTTGATGGTTTGAAACCAGCATTGGGGTTGCATTGAACCTGATGATTTTAATAATCAAATAAACTTACAAATATAATAGCTGACCCATTTTGCATCATGACTTATCTTGCCCCACCTTATCCCATTAAGCAATAATTTTTATCTGTGTACCCAGGATCTAGTATTGGGAAAAGTGATTTTTTGTTAAATTAGCGGATATTGTTTTTCAGGATGGCACTGCTATTTCAATGTAGACATTTTTTTAATCACGTAATTTTTAACTCTCCCCTTAACCGAAATCCTGACTGAGCTACTGAGTCTTATGCATATGAAAATTTGGATATAGTTTGTCGTTTCAAAATTCTAGAAGATTCATAACAGTTTGTACAGATCACAAAGGATCACCAGTGGTTCCTAGCTATAATTCTAGTAATGCAGGCATTAACTATGACTCTTTTTTTTTGTTCAATAAAAGAAAACATTTTCAGGATGACCAGAGCGACCGACCATGCCAAGCTGGATCATCGTGAAGACTTCCAGCTCGATAAGAAGGAATCTTTCCTGGATGGCTTAATCTAATCGACGATTGTTTTCAAGCAGGAATCAAAAATGCTCTTGGCCAAATACCGCGAGTGAAAGTCCAAGGAGCGTATTCGTAGGCTAGAGGTGAGCTAAAACGCCTTTCCATAATGAGTTATATTGATTGGACATTTACTTTCATTCCGATAGTGGGATGACCTAAAATGCCGTACGCCAGACCCAAGCGTGAACTTTTCGGAGGATGATGTGGCCATCAAGGAAGCTGCCAGTACCATACGAGACTAAAAGCTAACGACGGATCCGGAGTATGAACCGAATGAGGAAGAATTGGAAACTATGATGACCAAGTATCGTGATTTGCTGCGAGTGAGGAAGGAGATGTTGTTGCACTGAGGGATAAAAACAGGAGAAACTTAAGCTACTGGAAATTAACGGAGAAATTATGGAAAATCAGCGAAAACTGTTTGCGGCTGAGGTTACGATAAATCCGAGTGTAGACATCCCACACTCTCTGTTTATGATATAATATATTTCTAAATTTTCAAAGAAGAACAATAGTCACTTAGAACGGCAATCTGCTACATTAGAATCATTCAAAAAATCGTCAAGTTTCTATCGACAGTTACAGTTACTGTTCAAAATCCAAGCATAATGTTATAATAATTATCGACAAGAAAAATGTCATCAAGATAGCCTAATAAAACGTAATTTCTGCTCAACCTGAACATATCATTAGAGTGACCCCTGAAAATAGGATGTAGACGCAAATGACTTATTCTAGACACTTTGGGGCTGGTTGACACTCGTAATAAGGCCCTTTAAGAAGGTTTTTTTTCCATGATTTGTTTTTCCGTCGATTTTGTTTTCCGTACTGAGTACCAATACTACCGACGCCATGGAGGCAGCTCCCACACCTGGACCCTACCACCCCTATTCTGTATTTCGTTTCGAACGAAATTCTCATACAAAAAAGCCATCAACTCATTAACCAGGGACCAACGGCCTTACATCCCTTCCGAAGGAAGGCGTAATCAGCGGATTTTATGCCTCATTTTTTTGAACCCAGGGCCTTTGGAGTGATAGGCAGTCACGCTTACCACTACATCACCGGCGTCGCAGATTTTTTCATCCCATACGACTTTGAGACCATTGTGCATTGGAGTGAACTTTTGGCTTCGTCAGTTGATTGTCGGAGCCTCAGCCTATCATGAAACTTCCGTTTCCTATCAGATTCATTCTAAGGCTCTAGTTGTGACACATAATCCATGAAGATAAAAAAGGACCTGGTGCCTAATTGGGAAAGTTGAAACCAAGCGTGTTTGGTATGAACGCTTGTACGAAAAAATCGTTTTGTCTTGGATACATAATGTAGCCCCTGGTCTTGTTCTAATATTCTGGAATAAAAAGAAAGAACATTTCCATTCTTCTGCGTTACTATTTTACGTTTGATTTAAATATGGAAGAACATTGCTTATACTGACCTAACCTATTTATATTCTGGATACTTGTTGCGGTAGTATTGAATACCACATCAATGTCCTACCTAACAAATATTAATTAGCACGTCTTTTAAATAATTGTACCGTGAAGGTACCATATTGTGCGCAGTTAAGATGTTTTTGTGATTTAAACATTACATTAGACATTTTAAAGTGACATTTAAATTATTTATTTAGTAGAATGTATTGATAATATCTATAACAATCGAAACAATATATTAATATTATAGGTAAACCGATCATTGTGTCAAAATCGATCATTTTATACACCGATGTTGGGTGCCTAATTATGCGCACTTTATTGCGTATGTTCCTAACTGTGCGCACATTTGTTCCTAATTGTGCGCAGCTAAAAAATAGCAATAAATTGTTGGAATATAATGGTTATTGCTTGTAAAAGGAAAACAAAATGTAATTACACTTTATATAGAAGAATTTTACAGATTCTTTTGTGGGCACAAGTCGAATTGATGTTTCATCCATATTGAAAATTCGGGTCGGATGCTTCATGGCATCTTTCAAGGGGTACACGACGTTAGGCATACGGTTGTTAGGCATAAAGGACGTTAGGCATAATAGACGTTAGGCATAATCTACCCGTTGAATTCCAGAAGGATGATAATGGGGACCGTGTATTGATTGCTTACATCGGTGACAATAATAAAAGAGCCTTAATTTTTGGGACTCATGAAAACTTGCGACGTCTTGGACAGGCAAAGTTTTTGGTTGAAGATAGTACGTTTGCCACAGTTCCTTGTTTGTTTCGGCAACTCGTCACTGTTCATGGAAGTATCGCTCCCTCACATCAGCAGACAGTTCTGCTAGTATTAATTCTGATGGCAACAAAAACACAATCGTTGTATCGAAAAGTATGGGAGTAAATCCTGGAAGCATCAGATATGTTTTTGTTATTGAATGAAAAACCATTCTTCATTTCATGAGCTGTTCTTCGGCATCATCTTTTATTCAACCTCAGCTGTTTTTTGTTATTGAATGAAAATTCACAGAATTCACCATTCTTTATTTCATGAGCTGTTCTTTGACGAAAACCTTTTCTTCTTTGACATTTCCGGAGAACTTCGAGATTAGGGTGTAATTGCTTTTGTAAACAAACACTTCATTTGACGATTTCTCGCGAATTAAAGCTCAATCTCAAAAACTAACAACACAAACAGGCAGATGAATGGTTCCTCTATCATTTGGTATAGTTTGTACACGAGATTTTTCTTTTATTCACGATCAGCGATTGACATGTCTGTTTACAAAAGCAATTACGCCCAAATCTCAAAGTTTCCCGGACTTGCAATAGATGTGTAAGAATATATTACAACAAATGTGTGCTTTATTATTTCTATATGCGATTGATTTCAAGATGTAGTAAAAACTATGCTGAGTTTTGTTGCCAGATTACTTAACCACTATCGCTACTAATCTTGGATCTAAGTAAATATGTAGGTAGGGTTAACTACCCCATTTCCGGCCTATTAAGCACAGCTCGCACTTAGTCTTTCTTAATCTAGCGCAGTTTAGCACCAAACGGAATGTTATTATTACTGATGGCTTTCAAATTTATTTACCTTTCCGTACGTACCGTAAGATTTGATAAAGAGATACCAATCGTTGAGATATTGTCAAAAGTCTAACACTGCTTCTTGACGCCAAACTCGGCCTACGGATTCTAAACTCGGCCTAACGCATTGCAACGCCATTGAAACGCCAATGAATTCACTTCGGCCTATCGGATGAAGATAAAAATTGATTCGGTCGGAGCGCTTCTTTTGTTTTTGGGAATAATCGGTGCAAACCTTCATATCACGCGTTCTCATTGACTTCGTTCGGTAGCTTATTAACTAAAGTATCGTACCAAACGCATAATTGACTTGTTAACTCTGAAATCGGATTTACATGAAGTTGTCTGCTCGATAGGCCCAAAATGGGCGATTAGGTCGAAGTAGTTCTCTACCCTACGTCACTTATGATATATGATAAATAATGGATTACATTGTTTACCATGCTCGAAACAGTTTTCTAGAGTTGCACAGCAGCAAGGTATTTTATGCCTAACGTCCATTATGCCTAACGTATATTATGCCAAACGTCCATTTTGCCTAATGACTTTATGCCTAACGTTCATTATGCCTAACGTCCGTATGCCTAACGTATTTATGCCAAATGGGGTACACTCTCTTTCAAGATAGCTTGTTCAATATGCCGGTCGACTTCTTCAAACCAGCTCCTAATTTTACCTTCAGTGACATACGTCCGCTGTTTCGAAAGGGCACCTGGGATTCTTCGGGAAATGTTGGGATGCCGTTTCAAAAATAGTGTTAACCATTTTCGAGCATGCGTTTTATGGAATCTTGAATGTCCTGTGGATTTAAGGTAATATGCGACCAACGTTTTCAGACATTGGGAGTCCACCGGGAAGCCAGCCCTAGCCATCTCGATTATCCATTGGATGATGCGGTCCTCCTCTTGCTTATTTAAAACGGTTGGTCTTCCTGGACGCATTACTTCCGAAGTGCCAAGGGCATTTTTTTACGAAGAGTGCTCTCAGGGATTCCATGGACTTTTGCGGCTCGACGAACCGAAAATCCTCTTCTGACCATATCCATGGCCAGAACCATGTGATTTTGGTTGTACTGCACATTCTTCCGGCCACGATTCATCTTGGAGCACTCTGCGCATGATTAGGAACATAAATAAAAACAATGGTGCCTAATTCTGCGCAATAGTAAATCGTGATTTTGCACAAAAAATATGTATGTAACCGCTAGTTTTTGAGTAGGATACGATTAATGCAAATATATCTTACCAACTGCGGTTAATGTTCCAATTCTTTTACTGGGTTTCACTTCGAAATTTAAAACAACACTTCGAGCGCGGTACAAACGTTCAAGCTAACGGAGCTGATTTTTAAACGTTTTCAGTGTTGTAGATTGTGTTTTTTTTTTATTTTGTTCACTTAATTTCTGTAAAATACAAATATTATTGTGAATTCAGATATGTTATTCAACAGTGCTTCAAAGAAAAATAATATTGTGGTGATAACAATGAGTAATGTTCGTAAAATGTGGAAAGAATTTTGAAATGCGCACAATTAGGAACTGCGCACAATAAGGGGCGGTCACGGTACTCAAATATACAGTCAAAAGCTGTTTTACATATAATATGTATAATCCTATCTAAATCTAAAATTTAGTGGATATAAGTAGAGTTCGTCTCTTATTTTTTTCACGGTGAAGTGATTGCCGTGTAAATCAAATGGGAATCACTTCACCGTGAGTGATAAGTTGTCACTTCATCGTGAAGTGACATCGGTAATAAGGGCCAGGAGCATTTGAATTATTGATTATTTCAGTGGGTCTTACAAAAATACGACGAATATACCCACCTATATCAATTTGTATCTTCACGCGCATCAACAAGTGGTTTGGCTGCCTGAGCCTACATCACCAAGATCATCAGCAGTATCATTGTGATCACCATCTCCATCAAAGCGGTCGCGTCAACAACAGTGTCACAATTCGTCGTGTTATTTAAGTATACTACATCATAGCGCAGCCTCCACAGTCTCCGTTCGGGGCGTGCACCACTCCGTCTCATACTATTTTGTCACCCCGACTTGTGTATGTACTAGGATGGGTCATCATGATCATTTTTTCAGAATAATGTTTTTTTGGTTCCATTTGGGTCTCAAACAACTATGCAAAACTTGGGGACGATTGGCTGTAACCCGGCTTTCCGAATTGCGTTTGAAATTTGTATGGAAATTAGTATGGGAAAACCTACTTTTTTGCATCTCTATTACTAGGGACCACAAAACACGCATCTAAATACGTTAAAGTATAGCCCAGGAAGTGCCTAACAACTTTGCCAAAGGATGTGTTGTTCTAGAATGCTTCTAATAAAAGTTTTAGCTGTTCAAAGATCACTGTTTCGAATTAAATGTCAATGAAATTCAAACTCCAAACTGAAATAATTTCGAAGTTGATTATTTTATCGGTTTGGAATGTTCAGATGAAATGCGTAGTGAAAATTTTGAATAATATGCGTAGTCGGAGGTGGGGGGGCGTGTCACTCATATCAATAGAAATAAAGTTTCAAAATGAAATAACTTTGGAGTTTCTTATCTTATCGGTTTGGTATGTTCATAAGAATTATTCAAAAACAGTTTTCAATCTCATAGGTATTTTAAGAGATGAGGGTGGGGGGGCTAATTATACCCCACCCCCTTAACTCATATAAATGGCAATAAAGCTTCAAACTGCAATAACTTCGGTGTTTCTGATCTTGTCAAATTGGTATGTTCAGATGTATGGGGGGAGTTTACTGTACCATTTCAGCCCCTAACTTATATCAATGAAAGTAAACATAAAGACTAAAATAAATTCGGAGTTTCCCATCTCTCGAGCTATTTTGATGGGCTATTCAACAACATTTTTGCTCAACACATTTGCTCAATCTCATAAGAGCAGTTTGAAAGCAAGTACCCCCATTCCCTTCCCTACTCTTTAGGTGCAGTATACATTGTCAGATATATTCACACAATTGTAATTGGATTGTAATGATTATATTTTATTTCATTATATTCTACGATATCTCAAGGTACTCTTTTCAATGCTGTTCCATCCCCTGAAGCAAATATTGCTGTTGAATAGAAATTAGTTTCACACCTTATTCAGCCATATCGTTGACAACCATCAAGGAAGCAACTCGTTGTATCGCAATGAAATAATCTGTATCATTACTCCACTCGTTTGCCGGTTTTTGCATGAAGCCGGTCGAAATTTCGAAAAGGAAACAGCACTGTTAGAAATGACGTTTGACTTGTGAGCCCATCTGAAACGTAGCCCACTTATAGTTAGCCCAAGAAGTGAAATCCGACTTTACCTGTGTCTGAGACGAAACTGGTGAAGACAGCTTCCGTTTTCTACTATTTTTTGTTTTTGACGTACGGCTACTGCTGTGTTTTCTATATGCGTGTGGGCGAATGGTAAAGGGTGTCCACGATGAAATTGCCACACACAAAATTGATTCGCAAAATTCGAGTTTTCATCCGATTGCCATCAAATTTTCAGGGATTGAGAAATAACTATTAAACTTCATTTTACCATTTTACTCGTATTTTATTTACAGTCCATACGCAAATGCCCGCACCTTGGCCTTAACCCCGGCCATAAGATTCTGCACAACCTGTGAATCAACCGTTTTTTGCATGTAAACCCATACTTTCTTCAGTTCCTCGACTGTCTTCACTACCTTAGGTCGTTTAAGAAGGTGCTGCTTCATAATCGCCCAGTACTTCTCGATGGGGCGGAGCTCCGGAGTGTTGGGAGGGTTGAACATTTTCGGCACGAAATTGACCTTATTGTCCGCATACCACTTCAGCACGTCCTTGGAGTAGTGGCATGAGGCCAAATCCGGCCAGAAGATTGTTGGGACGTTGTGGGCCTTCAGGAGAGGAAGCAGCCGCTTCTGGAGGCACTCTTTTATGTACACCTGTCCGTTCATCGTGTCCTGGGTCACGAAAGGTGCACTTCGCTTTCCGCACGTGCAGATGGCTTGCCAAACCAGGAATTTCTTCGCAAATTTGGACATCTTCTGAGTGCGGACATGCTCTGGAACGCTGAACTTATCCTTGGCCGTGAAAAACAGGTTGCCGGGGATCTGTTTGAAGTCGGCCTTCACATATGTTTCGTCGTCCATGATGCAGCATTCAACTTTCGTCAGCATGTTGAGGTACAACTTCCTGGCACGGGTTTTGGCGGACTTGTTCTGCTTCTCGTCGCGATTGGGGGCCTTTTGTACCTTGAACGTTCGAAGCCCAGCCTTAGTTTTGGCCTTCTGGACAAAACTTCGGCTTAGGTGCAGCTTCTTAGCCACATCCCTAACGGAGGCGTTCGGATTTCGGTTGAAGGCCCCAACTACGCGGTTGTGATTTTTGGTGTTGTACGGAATACTTTTTCCTTCACTTGTGGGCTTCCGATCGGTGGTCAACCGTTCCTCAAACCGCTTAGTCACTCGCGACACCGTGGAATTCGCGATTCCCAACGTTTTAAGCGATGGAACGATGCGAGAGATCCTTGTTCTCGTGATGAATGCGCAAGATTTTATCACGCACGAGCTGTTATTTCGACTCCATTTCCGCGAGTTTTGATCACAGGACTTTAAAACTTGCAGGATGTAAATAATGCACTATGAACTAAATCCACCCACATTTTCATTAAATTCTACCCAACAGTTAAAAAGTTAGAGCAATTTCATAGTGTGGCAATTTCATCGTGGACACCCTTTAGTTTAATATTTCAAATAAAAGCTTTCTATAGAAATAATATAGCAGCTGGACTAATAATTCAAACAACATCTCCTCACTAACAAATGAACGGAAAAAGTGGATATTAAATATTTATACTACAACAATTTTTGTTTAAAATTTCATATAGAGTACCCTCCCCCCGATTTCTAACTATGCTTATGAGATTGAGCAAATATGTTTGAAGAATTCATCCTGAACATACCAAATCGATAAGATAAGAAACTCCGAAGTTATTTCAGTTAGAGACTTTACTTCTATTGATAAGAGTGAGGGGGTTGGGGTATATTATTAACCCCCCCCCCCTCTCAAACTACACATATGAGATAGAGCAATTGTTTTTGAATAATTCATAAGAAACTCCGAAAATATTTCAGTTTGGAATCTGACTCCCATTGGTACACCAGCAGTGTTGGCAGAAAAAGGGATTTTTGGTGTTTAATTCAAATCATAAATATTTGAATAGTTATAACTTTTTTTTAGATACATTATAGCCTCAAACTTCCTTTGGCAAAGTTGTTAGGCACTTCCTGGAATATATTTATACATACTTAGTTGCACGGTTCATGCCAAATTGTGTTCTCTAGAGATAACAATGCAAAAAAGTTGATTTTTCCATACTAATCTCCATACAAATTTCAAACGCAATGCGGAATGCCGAGTTACAACCAATCGACCCCAAATTTTGCACAGTTGTTTGGGATCCCAAATGAAATCAAAAAAAGGTTGTTCTCGATTGGTGAGGTAAAGTTTGCGTTTTTCCATATAACGATGACCCACTCTAGTGTGTACTCTTTATACCCGTACGTACAAGCACAAACGAAGTGACAGACGGAGCGGCTCGAAAACTTTGGTCACTAAACTGCTATTTCAATTTTTCAGTGTACCACATGGCAACACCACTACTACTGGATTGTACTAGCATTTTCACCATATGTATTAGAATGTTTTGGTTCTATCTCTTTCACTCTACTCAAAACTGAAATGCATAAAAAAAATGACAAAATGATACACTCTTTGCACACTGTCAAAGAATCATTGTACACAAAATCAACTTTGTTCAAATCAAAACAAAAAAACTAACCCATCTGGTGGATGATGGCACAAGCTTCCAAGAAAATTCTATTACAGTGAACCACATTATTTTAATGGATTTCTTCGCCAGTTAGTCGTCTGTCACTTCGTTTGTGGTACAAGCCAACAGGGAACTATGCAAGATGATGATGTAGTAGAGAAGGAACATTGTCGTTGTGCTCACTCAAACATGGATTTCCTGTGCACACAACCTGGTCTATACGAGGTGTGGAGATCTAGCCCTGGCGTATGTGTTGGTAGAGGGAAAAATGTAAACTTTGCGGGAGATGATGGTGATGACGTCATAACACTAGAAAGGAAATTTCCGAATTTAGAAGTAAAACAAATCCTAGCTATTTTTGCATGATGATTTTGCTTGATTGTATTCTTTTGTAAAGTCGCCGCGAAATATCAGCTGGCAATTTTTATTTTATGATAACTCCTTACTTGAAAACAAGCAAAAATTCACAAACAGGCTGCTATTTAATGGTATACATTCATAAATTTTGGGAACATACATAGATAATATTATTCATATTAATTTTCCTATGCAAGCGCCAATCAAAACAAACGCTATGACGTCGCTACAAGGGTGATTGAGTGAACGAAATAAACGAATCGTGCGAAGCGGAATGAAAGCCGAGTGAAAAACGAAGCGCACCAATACATTCAGGCCTCAATTTCCACACCTTGTGTAGACCAGGTTGCAGTGCATTGATTTTTCAATGTCTCCGCATAAACTGAAACAACAGTTTAAGAAATAGAAGTACAGAAGTAAAAATAGAATAGCAGACAATATTTTTTAATATTCTTAAGAAAAGAAAATTTGTATATGTATTTGTGATGTAGATCGATTAATGAAAATAAATAAATAAACAGTTAGATACAAAGGGAGGAAATAGAATCCCATTCAAATCACTTCAGGAGTCCGGCAAGTCTGTCTCTCATCTAGGTCCCCTTTTGTTTATACTATTTGTAAATGACATATCCTTCATTCTTGAAAACATAAAAGTTTCAGTTTATACCGACAACATGACGCTCTTTTTTGAAATAAGGAACAAGGAAGACATCAGGACATTCCAGAATGAAATACACATGTTCTATATTTGGTGCAACAAAAGCATTTTACAGTTGAACGTAAAAAATAGTTATTAGTAGAAATTAAAAGCACACCATATATTACAATCTTTTTAGGAAATCAGCAGGATGAAAAGTGTGAAAGAGATAGGGATTTAGGAGTTATCATAGATTCCAAACTAACATTCAGTGATCATTATAATACAATCATCAACAGAGCATACAACATGCTTGTCTTTATTAAACGATTTAGCTATAATTTTCATGATCCGGACACAATAAAAAGCGCTGTACATTGCCTATGTGATATCAATACATGTACTGGAATATCGCAGCATAGTTTAGTCACCTTCTTCAATAACGCACGAAAAACGAATAGAATCGGTACAAAAGCCATTCTTATTGTTTGCACTTCGTAAATTAGGCTGGACAAGATTACTTCTTCTGTGTTTTGAAGTACGGTGCAATGCAGAATGATGCAAAATTTGAAATTTTCGCTCCACAGTGCTCAAACGGTTCCAAATTGGGTCCTGCTTAGCCTCCCAAAATTTGAACTACTTTAGTAAGAAACTGACTTGGCACAAACCATTCCAAGTTTATACGGGAATTACTATGGTAAAACTTATGTTTTTGTTTATATTTATCTAACAATTCACCACATCACTGTGCTTTTAAAAATGATAGCAGTAATTGTAGCAAATTTTCTCAGCTACAACTTTGTTCTAAACCACTTTTCAATCAAATGCAGGGAACAAAAGTTATTATTGATTCAAGTCACTGATGTCTTATGATTATGCTCATTCAACTGTTCAGCATGCAACATTGGTGTTTCTGGTGAGAAGAATAGGGCACAAATATCACGGCTACTATGTCACACTGCAGAATACAGTGTTGCCTGCAGAACAGCTGCTTGATCATGCCATAAGATTAT
Organism: Ochlerotatus camptorhynchus; assembly: GCF_037179485.1. Classification (NCBI taxonomy): domain Eukaryota; kingdom Metazoa; phylum Arthropoda; class Insecta; order Diptera; family Culicidae; genus Ochlerotatus; species Ochlerotatus camptorhynchus. The sequence continues at coordinate 2,802,984 of NW_027040802.1, read as the reverse complement.
CAATCTCTTAAACAATATTTAATTTGACATTTAGGGCCTGTTCATAAACTACGTAGACAGTTTTTTTGGGATTATTGACCCCCCCCCCTCCCCCTGCGTAGACAATTGTCCATACAAAAAAATTAAAATTTGTATGGGCCGTGGATAATTCTCAACCCCCCCCCCCCTAAACTGTCTACGTAGTTTATGGACAGCCCCTTAGCTGAAAAACGATGTTCCGCAAAGTTGTAGCTTAGAAAAATTCCTGTAAGAATAGTTATAGAACTTTTTGAAAAAGCAATATGGAAAATGGGTAGAAGACAATGAACAAAAAGTTTGGTTTTCTCATAGTAATTTCCATATAAACTCCGAATGATTTGTGCCAAGACAGTTTCTTACCAAATGAGTTTAAATTTTGGGAGCCTAATCAGGACTTGATTTGAAGCCGTTTGAGCACTGTGGAGCGAAAATTTCAAATATTGCATCAGTCTAACGGTGCATGCTCATCATCATTCAAACATTAAAAGGGCGTCGTGAATATGCAATGGTCTCATTTATAAACGATATCCTTTCGCATCGTATTGATTCTGTAGAACTCTTATCAAAATTAAATGTTTATGTACCTTCTCGAGAACTGCGCAATCGGGATATTTTGTTTTTACAAACCACCATCATACAAATTATGCTAAATTTGGACCTTTAAATCAAGTTATAGCTTCTTACAACAAGCATTGCGAAACTATTGACTTTACAGTGACAGAAACCTAATTAAAACATCATTTCAATTTAAGTCGTAATTTTAACACGTATCACGCTGAATTTATTTAATGTCTGTATTTATTAATTATAATTTAAAAAAAAAACATAGATTGTAAATATTATTGTAAAAAACGATCTAAATCTAATTGACGCCAATAAATAAATAAATATACAAAACCTGACAACAAAGTTCTTTCGCACCGAATAGTAAATACTGCTAGTGGCAGTGACGAGCGACCTTTTTCAATCAATATCATGCTCATTGTTCGCACAGGTATTTTATTGCACGCAATCTGATCTGCACTCCAGACGGCGCATTTATTACGTGCAAAATCTTATGCTGACGGACGTTTATAGTGACACTGGAATGTCATTTTTAAAACCATCTCCCACCGTTCCGCAAAGACTTCTCTTTTCTAGCATCTTGCAAAATAGTTTATGAATAAGATCGGGATGTGCGCGAACGCACTTCCCGGCTACCAAAAATTACACACACGAGATATCCACTTGAGGGATATTCGCAGGGGTCAACCCAGCACGGATGTGCAATGGCCGGGTCTCAACCTGGGGGAACCGCCTTGTTGATCACGGTAACCCCTGTGCCAGGTAAGTATGCTTTTCGGTGGTGCGATAGAAGGACCTCTTTCATGAGGTAGTTGTTCTTCTAACGATTCATTTCCCTCCACCTGAGTGTGCTCATTGGTGCTCAGGTAATTCCCTTGCATATACGTCCAGTTTTATTTGAGAAGCTCCTTCCCCTTCAATTTTAGCTAAAAATTAAACACTACAAATTCTCAGACTACAGGTACAAATCGAAATCAAATGGGAAGTTCTGCTCGTTTTATAAACTTCTTAACAGTGTGATTATTTTCTTATATGATCAACATTTCTTGATTTCTTGATCTTGATTTCTTATTGGCCATGAATGTCTTTTACTATGAAGCTTTCAATACATTATCCCTTCTTGCCATATTTCGATAATACAAACATCACCAAACTAACGTTCCCTTTACGATTGAAATCTTTACACCGCACTACCGAAAAGCATACTTACCTGGCACAGGGGTTACCGTGATCAACAAGGCGGTTCCTCCAGGTTGAGACCCGGCCATTGCACATCCGTGCTGGGTTGACCCCTGCGAATATCCCTCAAGTGGATATCTTGTGTGTGTTATTTTTGGTAGTCGGGAAGTGCGTTCGCGCGCATCCCGATCGTAATCACACAATTAAATAAAAGTACATGGTATTATGTGGTAGGGTTGCCAAATTGATATCAGTGTTCACTCAGAAAAATCTTTTCATCTTCGTTTGTTCTACAAAAAATCTTTGATAATATATGTATTAATGGTGTATGGAAGAAAACAAATAAATATATTCGTACAAAATTGATTAAGGGATTTTTTATTGCACTATGCTTCTAATAAAAAGAAAACAGAAAAAAATATGAATTTAATATTAACGTTGCAAAAGAGAATGCGTCTCAGACAGATTTCATACTCCCTTTTTATGCCAAGGCCAAGGGGGGAAGTGACTGTCAAATACGAACAATCGTCCCCTACCTCGCATAACTGGTTCCAAACGACAACAAGCCATAAGCAACGATAGTTTGTTGATGTTTGGAACCAAATTCACATATGAAAAATCAATGAGCGTAAACAGGCGAGGCCCAGTGAATTTATCGTCTCTTTCGTTCTCCGGCTGTTTAAACGGATGACGGAGTTGGACGTTACACTCGTATAACCTTTTAAAAAGCAGGAGAATGAAAGAGGCCAAGGCAAATAAAATCGTCACACTTAGAAATAACTAATTTTACACGTGACGAAATCTATCTTTGACAGAAAGAATTAGACGTAAACAAATATGCCATGTAAAATTAAGTGCTCCAAGACTGAAAAGTTCGTTGCTCGACGAAGAGTTTGTTTGATTGAGTTAAATTTCGCGTCTGTTATGACTCAATTTTATGTCAATATTGACGCTCGTGTATTTCAGTCTCAGACTAGGTCTCCGAGCATATTTACATTATTTTTTCGAAGTGTGTTTATTATATATATAAAAAATAATTTTTGTCTGTCTGTCTGACCCTTATAAGCTCGGAAACTACTGAACGGATCGGCGTGAAAATTTTTATGCAGGGGTTTCGGGGCCGGTAAAGGTTCTTATGATGGATCAAGACCCCTCCTCCTCTGTAAGGATGGGCTCCCATACAAATGAAACAGAAAAATATAGCATGCTTTTTTTAATCGGCGCATAAACTCAAGCGAATATTGAATCCCCAGCAAGGCCGGGCACACTCAGCTAGTAGGTATATAAGCAAAGTTGGGTAATTTATCAAATCAGGCATTGCTTTTGGAATATTTAAGCCTAATTTAAAGCTGCAAGTCAAAATTTTAATAAATATATGTATAACCTGTTCTAAACCTAAAAATATGTGAACTGTGAATACATATTCTTGGCTAGGAAAACTCCGAAAAATCTATAGAAATACAGATTATTCTATAGTTCTGGCAACCCTGGTATGTGGTAAAATGGGAAAAGGTAATAAATATTGTACACCATCCCTTTTCACGGTTCTTATGTCCGACTGCAGGTAATAAATGCCCTGTCTGGGGTAGACCTGTAAGCTGGTCCTTTCATCGGCGGCGGCGGCGGCGGCGTAGAAACCATTTGACGTGGTGGCGTGATGCCGTTGACTTTGATCGGCGGTGGCGTGCATCGCCGTATCACCAACAATCAATTCGAAACTAACGATTTTATATTGGCTCACTACTTGACTAGCCTATTGGTCCCAAGCATATCGATTAACGTATCCCATTCTAGTATAAATTCCAGTACTACACTATGTTTGTTTTGATTCGCTATGAAAGTTTGACAGACAAAATGAGGGGTTTGTGGATTTTCCAATGTTTCGAGAAGTGCATCGATTAGCTTGGGACCGAAGATAGTACCAGAGCTGAGCCAACAATTTAACCCCTTTTTTTCGGAACCTTCTGGTCTTATACCCCGTTCACATTACAGCGTATATCACGTGATATACGCTGTCTTGCAATGAGCACTCATACATCTAGTTTTCACTGGAAATCCTATGTATGAGTGCTCATTGCAAGACAGCCTATATTACGTGATATAAGCTGTAATGTGAACGGGGTATTAGAGTTACCTCTATGGTATCACTATGGTGATTGTCAAAATGTCTTATTTTAAAGTTGAATTTAAACCAAAATATTGTATTACTGTATGTGTGACTTGTAACAGATAACTCCATATTGAATTTGTTACTGAAAACATCATCAAAACATTCTGGAACAGTATCGGAACTATTTCCTAAGGTAGTTAAAATCATCGCGGATTAAATAGCATATCAGCATATAGCAGTAGAGATGATCAGGTACGGGTATTTTTACCCGTAACCCGAACCATAACCGTTTTTGACGGAAAGGCAAATTAATAAATTTTCGCGGTCGGGTCGGATACGGGTAACAACACACGTGGAATCTCGCGTGGAATAGTCGGGTACGGGTATTTCTTGCATCTTATCCTTTTAAGAAAGTCATGATTTTGAGTATCAAAATAAGTTTTTTGTTGAATTTATTCAACAAATAACACATCATATGCCTTGGCAAAAACAGATACCTTAAAAAAAAGTGTTCATTGAATCAGAAACCATACCCGTACCCGTCAGGAATTTAGAAAACTAAATTTTCGAGTTCTGAACACGTACCACATTTCGGGTTCGGATCGGGCACTGGTTCTCGAAAATTTTATGAATCGGGTACGAGTCGGGTTTGGGTATTAAAATTACATACCCGACCATTCATATTATTCAGTTATGACTGTTTCACCAAACCGATGATGGTTGTTTAGTCAAGAAAATCTTACTGGATTGAATTTTTTTCGACTTCCATGACCATAGAGTGGAAGTGCTTGAAACTTCGGTACCTGCGGAAACAATGAACCGATTAAAAACATCAGGTCTATAATAAGAAAATAATGTCCTTTTTAGTACCGTGGACCCCCGTTAACATGAACGACGCTACGTGCAAATTACCGGAAATTATTTTTAATTTGAAGTTCTAGTAACAGTAACCCTATGACCATCAGGGAAGGTAGTCTCTGGTAGCATTATTTGCTGTTTTGTTTTGTTTCTGCCTTCCGTTTAGCATAATTTCATTTCGTTTTTCTCCATTCCATCTGCTAGATCTGCAGATTAGTACTAAGATTAGAAACGGTCATTGTACCGGGAGTCCACGGTATTATTTTTTGAAGCTTTGACCTTGTTTGTGTTTTATTATTGGTTGGCGAGAAATGTGTCTTTCAAAATTTAAAAGTTAAAAAAACATTACATTGACGGCGTATCAAAAACCATCACGACGCTATCAAAATTGTCGGCGGCGGCGGCATGTGAAAGGTGCAGGCGACGGCGGTGGCGGCGTGGCGGCGTTCAGGACTAGTCTAGGGCAAGTATGCTTGAAAGAAAATAAAAATAAAATTGAGAACAATGAAAGTGCTATTGAAGAGAATACGGGCTGTTGGGTATCATTGCCTCCAATAGAGCTATGCAGATTTGTAGCTCAGTGTGTAACCCTTGCTTCAGCACAAATGATTCCACTGGTTTGGAATAGGTAATCCGTTTTGGAAAGAAAAGTGATAGAACAAAAGTTGTTTGATCTATAGTTTTGGTAAGAAGCAATAGCTTTTATTGTAAACTGTTTGAAGATGAATGACAGTTGTAACCGACACGATGTTAATAATAATTTCACCATCACCTTTGGTAGCCTAGATAGGAAAGAGCGTTCCATTGGAAACTTGAAAATCAAGGAGACGCTTGGTTCTTGTCTCGACCAAAGAGTTCAAGTTAAAATAGATACAATTGCAACACAGCAGCAGGTATCAATCATGTTGAAAGAGCTGTGATTTTCAGGATGTACATTAAAGGTTTTGATTTTGACGTAGGATTACGTCTTTAGGCAACATATTGGGGGTGCAATTTCAAATAATAAAATTGACCGCGTCACGAAAAGTGGTCAGGATTTGACCACTTATAGCTCTGTCAATAGCGGATGGATATTAATTCTAAACAAGCCAATCGATTGAACACTTTATCAATTTTCAAAAGGTCACTATTGCAAATTGCACGAATGTGCAACTGTTGCTATAATAATGAAAATTATTACCGATGACTGCGAAAAGCGCTTTCCCTAACACAGATTTAAAAATCGAATTCACTCCAGTCTCACCGAACGGTGTTTATTCAATCAACGCGTGTGGTGTGTGGTGGTGTCCAGTGGTCATCATAAGCAGCAGCAGCAGTGCTTTCGGCACGTGGCGTTGTAGATTGTTCTCCAATACACGACGAAAAGCTGTCCGCAAGCGTGCGCTGCAGCCCACTGAGCGGTCCATTCGCCAAAGAAGGAGAAAGAAGTTGCACCGCTACCCGAGCAAAGCTGAAGATCAAATTGAAATCAAAATTTGCTGTTATGATGTAACTTATTTTGAATACTCCAGTTGATCTCATTTTGGTTGACTTAACGGTTAACACAGCAAAAATGAGAGCAAAATTTTACACTGTTGAAGCAAACGGAAAACTAATCCTGCTTTCAATGAAATCAATTTGATGACTGATTTTGCATTCATAATGTTTAACTGAATACGGGCCTGGAGTGAATGGTTACCATTCATGTTTCTCAAGCTGAAAGACTTGGGCTCCAATATCACCCCGGGCAAGTCACGAATGACCTAAAATGTGTCAAACAAATCAAATAAACAATAATCATTAGTTCAACGACAGATGAATTTCAATTAAATTTTAAACAAGACGTAAAAAGCGGAACTTCAAGTTATGTTGCTTTCATTTAAAAAGTCTTGACTGCATAATGAAAGCACAATATGATATCAGACTTATGTCGCAACATTTGAAATCAAAATGAGTTTTCATTATGATAGGAACTGCACACTTGCTCGTCCAAGCTCATGACACATCGATCTCAGAACCGAAGGACATCGCCGACGAATTAGGAAAATATTTTGCCGGCCTGTCTGCTGTCAGTGGGTACGACAGCGATTTCGTCCAGCGCGTCAAACCTTCCACAAGCAGCATTCGCGACTTGCGAATTCCACCCGATGTTCCTGCTCTCCAGATCAACGAAGCTCTTACATTCCGGGAATGTACTTAAGGAAGCCCAGGACAACGGTCACCATGCGAAGTTAGTCTCCCTTGATATTTAAAGGCGTTCAACAGGACATGGACAAGTGGTGTTATCAGGCAGCTCATCGGCTGGGGCCTGGAAGGTCACATCACACATTTTGTACGGAATTTCCTCCTTGATCGTACCTTCCAGGTGACCGTCGGGAACACTCGCTCGGATCCGTTCCCCGAAGAAACTGGAGTGCCTCAGGGGTCCGTCATAGGGGTAACGCTATTCCTGGTGGCAATCAACGGGGTATTCAGCCGATAGCCCGAGAACGTACACGTAATCGTTTATACTGACGACATACTCATCGTCGTAACGGGACGAACGACTAAGTGGACCAGGAACATAGCTCAAAGCTCTGGACATTAATAAAAACTTAAATAATTCCATGCAACATGATGAAAATTTCATAACTATCATACATGTGTTGGTGCCCAGACCACTGAGAATGTGTGCGAAAACTCTGATATAAGTTACCTTCTCTTTAAGGTAGGTACTTTGAGTCGTGCAGATCAACATGCACGTGCAATGATAACTGATAGAGAAAGGAAATTATTTGGTCAAATTCTATAAGTCCAGTGTCATTCCGGAGGAGTTGGGGTGTACTCTGAAAGCGGTGCCCCGCGACGTTAGAATGGAATGCTTCTGTACCATGGTATGGAAGATGACCTCATAAATCTCTACTTATGTGATGGTAATTACAATTTCATCTTTTTACATTGTCGGGAAGTCCGCCTTGCTCTTGGATCAGGAAAGCAACCCGAAACGACTGCCTAGATGAAGCTTCTGATCAACGAGCTGATATCCTTCTTCAATAGCAACAGTGTCAACTGGGCAGTTTAGAACACCGAATATGCCAGAGTTCGAACGATTTCGGGCCTTCAAAGCAAACCGGATTGAACATTTAATGTTGGGGGGCGTTGCTGCAGCAAAATAAGAATATCTCAACTACCAACCGGTCGGCACATTCTTTGTTTGTAAGTACGTATCTATCGCTTGTAGGGACGCAGATAGGACTACCCGAAAACTCATGCTCAATCACCGAATGAAACAACAGATGGCCAAAATCGATCGATATGTTGCTAGCCATCAATATTCTCAACTTAGCAACCTTTGAAATGTGTTGGTTGATGACAGGCGGTAACAAGTCAATTCAAACTTTGCAAGTGGCACAAGCAAATCAATTATCTGATAAAATAGCTGATAAATCAAGTTCGTCCTGTGCAAATCCTTCGGAAATACTAGAGTATGGGTAAGTTTACTCAATTTGAATAGTGGTTGAACTGTTTTGTTGCATAATTATTTTTCTCAGTTATTCTTAAGGTATATAAAACTGTAAGTCCGTTCTAACTTTGTAAAATCCGTTACCACTAGGTGAAGCCCAACCCCCCTCAATATTCAAACCAATCCAAATCCGGAGCAGTGCCACTTGACGGTGGGAGAGAAGGAAACCAATCCGCTGATCATTATTTACCAGCACCCGGATATGAGCGTCGTGAACATCCTGAAGAATAGAACCACCCCAAGCGTACAGCCGGGTAGATTACAGTGCCGATGGAGAGCTACTGATCTCTCAGGAATGCGATCCAGACATGCTGATCGTGTGGAACTGGCGAGATGTGGCAATAATTCTACGATGCAAATCGTTTCACCGTCGGTTGCTGGGCAGCTCACGTCCTGCGGTAAGTACCACAAATCACACGTTACTTTCACGTGTACGCATAGTTAATTAATTTTTCTTCAAAATCACGTGAAATGTTCCTTCGATTTGGCAAGTAATGCTCTCTCCTTAAATTGATCTATTCCTTACTCGATGTCTCCAAAAATTGTATGCATCGCTTCTTCTAACTGCATCTGGATGTTTCTTCCGATGTAATTTGAAAGATTCTTCAGACTTGCCCGGAAGTACTTTCTTCTGATTTTTTCAAGAAGGCTCTTCCAATATTCCTCGCAAATATTCGCCATCTTTCCAAGGATCAGTTTTAATGGATCATTGGAATTCCAGGGTGGATTTTCATTTTGAAATTCCTAGTATTTTCCCGGTTCTGATTTCAGTTTTTATTATTCAGTAAAAACGGACGAATTTAATGATCACATTGCAACAAAACATGATCAAATACACATTTCGAAGTTTTGTGTGAGACAATTTTATTTAAAATAAGTAAAACTATAGAAAGTACCTTTTATAGTAGAAAGTAAAATGAATCAGTCAGTTCGACGTTTTAGTCAACTGGAAGTGATCCTTACTATTAAAAAAAAATGTTTTACAAACTCGTAGCGTAGACAATGATAAAGTCACGCAGAAAGTTCACACAGTTTGTTCCGCGGCAAGTGTTTGCAGTTTTTGTAAACAAAACAAATAACGTTCCCAAATCGTCTGATAATATTTCCACTTATCTCTGTATATAGGATTACTTATGCTGACTAGCTTTTGTTATACATTCTTTTGTTATGAAAAAAAAAATCCAACAGAAGATTGAGGAAAACTATTTTTGAATTTACAATTCTTATAATAATTAAAAAAAAAATCGAATGCGTATTCCTGCAGTGCCATCGAGCCTAATGACGAACGAAAAATGCATCCTCTTTGAATTGACACCTAACTAAGCCTTTATGAGTTGCAGAGTAGTTTTTGAATAATTCACAAATCCCCACTTTCATAATGTTGTCCAGCCTAGTGTCCAGCATCTCCAGGGGAACCAGTTATTGAAAATAAACATTATTTTTCAATGTTTCCAATAAGGGTGCAAAGGTTAAATCACAGCGAATATCCAGTTCTAAATTGACCATGACTTCAGTGCTTCCACCTTTTCTCATACCTAAAACCGAAAAAAAATAAAAACCAAATCTATTTCCTCAGGTCTGGGCCACATCAAATTCTGGAAAATGGCCGAACAATTTACAGGTTTGAAGCTTCAAGGCGAGCTTGGTCGTTTTGAAAAAAAGCAAAATCTCCGAAATAATCGACATCCTACCGATGCCCGATAAAAAATTCTGTGCGAGTGCTAGTGTGGCAACGTTCTGGTTTGGGAAGGTGGCCTGATTAAAATAGAAATTTGTCGCAAAGGACGGAAACCGTGCCATCGAGATCCCATCACGCAGATTAGTGTCCCCGACGCTGAAGTCATAGCTTGCGGAATGAATTGATGGATTCATAAGGATCTGGTTTTGCTAGACGGTGAGCTGGCTGATCTCCCGGATGGTGCAGAATGAACCAATGATGGAGTACAGGATTGGCAATAAGCCCTTCATAGCGAGTTGATGTGTCTAATCAAGAAAGAAGAACCTAGATTTTCAATATGCGAAATGACGAAATTTGGATGTGCGATATATGAGGATCCGATTCCATGCACATCAGTTTCTATCTATTCGAGTAAACCGTACCCAAGGAGATTTCCGTGATTTGAATGAATTCTTTGAAAACTATCGCCCTATCGATAGAAAATTTTTCGTGAAGTATGTTGAGAAAATAATGTGTAAGTTATTTCTAAGGACAGGTATTAATATAATTTTTCATTACAGAATCCCAACTTCAGTCAAGTAATTTCGGATAAGTAAACTAAATGATGAGTACCATAAGACTGTTCTTGACTTGGAGCATCGAATTGAAGAAGAGGAAGCAAGACGTAGGTAATTTTTCAATTCCGATAATCATTTCAGTAGTATGATGAGATGAGATTTTTCTAATGAATCCAAATCATTTGACCAAGAGGGATCATGGAAATGTGTAAATCGCCTGTCGATTTAAGTGACATAACGTTATTAAAAAGCAAGAACGCATGAATATTGAGATTTTGTAAATATACTGTTTGTGTTCACTGTACTTCATATGCTTGTTGACTGAATAAGATTATAGTTTCCTTTAACCTGCAGTATTCAGTAGTTTGCAATATTTTTGTTGATTCGTATTGTAATGCTTCACGATTAGAAATAAGAAATAACTAATTTTACGCATGACTGAATTCATTTTTGCCGTATAGGGCTGAGGGATTGAAATAAAAATTGTATGCTGAACCAATGGCGTGCTTGTTGAGGCGAGAGGGGGTCCACCCCGGGTGTCACTCTTAGAGGGGTGACATCCGAGCGGAAAATGTGGTTCCAATAATAAATTTCATGTGAACTTTAACTTTTACAACAAAAATAATGAAAATTGCTTCTTTTTTGTTTCTTTTGACTTCCTAATAATTAAATGTTGCTGGAATTGTTTTACACCTTCGACCGCCATATTCTCCCGTAGTTTTGAAGAACTTTTCTCGGCAACTCATTAGCAACGAATCATTGAAAAAAGAAGCTTGAACATCAAATCCAGAGATTTCGCAAAATTTAAAATGCATGTTGCAGTAAACTATCACGGGCAGTTTACAAAACAGATGGCGGTAGTGTGTATACTAGAGGTGGGCAAAACATCTCATCTGGCTGAGTGGATCAAACCCATCCAGCTCACTAAAGGGAGTCGATTCTTTTGAACAGCTCTTCAGCTCACATAAACTGCATAAAATCGTAAAAGTAGTCTAAACCAATAAATCCGTACCTTACAACATGGCTTTACTTTTCAATGGAAAACGCTACTAACGCAACATCTGATCAACCATCGTGTAAACCAAAATGCGCGCAAAATGTGCCAACAACATAGCAGTAAAACAAAAAAAAAAAAAAATGTATGCGAGAGAGCTACACCTATGTCACACGCGATGATATGATTGCCAACGTGGCACACGATGTTACGCCTTTTCTCAAGCTATGCAATCCAGTCTAAATTCAAATTTTATTTCTGATGTTAATTCTCCAGCAGAATTTCTCTCACTATTCTCGGCATCAGCTCCAGATCATCAGATACGGATCCGGAGCTGAATCGTGAAGAATGGAGAGAGAAAAAAAAGATCCGAAGAGCTGGACGGGTCCGAGAGCTGTACGGGTCCGAGAATTGTCATCCTAAACAGCTCGCAGTGAATCATTCGAGTCGATGATTCGGATCCGGAGCTGAGCTGATAAGCTGGAGAGCTGCATTTCGCTTTTCGGTTATTTGCTTTTGTGTGAATCTTCCGCTCCCCCAGAGAATGATGGGAGGAGAGGTGAGAGCACATATGCTGGAGGAATAACATCAGCAATATGAGCCGGGTACATAAATAAATTGGATAATACCAGTAGAAAATTAAGATCGTGTAGCACATGTACATATTTCTCTCTCTCCCAAACAGCCGCTTGGAAGTTTGCTTTTACCGTTGGTGCTTTTGATCAGTAGGCACATGTTGTATTACGCGCGCGTCTTGGTTTACGCGGTAACTGTTCAATGCGTAAGTAAAGTAATGTCCTTTTTTAAAAGTTCCGCTACGAGTGATGGAATGTATGGTTTAGACCTGTTTAGACTTGTGATATCAGTGAGCTGATGAGCTGCGGTTCCTTAAAAATTAACCGCGGGTCATCAGCTTACTTTAGAGAATCGGGTCTATAGAACAGCTCGGGAGCGGATCGCCCATCTCTAGTGTATATATCAAACGTAAGGGAATTGATTATGAGCGCCTCAAGCAGCGATACTATTAACTTCGAGAAAAATATAGGACATACCAGACCATTCCATTCATGTGTGCTTCAAATATTTCAGCTCTGAATTCTGGTACCGGATATCGGCGACACGAATACGACTATTTGAAGCTGGACCGAAGCCTGTGAATTCAAGCCATCAGAACAATGTTGACTGCCAAACCAGAGCACCACCTATGTAATCGGGATCTTGATTGACGAAGGTACGTCTTTATCTACTATTACAGCGCAACAGCCAAAGGTGATACGCACATCTCCAATCTGGGTATAGTTATTTGTTTGAAAGGTATGACCTCAGACCTTCGTCCATCCTTTTCTTCACGTATGAGTTACGTGCACCAGGACGGTAACGTTAAACTAACGTGATTGGGTTGACGATTTTGTCAATAAGCTCAAACGAAGTTTGTTTTTGTAACTTGAAATAAACATTCAAATTTCATAGATATATTTGAAACTAATGTGTAGAGTCAGAATGGCATGAGATCTTAACTAGATATAGCGGCAATCCATGTTTATAATATTATTCAGGAAGAATCAGATCGAAAAATAAACCGAAATTACCTCCTCAACAAGACAGGGTCAAAAACTGACACACTTACCCCTCTTGTGCTAACGGCGGATCTTATCCTATTGAATCAAGTGATTACCAAATAGTAAAAACAATACTAGTTTGCGCCAGCATCAGTGGTTTAAAAATGCTTCGCGCTAATGGCATAGTTCCCCTGCCGAAGAGCATTCCATAATGGTGTCTTGGTTAGCTTTAGTTAGGCAATACTATTTGAAGTATTCATTGGTCAACAGGATCTTTTGAAGCCTTATACACTTAATTCAACAAAATTAAGCAACACCACTTAACTGATACACTGATTTGAACATTTGCATTCATACAAAAGATGGGATGGGATTATTTTTAACCCTGAAATGCACAAATTGACAACGAAAAATGTTGCAGATCATCTCAAATGTGAGACTGCTGATTAAATTCTTCTTCTGGTCCTGGTTTCACTCAAACTATCAACTTTCTCTGACCTGAAGTCGACTATATCCTGTGTTTAATGATGAAAGGAGCACATATGTGAGAAGCCCCGTTAAAGGTACTGAACAAATAATCCAGTACCTTGAAACTCCCGTCACATACCCTGCCAATCACATATGTGCTCCTGTCCTAGCTCCTAACTGATTAAAAACGTGTCTAACGGTGACATCACATTTCCCGGAGATTCATTTTCCAAAATGGACCAGTTACCATATGCAGTCAAAACGGATATATTTAGTCAAAATTTTGCTAATGGGAATATTGTCTTTTTTATTCAAAAATCGAATTCAATAAATAACAAAAACAAGCATGAATAAAAGATAAAAAAATAATAACAATAAAACAACGTCATGAACACTCAAAGAAAAAAATATTCCCATTTTATTAAATTTTTAAACATTCCTTTCTTTAAATATTCAAAATCGAAGCTTTTGCACGAAATGTTATGCTGATAAATGACTCATTTGGAAATTAAAATCCAGGAAATGTGATAACACTCTTCTAACTATCTAGCTAATATTAGAGAACGGCAAATTTTCAGTTAGCTAACTAACAAGATAAAAGGAGCACATATGTGAGAAGCCCCGTTAAATGTACTGAAAAGTCACCTCTATTCCTTATTTCGATCTAAACAGATTTTCAACACATTTTTTATATGGGTAACCCATTTTGATCGAAATCATAAAAAGGGGTGATTTTTCAGTACCTTTAAACTCCCACCACATTCCCTGCCAATCACATATGTGCTCCTGCCCTAGCTCCTATCGATCTATCTGATTTTTATTTCTAACTACCTCTGTAACTATATTCTACATCCAAAACCTAACACTGCTACTTTAGAAGGTAACGATCGAGCTCACTATAGTGGTCCTTCAAACTTCATAAACAGTAAGATGTTCGATGAAAGCATTTAGCTACATCGATTGGTTTGCTTGGAAGGTACTTCCAATAGGGCAGAATTGGTATACCCATCCAAGCATGGTCCCTAAATGAATTTCGGTCGCCAAATGGTCCCTATTAAGTGTTGATGGGTTCCGAGGAATCTTCAGAGAAAAGGTGGTAGCTCAAAGTATTCGTACGTACCCGGCTACAACACCTATAAATACTCTTCAGAAGACCTCGGAGAAGCTAAAAAATTTGGATGAAATTCGTTGGACCACTAGTGAGCTCGATCTAATCACACAAAAACAAGGCCAAACTGCTAAAAAAGATTTTGAATTTCCATTAAACCGAGGAAAACGGCCGAAACCATGAATACTAAGCTAACAGGTTTCCAGCCTAACAACGTTTTTACCCAAGTTGGTTTTGGGTTACTAGAATTTGTAAGCAGCATCGAAGTAGGCTGCATTGAAAATGTCAAATTTTCATCCTCGGTTTGTACACTTCGATGTTGTCTCGAGGTACAGCTCTCCCATAATCCAGCGTAAACCAGATTCATCTGGGAACGCTGCAATTTGGGAGTTTTTGTCTGTGTAGATGAGTTGGCAGTACTTGCTGTATAAGTCAAACGTTCCAAAATGTCAAATTGTGTTTTGGCATATGTTTCGAATACTGCTAACGTCGTCTTACAGCACTCTACCTCGGCTAACCCTGCTGTCAAAATCGAATCTATATCTGAAAAACTACACTTAAAACCCTGACATAAATTTAATGGTTCCCTATCTCCTAATTCATTAAATTCTAATACCTCATTATCTTTACCTAAAACTTCCTTAACAAAACCCGGGGTTGAGGCATCCGGGGTAGTATCTTTGCGAATTTTTGCAACTTCCGTCCCAAAACCCTCACCAATCAGCAGTTTGCTAGACGATGCTACAAATGGCCGGCGGATGTAGTCTGCGACCGGTGACCTAACGTTTTCATATTCGTTGGTCACAGGTAGTCTTTTCAGCATTTCCCAGCGGTCCCGCCCTTTGGACAGCTTGGGCTTTGTATATGCCGCCTTGATGCGGTTATACGTAGCCGCAAGCTCGCCATCCGGGTCGGGACGCATGAAAGCCGGCAAAGACTTCGATGTACCTACATTCCGACAGGACCGGTTATTCCCGGCATCACGGCCATTTTTCACATTTTTAGCAAACATGTTGACTAGCTGCGACTGTTTGGATAAATGGGATGAAGAGCAATACAAAACACGTCCGCTTGATAACCACCTCAGAAGCCTCTTGACGATTGTTAGCAGCAGCCTTACTTATATAGGCTCTAGGCATATGAAAATTTTGTTGCGCGGTGTTGCTATGGTAGTGACTGAAAGATGATGCGCAGAGGGGGAAAGTCGTGTAAATCGGATGTTTTGGTCAAAGTAGGCATGTATTTTTTCTTCTTGATTGAAATGTCATTTTTTTTTCACGACGCAGTACTGTGAACAGTGAACTGAAAAATTTGTAACGGGTAGGCTGTTTGCGGTCTGATTGTATGAGAAATTCAACCTGGTCTATACAAGTTGTTGAATTGTAGGCCTGAATGTGTTGGTGCTCTTTGTTTTTAACTCGGCTTTTATTCCGCTTCGCACGATTTGTTTCTTTCTTGCTCACTTAATTACCGTTGCAGTGACGTGTTTGCAGTGTTTCGATCGGTGCTTTCTTAGGAAATGTAATTTATGTATGTTACCTAAATTTATTAATGGTCTGCCACTAAATGTCGAGATATTTTTTTGATTATTGAATTATCACACTGTATTCCATGAAAGAGCAGCCTATTTGTGAGTTTTTGCAGATTAACGGAAAGACGGAACAACTCAAAATCTTGATGGTTTGAAACTAGCATTGGGGTTGCATTGAACCTGATGATTTTAATAATCAAATAAACTTACAAATATAATAGCTGACCCATTTTGCATCATGACTTATCTTGCCCCACCTTATCCCATTAAGCAATAATTGTTATCTGTGTACCCAGGAGCTAGTATTGGGAAAAGTGATTTTTTGTTAAATTAGCGGGTATTGATTTTCAGGATGGCACTGCTATTTCAACGTAGAATTTTTTTTAATCACGTAATTTTTACAAACCCCCCTCCTCTCCCCTTAATCGAAATCCTGACTGCGCTACTGGGTCTAATGCATATGAATTCTTGGATATAGTTTGTCGTTTCAAAATTCTAGAAGATTCATAACAGTTTGTTCAGATCACAAAGGATCACCAGTGGTTCCTAGCTCTAATTCTAGTAGTGCAGGCATTAACTATGACTCTTTTTTTGTTCAATAAAAGAAAACATTTTCAGGATGACCAGAGCGACCGACCATGCCAAGCTGGATCATCGTGAAGACTCCCAGCTCGATAAGAAGGAATCTTTCCTGGATGGCTCTTAATATATTCGACGATTGTTTTCAAGCAGGAATCAAAAATGCTCTTGGCCAAATACCGCGAGTGAAAGCCCAAGGAGCGTATTCGTAAGCTAGAGGTGAGCTAAAACGCCTTTCCATAATGAGTTATATTGATTGGACATTTACTTTCATTCCGATAGTGGGATGATCTAAAATGCTGTAAGCCAGACCCAAGCGTGAACTTTTCGGAGGATTATGTGGCCATCAAGGAAGCTGCCAGTACCATACGAGACTAAAAGCTAACGACGGATCCGGAGTATGAACCGAATGAGGAAGAATTGGAAACTATGATGACCAAGTATCGTGATTTGCTGCGAGTGAGGAATGAGATGTTGTTGCACTGAGGGATAAAAACAGGAGAAACTCAAGCTACTGGAAATTACCGGAGAAATTCTGGAAAATCAGCGAAAACTGTTTGCGGCTGAGGTTACGATAAATCCGAGTGTAGACATCCCACACTCTCTGTTTATGATATCATATATTTCTAAATTTTCAAAAAAGAACAATAGTCACTTAGAACGGCAATCTGCTACTTTAGAATCATTCAAAAAATCGTCAAGTTTCTATCGACACCCTAAACGCCCTGCTGTTACATTTCGAAATCCAAACATAATGTTATAATAATTATCGACAAGAAAAATGTCATCAAATTAGCCTAATAAAATGTTATTTCTGCTCAACCTGAACATATCATTAGGGTGACCCCTGAAAATAGGATGTAGATACAAATTACTTATTCTAGACACTTTAAGAAGGTTTTTTTCCCCTGATTTGTTTTTCCGTCGATCTTGTTTTCCGTACTGAGTACCAATACTACCGACGCCAGGGAGACAGCTTTCACACCCTGATCTTTTTCAGTGATAAAGAATCAATAATACTATCAAGAAAGATTTGGGAATGTATAGTAAAGTAAATGTTCAATACGGTGTGGGTACACCCTTCGCATTTAGAACCGCTTGAACCCGTCTGGAAATAGAATCGTACAGATTTTGGGCAGTTTCAATAGCAATTTTATCCCACTCCTAAATCAAAAACTTTTCCCATTCTTTAAGTGATGATGGTCGTTGGAACACACTCCTAATTCGGGCCTCAAGGGTTGACCAGAGTGGTTTGATTATGTTTAAGTCCGGTCACTGCACTGGCCATGGAAGATGATGGAAATCATGTTCATGCTATGCGTACCAGCATTTGATGGTACGCGCAGTGGGGATTGGAGCATTGTCATCTTGGAATATTCCGTCCCCATCAGGAAAGACGGTCTTCATAATAGGCAATACCTCATGGAAAATTGGTCGAAATATACATCATTAGCAAAATATTTTCTTTATATTATTTTTTTTTGCTCGTTCAATATTATTTCATAATCCTTGGCCATTATGTTGCCCCCTCTCCTTGGCTAGTTTTTGCACCTTACTGTTGGTGGGCGGGCTTAATTTCATGCTTTATTGGGGGGAGTGTTGGAGACGGTAGGTTTATGGCCGGCGTTGCTGGCTCATGCCGTGATAGAATGGCACCATAGGCAGGCAATGGGGATTACTAAGCTTCCCCTCTCTGATAAACCACTGCAGGAGAGCCAAAGATCTAGTCTAGCAGTGATAGTATCACACTTGTTACTCCTTTGATTGAGAGCCGCGTCGGAGTACGCTTACGTATAGGCACTGACGTTGGGTGCGATACTGGCGGGTTTTGCCGCAAATCACTCTCCTTTTTTTTACGCAGATAGATTTATTTGGGTTTGCAAGGGAATTATACTATTGAAATATTTCAGAAAGTGCCCAACAGTGCTCCTTCTACTTGCGTGACAAGCTTTCATTGTTGTTATAGGTTAGAATCAAAAGTACTTGAAACACGTTTAATTTTAGATTGCAAGCACAAGTGCAGGTACTTAATAAAGCATGGGTTATGATTGATTAGGTGATTTAGAGACAACAATAATTTATTAAATTAGAATAATGAGATATCATCATCAAGCGAACTTAAATATGAAAATTCAGAAACTCTAATAACATTAGGTAAATTAACAAAAGAATTATGATGCGGGGGGTCCGCTTAGGGAGACAACTTACCTTTAAAGTTGTAGAATAAATCTTCCTATTTAGTCTTGAACTTCAATAACCTATTTAATCTTGTTGAAGTACAAGATTAAATAGGTTATAAATAGGTTATATATATACCAATAGCATCTAGCAAATTAACAAGGAGAGGAATAGCTTAGGAAATAAGTAAAAGTAGAGGTATGTGACAATTGATAACTTTTAATCTTTTGTTGGTATTGTTTTCCCCTGAGTTTATTGTACTTGATAACTAAATTATTCTCTCAATACGCGAAATCTCTGATATATGCGGTTAATGTGCAAATGTGTGCAAGATTGTGAGTGACTCTCTTGAAATATCGATTGGTAGTTGTAGCAAAAATCAATACGAAACTAACGATTTTAAATTGGCTCACTACTTAACTAGCCTATTGGTCCGAAGCAAATCGACTAAAGTACCCCATTCTAGTATAAATTCCACACTACACTATGTTTGTTTTGATTCGCTATGAAAGTTTGACAGATAAAATGAGGTGTTATTGGTTTTTCCTATGTTTCGAGGGATGAATCGATTAGCTTGGGACCGAAGAGAGTACCAGAGCTGAGCCAAAAAGTTGAGCACGTTATTTCGGGACCTTCTAGTCTTAGAGTTACCTCTATGGTTGTAGTCTGTTGTAGTTCGTTGTTATTGTCGGTCGCGTTTGACACCGGAAAACCCCATAACCCGACTTTCGATTTTACTCTCGTTCTGTACAACAACAAAGCGTCGGACATGGTGTGCATTATGGCGCATCATTGTACAAATAAAGCGCACTATGTCCGACGTTATGTTTTATGTACAGATTGAGAGTAGAATCGATTGGCGTGCGTCGAATTTTCCGGTTTTCTACTGTGTCAATAATATTTGGTTTTCATAAAAGTTCCTAAGCAGTTAAAATGCGATGTTACGCAAAGTTTTGCAGCTACACTGCAAGTGCACCGGTGAAGAGATGGATCGTTTCTTGCGCCGCGCGTGGTTGATTTTTTGCGAGATTGATAAATATTGATATTGATAAATATTGCACGCAATCTGATCTGCACTCCAGAAGGCGCATTTATTACGTGCAAAATTTCTGCTGACGGACGTTTATAGTGACACTGGAATGTCATTTTTAAAATCATCTCCCACCGTTCCGCAATGTCTTCTGTTTTCTAGAGTCTTGCAAAATAGTTTATGAATAAGATCGGGATGTGCGCGAACGCACTTCCCGGCTACCAAAAATAACACACACGAGATATCCACTTGAGGGATATTCGCAGGGGTCAACCCAGCACGGATGTGCAATGGCCGGGTCTCAACCTGGGGGAACCGCCTTGTTGATCACGGTAACCCCTGTGCCAGGTAAGTATACTTTTCGGTAGTGCGGTGTAAGGATTTCAATCGTAAAGGGAACGTTAGTTTGGTGATGCTTGTATAATCGAAATATGGCAAAAAGGGATAATGTATTGAAAGCTTCATGGGTAAAACAAATTCATGGCCAATAAGAAATCAAAACCAGGTGAAAATGTTGATCATATAAGAAAATAATCACACTGTTAAGAAGTTTATAAAACGTGCAGAACTTCCCATTTGTTTTCGATTTGTACCTGTAGTCTGAGAATTTGTAGTGTTTAAATTTTTAGCTAAAATTGAAGGGGAAGTAGCTTCTCAAATAAAACTGGACGTATATACAAGGGAATTTACCTGAGCAGCATTGAGCACGCTAAGGTGGAGGGAAATGAATCGTTAGAAGAACAACTATCTCATGATAGAGGTCCTTCCATCGCACCACCGAAAAGCATACTTACCTGGCACAGGGGTTACCGTGATCAACAAGGCGGTTCCCCCAGGTTGAGACCCGGCCATTGCACATTCGTGCTGGTTTGACTCCTGCGAATATCCCTCAAGTGGATATCTCGTGTGTGTTATTTTTGGTAGTCGGGAAGTGCGTTCGCGCACATCCCGATCTTAATCATACACAATTTAATAAAAGTACCGTAAAACGGGGTATTTTTGATAATGCGGGTAACTTTGATAGTATAATATAAAGAATAAATTTACTCGCTGTGGGGAATCTGCTTCCAGACACCTGAGAAGATAACTCAGGGTGTGGGGATGGGAGAAGTAGCGCTTCCGACCCACTAAACCTTACCCAGTGCTCTAGGCCTTTGCCATCCCCGGAACCGCCCGAAAGCATTACATCATAAGAGGGGGCCGGTTGCGCTATGGCGCATCACTAGTGGTGTGTCAGACGTGACACTCGCTACTGCCCAGTGAGCAGCTGTGCAGGGCTTTCCTCTTGTTGTTCGCTGTTAATTGTTCGCCTGGGTTCTAGAGCAGACGTGATAGCCAGCCAACTGTCCAGGGCCAAACAGGACAGATGTGACCGCTTACCAGCTGCGTGTGCTAAGCACTCTAAGAACCCGGTGTCACTCCTGCCTTTGCACAACGAGGGTTTGTGCAGGGCTTATCGACCTCCTGGGATGAGCGGGATGGGGCTTCAGCGTCCTTACTCTGCTGTAGTTCGTTTAGCCGCAATATCTCTCCCTTGGGTTCGATAATTAACGTTTCTAGGGCACACCACGAGGAGGCGAACTACTTCATGCCCCCATATTGTAGCTTAGGACATTTCCGTGGAAATGGTATATAGTTTTTTTGTTGTATGTGTTTCATATTTTACAAAAATATTAAAAAACCATTTACGTGTTTTTCGCCTTTTTGAAAAAGCACTCAAACCATCACTTATGAAGTGTATTTCCGATACAGCCGTCACAAATTCAATGTTGTATTCTTATTGCTTATGAAGTTTTCTGATTATATACTCATTCAAAGTTTCATATTTAAAGAACTAAATTGTTTGAGTTTCACTCATTTTTTTCTACATTCATCGAGCATTATCAAAGCAACCCCAAATCAAAATACTGAAGTTCGGTCACAAAACTAAAAAATATTGCAAATACTTTAATTTTCGATCAACATATTACTAACAAATTAACTCTTGGATCCTCAGTACTTGTTTTAAAAATATAAAATTTGAAAAACAGTCATTGCTGTAAAAAATATTTAGAACATACTTTAAAAAACTATCAATGTTACCCCGTTTACGGTACCTGGGATTATGTGGTAGGATTGCCAAATTGAAATCAGTGTTTTTACTCAGAAAACTCTTGTCATCTTCGTTTGTTCTACACGGTAAGAAAAAAGTACCCAACGACCAGTTCACTTTTACCTACTTTTGACATTTTATCCTTCTAATGTTGTCAAAAATGGAGGAGCAAAATCACCCAACAGGGGTAGTAAAGTGTGGGAACCCAACGTTGAGTATAATGATAGTTACCTACTTTTGGATAGAAAGCTTGTTGGAAATTCCTTAAGAATTGCACACAAGTAAATAAAAACTACTTTACCTACTTTTGGGTTCCTGCACTACACAGAAAAAATCCTGAATTTTAACTATCGCGTAAAATCTCTCTTCGTTTAATTTTGTGCTATACTTGGCATAAACAGTGAAATCGTTTATAAGCTTGCATACAATATTGTTAATTTATGCGGTATTGCACTTGAATTTTTGCCAAATTTAGCGTTAATTTAGTGTGCGCCATATCTCGCAGAACTTTACATGAATTTTTTGAACGGTGTATACTGCCTAGATGAGTGAAAAGATCTTACTTTTGGATACTTTTTTCTTACCGTGTACAGAAAATCTGTGATGATATCTGTATTACTGAAGTATGAAAGAAACCACTGCTGATAAACATTAAACCGAAAAAAAATATGAAATTAATATTTACGTTGCAAAGGAGAATGCGTGTCTCAGACAAATTTCATAATGTAACAGATTATAATTTAAACCAAAATATTGTATTACTGTATATGTGAATTGTAACAGATTACT
Source organism: Ochlerotatus camptorhynchus (assembly GCF_037179485.1). Taxonomy (NCBI): domain Eukaryota; kingdom Metazoa; phylum Arthropoda; class Insecta; order Diptera; family Culicidae; genus Ochlerotatus; species Ochlerotatus camptorhynchus. The sequence continues at coordinate 2,780,211 of NW_027040802.1, read as the reverse complement.
CCATATTTAATTTGTTACTGAATACACCATCAAACATTTCACCCTGGGCTTTGGCAAAACCTTGAGGTAGTTTAATTAGGCTACCAGGTCCCAGGGCTGATCTGGATCTTTACCACATTAGAAAGATGCACACTAGTGTTGCCAGATCAGTGTTGATGCTTACCAAAAGTGCATTTGAACCCGCTTATAAAAGCATATTAACAGATTAATCATCACCGTACATTGTTTATTGCTCTGTACTAATATTAATAAATGATTAAGCACAGCATTTGATATTTTAGTAGAAATGCTGGATTTAGTCGTAGTGGAAATCATTTGTTTTTTAATCCATCCTTTATTGAATTGGATTTATTTCTATAGGTATGCACGTTTGGAAAGTATCATCACAAAGATTCTGCACTCGGTCTACAGCTTGTGGGTGGGAAGCGTTGTGTTTGTTTTTTTTTTATCTATTTATAGAGTCAATTCTTAGAAATACGAAGCGACAGACAAATCAAGCATTAAGCACAAGACCTTCAAGAAAACTAACAACACGAAGTCTGGAAATGGCAATGGTTCATTCAAAATGTCAAGTTTTTCAAGAATATCGCGTGAGACCAATCGGACCGAGCGCTCTTTCGGTCATCTGGAAGAGTTTTGTACGAGGAGCGATTTTAATCTCCCCAGTTTTATCCAGAAACACAATACAATACACAACAAGAGAAGGAAGTAGGATTAAAGGTAAACAGGGAGTACATGGGAACGTCGAAAACTGTAAGTATACTCCGATCTATTCTAGTACTCTTGTATAACACCTATTGTAAACCGGCTAGATCGTAGTCGTCGTCACCGGGACGCATAGTCATGTGAAGATTGCCAGATCCGTGACCACTCATGATAAAGCACACAAGGCTCTCAACATTAAATACATTGCATGGGTTGGGTCGCACAGAGGATTGATTAGATGTAAATTGCTTTGAAACACCCGCATGAACGATAACCATAAGGAGTGCCTAACAACCTATTCGGGTTATCATCCCACAATATGTGGTACGGTGGCACGATTTGTGATATCGTTCATGTATGGTGCTCCCCCCACCCTTTAGGGTCGCTGACGCTCATTGAACGCTCTTTCGTACTCCGGTTGATAAAACGGATGACGGAGTTTGACGTCACACTCCTTCAGACGTTTAGGCGGCGGGTGGGCGAGAGGGATGGCTGTTCAGTACACGGAGACAATTTTACAAATGTATTTCTAATAGGTAAATCACAGTTTAAAACTCACTAATAATCTCTTTCAATCTCTTTTAATTTCTTTTTCATTGACGGTGTGATGTAATCGATGCGCTATGTGACGAGAGCGCAAACTAAACGAGGCCACTTTTCAACGATACGATAATAACTTATGCGCTTTTCACACAAAACCTACCCAACCCTTTCCTTTCTACAATCCCTGAGCAGCTGGTTTACCATAAGTATACCTCGAAGAACTTTTTATCCCCCATGGGTAAAGATGCTGTGTTGCTCACTCCTCTCCCCTTCCCTGGTGTATTATGGATGGTGTGAATATTCACATCGGTGACATGGCCCCTGACCCCCTTGTACATCATAAAATGAAAATGAAAATGAAAATGAATACACCATCAAACATTTCGGAACAGTATTGGAACTATTTCTTAAGGTAGTTTTTTTCAGTAATTAAAATCATCCCGGATTAAATAGCACATCAGCATATAGAAGTAGAGATGATAAGGTACAGGTATTTTTACCCGAAACCCGACCCATACCCGTTCTTGAAGTGAGTATTATCTGGACACTTCTCGCGTTAACTTTCAAATAGATCAATCTAAATTCATCGACTTCCATCATCAATTTCATGGGTAACAATTTCGATTGGAAGGAGCTAGGTAGAAAACTGGTTTCTGAAGCCTGCTTCAGATGCTACTCTCGGACGGTTGACCAAATCCTGGCTGGACAGGGGCAAGTAACACAGAAACAGGAGGATAATAAGACTGGTACGCAATGGCTGGACATTGTTTGGAAAGGAGGGGATGGTCACATCAAACTCTAACATCAGACAAACAAAGTAGTTCGTAGATCGCCTGCATGTAGGGAAGATCACGGGTTCCCAATACATCTCTTACTTCACGGAAGGGTTGTCTACCACGGGCCACTAGGGTATCCAACAGTCGTGCTCTGCAGGCGTCATTACCCCAGCAATACCAAATTGCGTGATCGATGTCATCATAACCGGTTCTACACCTACATACATTGCTGTCAAGGAGGTTTATTCTGTAGCGAATGGCGTCTAGCGAGTAGTGGTCGAACATAAGTCTTGACATCACGCAAATGAAGCCCCGACTTACATCCAGACCTTTGATCCACGCTCTCGAAGAAACATTTGGAATAATGGAATGTAACTACCAACAATCAATACGAAACTAACGATTTTAAATTGGCTCACTACTTGACTAGCCTATTGGTCCCAAGCAAATGATTAACGTACCTCATTCTAGTCGTAATTCTAGTACAACGCAATGTTTGTTTTGATTCGCTATGAAAGTTTGACAGATAAAATGAGGGGTTATTGGTTTTTCCTATGTTTCGAGGGGTGAATCGATTAGCTTGGGACCGAAGATAGTACCAGAGTTGAGCCAAAAAGTTGAGCACGTTATTTCGGGACCTTCTAGTCTTAGAGTTACCTCTATGTAACTACCGCCCAAGAGAATTACTTGTCCAATCGTTTTGCCAACCTAAAAGAGAACTCTGACGTACTAATGGGAAAAATTCATCATGTGAAATTCTTTTATCATAAATCTCGCCTAGTTGTGCGCCCACCCAGATAGTCTGCCTTCTCATTGCCTGGGATTGAGCAATGTGAGGGGGCCCCTTCAAAGGTAATCATATATGATCTTTCGACCAGCAAACTCATCTGCTCCCTTACCTTTGAAAGAAAATAAGATGAGTGCCTACCTTGTTTCATCGACCGAATAGCCTTAATCGAACTGAGACTATCCGAGAAGATAAAGTAATGGTCTATGAGCATATCGGAAATCATCCCCAATGCGAAGTTGATTGCTGCTAGCTCAGCAACTTAAACAGAACAAAGTTCCTGAAGCTTCCGAAAGGCGGTTGAGTATTCATTGAAGACGCCGAAGCCAGTGGATCCATCAATGCGTGATCCATCAGTGAAAAATCTTCTATTGCAATTGACTTGTTGGTATTTTTCGGCAAAAATATGGGGAACTTAGATAGAAGGTAGAATTGTTTAAACCATGAATTTCGGAAAGGGTGTATGCGTGATCCAGTTTGAAGACATTGTTGGCTGTTTTCAGGGACGTTGCTTCATTTGAATAGCGTTTTGTTAAGTTGGTCGTAGGTTGTGGTAATGTAAGTGGCACGGTGTTTATAGAGCAACCGTTTTTGCATATTACGGAGTTGATCTATCCAGGCCTCTATTGCAGAAAATCGTTAATAATAGAAATCGGTGGAACGATTCGAAAAAAGTAATACGTATATCTAGACAAATGTGACGTATGCATGATCCTGTTAAGAAGACATTGCTAACTACTTTCGGGGATTTTAGTTCATTGTAATAGCTTCTTATAACTTATAATGAACGATCTTTGGTCGTAGTTTGATGTGATGTAAGTGGAACGGTGGCCTTAGAGCGACCGTTTTTGCTTACTGAGCAGAAGATCGTAGGTCAGAACAAAAGCCCCTTATACTTACACCAGCGTAATGAAATTTGGTTAATAAAATGGGTACACACAAACAACGAAAATTGTATTAATAAAAATAATGCATTTTCAAATTATAAGTTTCTTAAAATTAGTAGTTTTAACAACAAAAATATTAAAAATAAAAGTTAGCTTTTTAAATTGAAAGTTTTTCTTTTACTTTTGAATAGTGGTTTTAAAAGTAAAATATTTTTAAACAAAAGTTGTACAACTATCAAAAATATCCCTTCAGCGATGTTTTACTGCCTGCACTGACGTCTCATATGCCGCCTTTTCTGCTAATCTGAATGACATGACATGACATTACATGAACATGACATCCAAATCAGAAGTTACAAAAAGAGTCATGATTATTTTGTGGGATACCAGAAACTGAACTTTTCTTCGTTGGATATTCCGACATTATTTGCTGCTACGTAGAGACCCACTTGGAATTGGCATTCCAAATTGAGTTCCAAATGGCAAGTACATTATTTTCATTGTTATTGTTATTGGATTTTTAGTTTCTTTTTTATATCATACTATGAAATCAACCAGGACGACGTCGTGACAGTTTTCGGTATCGACCGTATCAAATTCAAGCCCTACCGAGAGCCCTGCAGCATAATAACGAGAATCCGTCACCAGTTGATACATTCTGATGTTGCGGCATAGGATTTTATACGTCTGTAGCGCTCAGTGCTGGATTAATCGGATTACGAAATGTAAAACAATACCAAGCTTGCCTTGCCAGTGTCCGGATTATGTGTTCCTCGTATCGACCTTCACTTGCCGGAATATCTATCTGTGTCGCTCCGTGAATCTCGTTGCAAAATGCTTAATTAGTTGTAAAGAAAATTAGTAATAAACAAATATATTTTTTGAAGTTTCAAAACCTCAAATTAAATATTATTCAGAACTTAAAATGAATACAAGATGTTATTACGGTGAAAAAGCGTATTTTTTAATTTTAAAATTTTGTTTTCCTATCCAAAATGTTACTTATTGTTTTAATTATATCATATTTTCAAATCAAAACTTTGTTTTGAATTGAAAAGAAACCAATTTTAATGCCATCACTGCCGTGCTTTTAATTTGACAGTGATACAATTTATTTTGAAAGTTTTAGCTTTTAAAAGTAGTGAGCGGACAACTTTTGATTTAACAGTTGTCTGACTTTTGGTTTGAAAGCTAACCGCTTTCTTGAGCTTGAGCTTGAGCTTGATTGACCGCCCACGGTTGCTACTCTGTTATTGCCAGATCAGCTGTAATTACACAGAGAACCAATAGACGATGCTTGGGACTAGCAATCATCCTCAATGTGTAAAAACTGGTGATCTTAAATTAGGCAATACCAGCGCCGGCCGCGCCCGAACACAGGTCAAGAAAGGAATGGGAAGGATTGTGTTGACATGACACTCGCTTTGATGGAAACCGAGAACACCTCTGCACTTCCACGAGGAATCACTGGGATGTTGGATAAGAGGGTTGGGTTTGCAGTAGGGTTCGTTTTGGTAAACGATAAGCTGAATTGATGTCCTAACGATCATATAACGCAAAGGAGCTTGGGACTAAACCCACGGTCTTCTGCTCAGTAAGCAAAAACGTTTGCCACTAGGCAGACGAGCACCTTTTTAATCACCGAGTTGCTGTTATTACCATGTAGTCATATTAAGAAATAAAACGATTGACGAATCTTGAATGTGGATGGGCCTGAGATTAGACTCATGATGTTCTGCTCAGTAAGCAAAAACGGTTGCTCTAAGGCCACCGAGCCCCTCATATCACATAATACCGTTGCTCAAATTTGTGTATCCATTCAAACCCGGAACCAACGACAACAACGAGTTTCGCAAAATACACGATACACAAGCGATTTTACCATAAATTTCTTTGATATTTAAGGACCTGGGACCGCGTTTTTCTGCTAAGTAAGCAGGCCACTGTAACCGACGATCTTTCAAATCCGAAAACTAAAAACCACGAAAAAGTACTTAGGACTTCATTAAGTTCCACTTTCACGCGACGTTCAATGACAGGGTCCTATCCAGGATTACATCTGAAAAATCCAAATCTGGCCAACGCCCACCTAAACCTGTTCTAATCCACCTGAAATGACTAACGAATAGAAGACTTTGACTACCCAGCCATGCAATAGTATCATTCCGTGCCTTATGGCAACTTGATGATTATATTGCGCTCATCTTTTGGCACCACCCAGGGGAGACTTGGTCCTGTACCCAATGCTTAACTTATCTCCATTCCACTCAGCTACTCGCAATTTCTTGTGATATAGTGGGCGGAATATTATTATATGAGACAATTCAATGCAGACGTCTTTCCAAATTTGGCAGATCGACAGGTAATCGGTGAGTTACCACGATAGTTGCTATTCAACAACTCGACAACGTCCCATCGTCAACGCCTGCTATGAGAATTTCCCATTTCAGACGTCAACGAAATGACGTCATCGAGCTATCGATAAACTACCCTGGTTATCGCCTGGTACCTTATAGCACGATGCTAGGAGGCGAACCGGAAGAATCGATGAGCTACCTCTCCCCCTTTGGTTTGAAAGCTAACCGCTTTCTACCAAAAAGAACCAATGCAAACTTTTAATTCTACCAGTGGATTTTTTAATTATAGCAACGATTTTTCTTTCTGTGTACGTAAAAGAAGTAATATTTGAGTTTTAGGAGAGACGTGCTGATTGGAGATCCATATCAAATTCTTCTCAAGAGCAGTTGTTGTCGTCGTCGGTGAGCTCTTCACCAACAACAAATTAAACGGAAGCTTGATTGTCATTGTTTTGTGATATAAGGAGCTCGGTGGCCTAGTGGCAACCAATTTTGTGAGCAGAAGACCGTGGGTTCAAAACCAAGCTTCTTAGCGCTATGGAATCGTTAGGACATCAATTCAGCATATCGTTTATCAAAACCAATCCTGCTGCAATCCTGTGGAAGTGCAGAGGTTTTCTCGGCTTTCATTAAAGCGAGTATTACGTGTTTCTACCCATTTATTTCTTGACCAGCATTAGGACATGGCCTAATTTTAGATCACTAGTATTTACACATTTAGGATGAATGCTAGTTCCAAGCAACGTCTTTTGATTCTCTGTGCTATTACAGCTGATCTGGCAATAACAGAGTTGCATGCTCGGGTGGTAAGTCATGCTCATGCTCATTTGTTACCTGACTCATAACGAATATACGGTCTATCCTTCGGAATGTATAACTCGTCTAATATAACATAGCATAATGAACGTAACATTAGATGAGTTTGTGTTTTCCCGGATAATGAGCCAAGTAACACATTAGTGCTATCATACTCAGTTGGTACACAAAACGTGCATTCACACATATTTTATCGATCCTTAAATTAATTAAATAAAAAATCTCAACACAAATAATTCAGAGTATGGAATAAATGACAAATGACCTATGAAATTAGTGTCCATAGACGTGTCCTACTTAAGCACTTTTATAGTTTACCCGCATGACCCCTCCCCTGATCCAATTGGCAAATATTCATTAACTAAACGTTTGTAAGAGTGCGTATGCTCCAACATACGTGCAACAGACATGGGAGTAAACAATCAGTGTGATATACATGTGTGTCACTTAATTCCTTTTTTTTTTTGGTTTTCGGCGATGACAAGTGGGAGAAAACATTAGTGAGATTAACCTGCCACAAGTCAAGATATCGACGTGCTGTTACAAATACGTGGTCTACATACAACGAACATTAGTTACGGTTGATGTGGACACAGTGTTGTAGTAAGGGATTGGATTGTTTCATATGCTAAGGAATTGGCAAAGAAATCTTGCCTTTTTGCGCTACTGACGGAAAGAAAGTGAGTACGCGGTCGGTAGAATTAACTATTTGACGATCAATCAAGTGGGCTACACAGTGACATGGCAAAATGTCGGTTGTGGAGGTGCGTAAGCTATCAATCAACGCCAGGAAACTATGTCAATAGGGTGGTTGTTTACATGTGGGGCGGAAAGTTATCGGTCGGGTGTGAGAAGGCGGCTTTTATCCGTCGTATGTAGCTCTGGTTTTTACAATAGACCACGGTTTACTGTCAGTTTGGATCTCACGACTGCTGGCGCATGTTTCTTATTAGGATAAGAATTTGTGCAAATAATAATGACTTTCCTATGTAAAGGCAACTCTCCACAGCTGGATATTCTATTACTTGATATTTTCTATAAGGTGCACCGGGGTAAGTTGAAACGGTATGTGTATCTTTTAGCGGAAGTGAATAATAATTGACATTATTTCTAATCTAGTAGTTTGCGATAGCACACAATGTCTCTCAAAAATAATTACAGTGAATATTCACTTCCACTAAGAGATACACTTACCGATTCAACATCTATTCATAAATCCACAAGTCGATGTATCCTTGGGTCGATGTTCTATGTAGTGTTATGTTGATTCTGTAACTCGTTATGTCAAAGTAATGTTCCCGTACTTGCTGCACCATATTATTTTCGTACAGCAACTTACAGAAAGCTTTAGCAACCTACAGCAAAAGCAAAAAAAGCAAGTACGGTAACAGACCTAATATCTTCTAACTTGCGGCCCCTGTAGATAAAACTTAGATATGATTCATTGATCCCATAGCGTTATTGATTATAGTAAGTCGATTTGTTTATGGTTCTTGCAACCAAGTGGTTCGCTGCGTTTTATCCTTCTCTATGATATCCGATCCAAATGATATTTTTATTATGTATGTGCCGATTGACTCTCACAGTATGATTGCTCTGTGTGAACACCGAAAAAAAAACAAGACCGATAGAAAGCATCAAACGATAAAAGATATCTTTCTATAACTTCGATGGAACATGTGCAAGATTATGGTGCCATAACCTTCGTCCATACCTATCATAAGGTGGCATTGAAGGCATTCGAATAATATGACGAGATCATTACGCTGAACATTATTCAGCAATTTATGATTGGTTTTTGTTTCTTTGCCTTCTGGTAGTTGTAGATTCTGAGAAGGAAATAAGTGCTTAGCAGAGAAAATGGAGGAGCTCAAGTGTTTTATTGCTGATGTTCAGTGGAATCATGCGCAAGGTCCATCAATTCAATATCACAATGATGATACCGGAGTGTAGGATGGTAGGATAAATCGATTTCCGGAATGCGAACGAATCATGATGCGTAAGGTAAAATGATCGATAATTTATCAATTAGGTCAAGATTATTCAGAGCATAATGCTCACTCACAGTAGAATGGTCTGAATTCAATTAAGTATTCCTCCCTTATTTACCCGCAACTTTTAAATTAACTTCCAATAAATTCCGGGTCAAACGAGCCACTCCTCGAGTTTCAATCGTTGTTCGATCAGTTTGCCGTTGGCACACGTTCTGAATGTTGAAAAGTGCCAAAAACTGACCTCGCCCTCGAACCCTTCGAAGCCAATCTGCTCACTGGGGCATGGTGCATATAGAAAAAAAAAGTTTCCCTCGTACTTCTCGTCCAGTTTGTGGTACCACTTCCCTAGGCCTGAGGGGGCCGGACGGTTGCACTCTGACTATGGGAAAGCATCTTTCCAGCACGCAGAACTTTTTTTTGCCCATCCAGACGCAGTTGGAGCGAAACGTTCTGGTGGTCTTATTGGTTGAAACTAGATAACGAACCCGAAACCATTATTTGAGCGGTGTGGGGAGAAGGACTAGATAATTGAACACTTTATTTGCTGATTTTTGGCAGCTCTGCAAGCACTTTCGCCAATTCGGTTCGATGACCAGACATTTTCAAGTGGCCTCGTTTCGATGGGTGCGTTTGAGTTCTTGTTTTTATGTACGCAAAGTTTTCAGCTAGTATCAGTAAGACACGTATTTTTTTCGGTGAGAATTAATAGCTTTGAAGCGCTGTGACAGGCATCTAGTTGAAGCTAATGAATCGTTCCTAAAAGTTAATGATGGAAGCATTATGTTATGGATCTCTGGTGCCAGCGTTGGAAAAGTGCATGCCATGAAGTTCATTAGAACAAACTTTCCGATTCATAATGAGGTTTGGCAAACTTTTTCATCACTGCCTGTTGCTATATTTTCATAAGTTTTTGTCATTCCTATAATTGTTGAGAACAGTATAATTAACAGCTAAAAAATGTTTTTTTTTTCCATTTAATTCCACTTAAGTCTTTAGTGGGAATGACACTAATGAAGACTGCACATTGTAGTTTATACAGTGTCATAGATACCAACATAAATTAAGTGGAAGATATTTTTTTTTTGCTGATTTTACTTTGTACCGTACGCGTGATAATGTTTGCACCATTGAGCAATGTCAAAATCAAAAAAAAAATCTCCAATATTTCGTTTTCGAGTTTTTTTTTTTATTTATTCAAACGGGGGATGTTTCTCAGGCTACAAAATGGTGAGTTGACAACCTGGAAGGAGCGGAATACCTAGCCCTGGTCTTCACAAGTTCCTACTTCACGCCTCCCCGAGTCATATGATAACAAAAGACTACCAGCTAAAATATGGACACATCTGGGTGGCGTAGCCTGGCCAATGTTGCCAGTCCGGTAATAGCAAAGTGAAGAGGTGCGACGCGAACACTGGCGCGGTAACCATAGTACGGTGATAGAGGAAATGCTTCACCAAACCCGAGCGTCTGTTCACCATGGAGGTGCGGCTCAAAACGGCGTCTTTTCTCCATGTTAGGAGCGGCTGATTACCGTCCTAGTGCCAGCGTGGGACTCTAAACAGGGCTGTGCACGATGGTCCCCCGGCGAGACAGAGGGTTGGGGCAGGTCCAACAACCGCCCTGAAAAAAAAAACAAAATTGCAAATACTAAAGAAAGAAATACGAATCGGAACAATCGGCACAGACCTACGCGACGAAATAAGGACTACGATTGGAAACTCGGAACATGGAACTGCAAATAGCTCGGCTTCCCGGGCTGCGATAGGTTAACCGAGATTGCGAGGCGATGGAAAATCTGTACTGCGTAAACGACACACGGAAGCTCTACGAGAAGCTAAATAGTTCGCGCAAAGGCTACGTGCCGCAAGCCGATATGTGCAAGGACTTGGACGGTAACCTTCTCACGAACGAGTGTGAGGTGATTGAGAGGTGGAAGCAGTACTATGACGAGCACCTCAACGATGAAGCAGCAGAAAACTAGGGTGGCACGGCAACATACCTTGGAGCACGCGAAGAAGACGACAGGCTACCGGCCCCTGATCTTCAAGAAGTTGAGGAGGAGATCGGTCGGCTGAAGAACAACAAAGCAACTGGTGTAGATCAACTACCAAGTGAGCTATTAAAATACGGTGGTGAAGCACTGGCTAGAGCGCTGCACTGGGTAATTGCAAGGATTTGGGAGGAGGAGATATTACCGGAGGAGTGGATGGAAGGTGTCGTATGCCCAATCTACAAAAAGGGCGACAAGTTGGATTGCTGCAACTACCGCGCGATCACACTGCTGAGCGCCGCCTACAAGGTACTCTCCCAAATTCTATGCCGCCGCCTATCACCATTTGCAAGAGAGTTCGTGGGGCAATATCAGGCGGGATTCATGGGTGTCCGCGCTACCACGGACCAAATTTTTGCGATTCGGCAGGTTCTGCAGAAATGCCGCGAATACAACGTGCCCACACATCATTTGTTCATTGATTTCAAATCCGCATACGACACAATCGATCGAGATCAGCTATGGCAGATTATGCACGAGTACGGATTTCCGGATAAACTGACGCGATTGGTCAAGGCGACGATGGATCGAGTGATGTGTGTTGTTCGAGTATCGGGGACACTCTCGAGTCCCTTTGAATCTCGAAGGGGGTTACGGCAAGGTGATAGACTTTCGTGTCTGCTATTCAACATCGCGTTAGAAGGTGTGATCAGAAGAGCTGGGATAGACACGAGTGGCACGATCTTCAGGAAATCCCTCCAGCTTCTTGGCTTCGCCGATGACATTGACATCATGGCACGGAACTTTGAGACGATGGCGGAAACATACATCAGACTGAAGGTTGAAGCTAGGCGGATTGGACTTGCTATCAACGCATCAAAGACAAAATACATGAAAGGAAGAGGTTCTAGGGAAGACAATGTTAGCCTCCCACCCCGAGTTCAGATTGACGGTGACGCAATCGAGGTGGTCTGACTGTCTACAAGACGCTGATTAGAACGGTGGTGCTCTACAGCCACGAGACTTGGACTATGCTCGTGGAGGAACAACGCGCCCTTGGTGTTTTCGAACGGAAGGTGTTGCGTACCATCTACGGTGGAGTGCAGATGGATGACGGAACGTGGAGGAGGCGAATGAACCATGAATTGCACCAGCTGCTGGGAGAACCATCCATCGTCCACATTGCAAAAAATGGGCACGTCGTAAGAATGCCGCACGACGACCCAGTGAAAATGGTTCTAGAAAGCGACCCAACAGGAACAAGAAGAAGAGGCGCGCAGCGGGCAAGGTGGATCGACCAAGTAGAAGGCGACTTGCGGACCCTTCGCAGACTACGAGGTTGGCGAAGTGTGGCCATGGATCGAGTAGAGTGGAGACGACTTCTTCGGACAGCAGAGAACAACAAGGCCTTAGTCTGATTGGTAAGGTAAGTATGTTTCTCAGAGTCTTAAACTATGTTAATCATCGATCGAGTTTCCACTTGCTGCAATCACGGCCTCCACACGCTTCCGGAATAATGTAGTCTGGATCCATTTCTCTCCAGGTACGGGTCAATGTTTGTCTGAGGCTTGCTGTACTCGGGTGGCGTTTAGAACAGGTCTTGGCCTTCATGACGCGCCATATTGAGTAATCCAGCGGATTAAGATCGGGGCTGGATGGCGGCCACATATCCTTTGCCCAGAACGGAAAATGTTCCTGCAACCACTTCTGAGTGCGGTTTGAGATGTGGCACGGAGCCCCATATTGTTGAAATACAACATTTGGCTTCGGACCGTACTGTTCTTTGATCCACGGAAGAACATACCGTATGCGTGATAATGTTTGCACCATCGATTCACCTGTGCCTTGGTTTTCTTTGCATGCACGTAACCTATAGCTCATACCGTAGTAGGCTGTGTATAAAAGAAAATGATTTACTTAGTTTGACAATTGCACCACGACGAAGTGGCAGCGTATTTGTGATTTGTAGTTCTCAAAAAGACATTTCAATCGCCGTGGGAGTGTCCCGGTGGACCGTCAAAAGGGTTTTAGATCGAGAAAAAAAAGGACAACTATCCGCGAAGGTGGCCACAGGTCGTCCGAGGTCAGCTCGGGTTCCGAGGGTTATCACTGCTACCAAAAGGAAGATTCGGGTGAATCCAGTGCGTTCAATAAGGAAAATGGCAAAGGAACACGGGATCAGTGACTTTATGGCACGGAAGATCGGAAAAAAAAAAACTCACATGATTACCAACCGCATTCGGGAGCTACGAGTCGAACGATGCAAGGAAATCTTGAACTTCCTTAAGCGAAAAAATCCGGTAATCCTGTTCACCGACGAGAGCATGTTTACCGTCGATCCCGTATCAAATTCCAGAACCGACCGGTATATTATTTCTCTTCCGGTAAAACACGTGGCCGACGAGCACAAGAACGTGTTTCTGACCAAGCATCCTGCTAGCGTTATGGTGTTAGGATTTGTGGCTTCCGATGGCAAAAAAATGGACCCGGTGTTCATTCCAGAAGGCGACAAGGTCAAGCTCATCGACAATGCTATCATTATTGTAAGTAAATTTTAAATTTACAACTAAACTGAAGTAAACTGAAGTGAGTGTGATAAAATTGAATTGCAGTGTTCACTCGGCTGTCTAGAAAAGCAGATCCCTCTCGATGTGTGCCACGCGATCGTCTGTTTTCTCGGCAGCAACCATTGCACAGTGGGGATTTTGGCAGCAAAAAGGCTTGAAATTGTCTGCCGCTCAAACCATACATTATAACATACGATTTTCTGTGGGAAAAATGTCAAGAATTTTATTCTGAATATTTTCAATGGGCGCACGCGGTGATAAGTGCATGTGTGGAGCCTATTTTGCCCCAAAATCCCATATTTTCTGTAGTTCTTTCCCATTATGTTACTTCACTGATCCAAATAGTCAGTACCCTTTATCAGAAGTAGCCAATTTGTCTTCTAGTAGTCAGCTTGTGCCTTTTAAAAACTATTGATAACATTTATAGGAGAGCATGGGGTCAAATAAGCCAGATTTTGTAATAAAATATAAAAATTTTCCGAATTTAAACTCAATATTAAAAAATTAAAAAAGAGATGCTCAGAAAGTGGATTACAATAGTCTAAAGGACAAAACTGATTCAAATGCATGTTTTAAGCGTATTTTGCCCCGGTATCTCATATAAAAACAATTAACTTTTTTTGAAAGATTTCTGATGACTGAACAGTTTCTGCCGCTGAAATGCTAATACGAGATTTAGGTTTTCTTGCGGTAAAAAGGAATCTAAGCATCAAATGTGCTTGTTTTCATACTGCGGACAAATATATACATGTTTAGCGCCTGATTTACCCCAAAATCCTCTTTCAATTGAAAGCATTTAAACTGGTTTATTGGCTTAAATAGAAAATAACTTTCTTTGGAAATTTCCAAACATGGGTCATTCCAGCTCAAGTGGGTACACCACCTGTGGTCGATGTCACCGATTTGAGCCAAACTTGGCCAAAATGCTTATTTTGGAATTCTGAACAAACACCTTTTTTGATTTTGCTCTAATGTGCCTAGATCCTTCTGGGCTACAACCCTGGATATTCAGGATTTTTAAAATTTTAACTTTCAGAAGAGATTACTCCACAACCAAATAAGCTATTCGTGATCTTAGAACGTCAACTTGAAGGTTTTTAATGTAGATTCTTATATGTGTAAAAACGTTTTGTTTTTGTTATAGTAACTACAGTAAACAGACTGATAACCGGAAAGTATCCAAATTGTCAAAAAATGGCCTATTACACCATGCGCGGGATTTTTGGTTTCTTAATATTTTGGGCTCAAATTTTCATCACACTTTGGAAAACTCTTCTACTTTATGTGTTTCCAAGGGCAAATGATTTGGACAATCAGTTTTTGAGATACGGTCAGATGAGTGAGAGGTAGTTTTGAACTTTTCTGGTGAAAAATCAATGCTATTTAATATATTTTTATTTTTTCTTGAATTCCTCTACGCTGATGGCACAATAATATTTTTATGTTATTTTTCACATGTTCTTGGCTGGATTCTCATTCTTTGAAATCATAACTACCTCATTTATTTACTTCTGCCCATAATTTAATTGTGGTTCTAAGAGTGAAAAATACGTTCCTATGGGATACAGCCAAAACGTGAAGTACGATGAAATCCGATAGATTGTCAGGTATATAAAATAACAGTTGTGGATGACAGCTGCTACTTGGATAGTACCCTTATTTGAGTAATTAATCTCACGAGCAAGAATACTTTTTTTATTATAGTTTTAAAGAAAAATCATTTTTTTTTCATTTTTTGAAAACACACTTTCCATTCATGAACGTAACTGTCATGTTCTTCTTATACGCATTTGAAGCTACGCATAGGAAACAGTTGCAGGCTTTTAATTAGTCTAAGTATTAGTATATATTTTTACACAAGTACAGTGCAAATATGTGTAATATTAATGACGCCAATTTATAAAACCACATGATATATGAATTTGTTCAAGTTTGAGGGGAATATAGGGTAAAATGGAGTTTTACAGAGGTCACCATAATATGGGGCTCGTACCATTCGATTCCTTTGATAATTCTACGATGATTAAGTGCATATTGGTTCATTGATTATAATACCAATTAAAATTTCCCCTTGATTTATATAGGTTTTTTAATTTGAGGGGAGATCAGGCAAAATAGACCATTTCCTGAATTCTGACCACGACAGGACCATCACCATTTGATTCTCCGGACATTTTTACATAAGTACAGTTCAAGTGCGTGTCGTATTAATGAAGCCAATGTATAAAACCACATGATACATGAGTTTGTTTAGGTATGAGGGGAGTACAGGGTAAAATGGGATTTTACAGTGGTCACCACATGGCGAACTTCACACCATTCGATTCCTTGGATAATTGTACAATAGTAAAGTGCATAAAGTTCAATATTTTGTCCGTCAAATTCTGCTTTCCGTGTGTTTAATCTTGTTTTTATAGGCCGAGGGGAAATCGGGTAAAATGGATCACTTCCTGACGTCTGATCAAAGTAAAAGTAGCTCCATTCAACTCTCCAACTCTTTTTACAAGGATAAAGTTTACATTGGTTCAATCTAAGCGCACCAAGCTCAATTTCTGGATGATAATTATATTTTTCTTCCAATATCAGGGGTAAATCGGGCAAAACGGACCACTTCTCGAAATTAACCCTAAACGGGACCATCACCAATCGATTCTACGATTTTTTTTCACATAAGATAGGCTATTTCGCAGAACTCTTACCGTGCGCCGTCTAATTATATGCGATTTTGGGTCGATTTTTCCCCACTGTGCGATGGCTTGGAAGCAGTTACTCAGAAAGTGTTCACAACATTTCGCATTTCGCACAGCTGTAACCTCGATCATTCCCGAAAAGATCCCCTTCTTTCGGATGGTTCTGGAATTGCACCATCAAACGATGCAGGAACGTACGGTTGAATGAATTTTTTCCAAGTGATGACTCTTCCACCAACTGACAGTTTCAGTGGTTTGCTGTCGGTACTGACGCAAGTTATTCCGATCTTCATCTATTCGCAAGGTCTGGAGAAGGCTGGGCTGTTTTCAGACTGTTTTGACAACGTTTTATGAATTTGAGGACCACGCTCACTTTACTCTTCTCCACCAGATGCTCAGTCGTTGATGGTATCCGTTCCACCGGACGCGCTGGTTCTTCTAAAGAACTACATTTTACTGAAATCGACCTCGCTTCGGTCGTTAACATCGCTTGATTTTTTCCTCCAACTTCGTTTATCCTTCGAGATATCCTTGTCATAAATTTGGTTTTTATTCACTACTAGCTGAGTGTGCCCGGTCTTGCTCGGGATTCAATATTAGCTTGAGTTTATGCGCCGATTTAAAAAAAAGCATGCTATATTGTACGTAGCCCCCCCTATTATCTAAGGGGCTACCCCCTATGATTATCTCCTTATACCCCCACACTCGCCCCCACATGCATAATTTGGTTCCATTTGCTTGATTAGTTCTCGAGTTATGCAGAAATTTCTTTTTCATTTGTATGGGAGCCCCCCCTTACAGAAGGGGGAGGGGTCTCGAACCATCATAAGAACCTTCCACGGCCCCAAAAACCCCTGTATACAAATTTTCACGCCAATCGGTTCAGTAGTTTCCGAGTCTATAAGGGTCAGACAGACAGACAGACAGACAGACAGACAGACAGAAATTCATTTTTATATATATAGATGAGGATCCATCCTTAAAGTTCAATTTGTAAACAAAGGAGATTTTATGATACACTTTTAAAAGCCTAAAAGGCAACAATATATGCATTTTACTCTCATTTAAAACCGTATGGTTTTATGATTGCTTTTATAATGATAGAACAGGTTTATAGAGTATTTTATCAAGCCATTAATAAAAAATTGCTAATGAAGTTTATGATTGATTTTAAGAACAGTTTTATGGTGGGATTGAGAACTACTTTAAATTTAATTTTAAAACAAGACAGTTTTTGACTTCTCGCCAGACTGTAAAAGGTTTTTAAAACAGCGAAAAGGTGAACTACTAAGCATAAACGTTTTACACTGTGAAATGCTGTATTTAAACTAAATGGATAATTCATTGCCATTATAAAACCATCATAAATCAGAGTGGATGCCAAATGATTGCAGAATTGTTTCTTGGGCAGAGTTATTCAAATTCAATAACACACATGACAGGAATACCCATCCAAATGCACATAGATGGAATTGCAATACAAAAGTCACAGTTTATAGTAAAACTCAGCCTCGACCATCTATATAACCTGCACATGGAAACGAGGAAAGAACTGGGCTTCATTCGCTTAAAAGCGGAAAGCTTTCAATTACTCCAATGGTCGTTATTTGGAGGATTGACGATCATTCTTTTCATAATCGGCATAGCCATTTTTTTGAGTCTCTTCTTTCACAGGAAATCTAATGTAAAGCTTCAAAAAGTAAAACAGGATTACGAGGAAACGCAAATCGGTACACAGAATTTACCTTTGGAGGAAATTCAGACGGAGCCTTATTTCTAAAGGAGGGCAAGTTAACCGACCAGCCAAGCAGCAAAGCCAACGACCGATCGACCCGTCAACTCAGCGATATCGATGCGATTGGGAACAACGGAAACGAGGTGCTGACAAGGCAGCACCGACCAACGTACATCGGTTAGGAGTAGGGTAAAATTTAATGAAATAAATTAGTCTGTATTTAGCAATCAAGTGTGGTTGAAGTTCTCTTTTAAAAGAACCTCCCGTATGTTAAAACATAACTCACGCAATAAGCTAATATGCACTAAGCAATAAGCTTGAAATGCGAATAAGAAGAAGGAAGAATCAGTGAACTTGTACACTTAGTAGAGCAAGCCAATCCCAAGCTTCTTCCACGTGGTCCTCAGTGTAACTTCAATAATACTAATCAATCAAGGGAAATACTTAACGAACATACCCAGAAGATGTAACGGCTGCACGTCTACCTACATACATTACTCTCGCTACAATGTAGGACTTGTACCAACTACGAATATGTGCAACTTGGTGACACACTGCAAAAACCACTGACACTTTAATTAAATCGTGTACGTCACTGTTTTCACTGTATGACTACGGCACTAATTCCCGGCATATGTTCCGATTTTGGATCCATAACTGAAATCTAGGACTGCAACATCTTCTGTCTGATTTGTTTTTTAGGCAAATGGTACTGTATGGATTAAATTCAGTGCTGCTGCAATACCATCCACTACACACTACACACTATACATAAGACCCCAACAGGAAGAGACGCCAAACCACGTCGCAGCATGAGCGTGCAGACACGTAATGTAAATCAACGAAAGAGGAGCTGCCTTCATCCTGAACCACGCGGAATTGAAAACAAATTTGAAATTTATCACACGAACTATCGTCGGTGCCTTATTCTTTGCCTTTGCTTCGATCCGCTTTTATGTATATTTAATACCGAGGGAAAGCTGTATGTCGGATTGTAGGCACTCGATGTGACAGTGAACCCATAAATAGTGGCATATGTGGAAACCGCCGGTTTATTACCGCCTGAAAGCACTCTCGGTGTACGTGACGCAATCAGTGCAGCAAAATGGCAATTTTTACCAGTGTGCATGAGAAGCGTGTCGAGTGGGTGGGATGAGCCAAAGGGAAAACACAGCAGTTCGCAAAATACAATTACAATTTTCCGTCTTGGTTAACCAGAAACATGTGTCGCTCAAACCGAAACCAAATTGTTGCCGGGAGGAAACGCTATGGTTTCGATGGGAAAATTATGTTGCGTGCCATATTGCACATTGTTGCATCACTGCGAGCGAGCAGTTTATTTTGGAACAGATAATCTATTGTCTAAAATAAATGTCTTTGTTGTTAAAGTTTCTATTTAGAGTGCATGTTTTCGTTTCGACGAATTATAGAAAATAACAAAGGAAATTGTCGATCATTTCCAACATTTCCATTAGATGCATTTACCGGTTGTCTACGCATCGAATGCTATTGGAATTGTGAACTAAATCACAACGGGGACCACTAATGATTGTTATTCCCCACGTTGATCGGCGGATTGCCTTCGAGTCAAAGCAACACGAGTTTCCCCGTAGGCTCTCTATATTGTCGAGAGCAGCGATAGGCGAAGCTAACCCGACTCAATAGTTTCATAAATTAATTCCAAGGAGAGGACAGGGAAAAAACCTCATCAGCATCATCAATCTCAGCGATTGATTCGTGCGGAAGTTGTTATTTGATTTGCCGGAAGCGATCGGAAATCCAACATTCCATCTTCTTGTTACCCAAACCGAACCGTTCGATGATGGAATCAAGCAGTAGAAGCCTGAATCTTCACTTCTGAGTACGATGATTGCTCAGGGAATCGAGCCGAGAAAAACAACTCTCCAGAAAAGCCCTCAAGGACCAAATTACAAATTCAATGTGCACCAGGCAAGGCCAAGTGCCATAATTCGAAGCCGCTCTCCGGAGGCTATGAAAATGAGGAAGAGAAAAGAAGAATGAATTTCGTACCTAACCGTCTTGGATGCGAGATGTACGACGATGTTGAAGCAAGTGCTTTCTACCCAGGCTTGTTTCTTGCAATCATTACCACCCACCCCCATCACTACTCATTGTCATCGTCTGGTTTGGTGTCGGTTGCGGGGTGTATCCCTTCACCTTGTTCGCATGTTTTATGATTTTTTCAAGTGGTGGTTTGCTTGTTTCTTTTCCTGTATCACAGCACTTATCGATAAAAGTCTGATGATGTTCAGGTTTTTTTTTTCTTTCTGACGGGATTATTGTATTATAATATTTTTGTGGATATAATTTAAATTCTGCGAAGATCATTAATACAGGCTTGCTGGGACAGTTTTGAGCTAAGCCTTTACCACATAATCATATGCTATTTTCTTAGATTGAAACGCAGAGTTGCTATTCTCCTCAGTATAAACGAAGTGTGGAGATGAAAAGAACACTGCACTCACGTAAACAGTTCACCTCACTTGAGTGCGATACAAACGACCTCTCGTGCATCCGCACCAGTATCGCGAGACTGAGCTCAGCAAAAATCACCGTAGAGAAGTGTAGAGAAGTGTACTGGTTCAAAATTTTCAACAATTGTTGTTTTCCGCAGTTTTTTTTTTTTTTTTTTTTTTTTTTTTAACTCTTTATTTGTTCCAAATTCAAAATAAATTACATTTCATTTTAACCTAGGTGCTCCTGTTACTGCAGTAACGTACCAGCCTTAATTGTTATGATATATATCTAAGTGTTTTTACATTGTTCATGTCTTGGCAATTCAGTATTTTAAACAGGTTTTTTAACCTGCATGTCAGTATAACAATTGATATCTTAAAACTAAAAACTAAAACTAAATCTTATCTAAGTATAAAGGGAATTAATCGTTGCAATTGAGGATTGCAACGATTTTTGCCTGAAATTATTAATTATTTTGTTGGACATTTGTGCTAAAGTCTCAACATTCGAAATTCTATGTACTTCGGTTGTACTGTACCAGGGAGGCAACTTCAAAATCATTTTCAGAATTTTGTTCTGAATCCTTTGAAGTGCTTTTTTCCTGGTAGTGCAGCAACTAGACCATATTGGCACAGCGTAAAGCATGGCCGGTCTAAAAACTTGTTTAAATATTAGAAGTTTATTCGTCAGGCAAAGTTTGGATTTCCTGTTTATAAGAGGATACAAACATTTTATATATTTGTTACATTTGGCTTGAATGCCCTCAATGTGATCTTTAAAAGTTAATTTTTGGTCAAGTATTAATCCAAGATATTTCACTTGGTTTGACCAGGAAATTGGAACTCCGTTCATAGTGACTATGTGACTACTACTAGGTTTCAAAAACGAAGCTCTAGGCTTATGTGGAAATATTATAAGTTGAGTTTTGGAAGCGTTGGGAGAAATCTTCCATTTTTGTAAATAAGAAGAGAAAATATCTAAACTTTTCTGCAGTCTGCTGCAAATAACACGCAGACTTCTTCCTTTAGCGGAAATGCCTGTGTCATCAGCGAACAAAGATTTGTGGCAACCCTGAGGCAAATCAGGGAGGTCCGAAGTGAAAATGTTATACAATATAGGCCCAAGAATGCTACCCTGAGGGACTCCTGCTCTAACAGGTAGTCGATTAGATTTGGAATTTTGATAATTTACCTGCAGAGTTCTGTCAGTTAAATAATTTTGAACTAATTTCATAATATAAAGTGGAAAATTAAACTTTTTCAATTTAGCAATCAAACCTTCATGCCAAACACTGTCGAATGCTTTTTTTATGTCTAGAAGAGCAACTCCAGTTGAGTGGCCTTCAGATTTGTTTGAACGAATTAAATTGGTAACTCTTAAGAGTTGATGAGTAGTTGAATGCCCATGGCGAAATCCAAACTGCTCATCTGCAAAAATTGAGTTCGTATTGATGTGAAGCATCATTCTATTCAAAATTATTTTTTCAAAAAGTTTACTTATTGAAGAAAGCAAACTTATTGGACGGTAGCTAGAAGCTTCAGCTGGATTTTTATCCGGCTTCAAAATTGGAACAACTTTTGCATTTTTCCATTTATCAGGAAAGTATGCCAAATGGAAACATCTGTTAAATAATTTTACCAGGAAAGACAAGGTACTCTCTGGGAGTTTTTTGATGAGGATATAGAAAATTCCATCATCACCTGGAGCTTTCATATTTTGAAATTTTTTAGTTATAGACCTTACTTCGTCCAAATCAGTCCCCCAGGAATCATCAAAAATATTTTCCCGAGAGAAAATATTCCGAAAATCCCGAGCAACCTGATTCTCAATAGGACTAGTAAGACCCAAACTGAAATTATGGGAACTCTCGAATTGCTTAGCAAGTTTCTGAGCTTTTTCCAAATTTGTGATCAAAATTTTACCACCTTCTTTAAGCGCTGGAATAGGCTTTTGAGGTTTTTTCAAAATTTTTGTGAGTTTCCAAAAGGGTTTGGAACTCGGGTCTAATTTAGAAATATTATTTTCAAAAGTTTTGTTCCTCAGGGCAGAGAATCGCTTTTTAATTTGTTTTTGCAAATCCCGCCAGATAACCTTCATGGCAGGATCGCGTGTTCTTTGATATTGTCTCCTACGGACATTTTTAAGACGGATCAAGAGCTGAAGATCATCGTCTATTATAATTGAATCGAATTTAACCTCGCATTTTGGTACTGAGGCAGCTCTTGCTTCAACTATAGAAGTAGTCAGAGATTCAAGAGCATAATTAATTTCATCTTTGGTTTGCAAAGGAATGTTTGGATCGAAGTTATATTCCATAAATGTTCGATACTGCTCCCAATCAGCTCTATGGTAATTGAAAGTAGAGCTGTTGGGATTACAAATTATTTCTTGGGATATTTCAAAAGTTACTGGAAGGTGATCAGAACCGAAGTCAGCATGGGTAACCAATTGGCTACAAAGTTGACATGAATCAGTTAAGACCAAATCAATAGTGGAGGGATTTCTTGCAGAAGAAAAGCATGTTGGGCTGTTTGGATATTGAATAGTGTAATAACCTGCAGAACAATCATCAAACAGAATATTACCATTGGAATTGCTTTGAGCATTATTCCATGAGCGGTGTTTTGCATTAAAATCACCAATAATGAAGAATTTAGACCTATGACGGGTAAGTTTCTGGAGGTCACCCTTGAGAAAATTCTTTTGCTGGCCTACGCATTGGAATGGCAAATAGGCAGCTATAAACGTAAGTTGTCCAAATTTTGTTTCAACAGAAACTCCCAAAGTTTCAAAAACTTTGGTTTCAAATGAAGAAAGAATTTTATGTTTGATTCGCCTATGAATAATGATGGCAACGCCACCACAGGGTCCATCAAGACGATCATTTCTATAAATCAAGTAATTTGCGTCCTTCTTAACCTTATGGTCAGGTTTAAGGAACGTTTCAGTTATAACGGCAATATGCACGTTATGAACTCGCAAAAAGTTAAATAGCTCGTCTTCATTATCTTTAAGAGATCGAGCATTCCAATTTACAATATTTAATGCTTTAAAATCCATTACTGAATTTTAAAGTCATGACAATATTATTTGCAAATTTTACTCCAGTTTGAATAGCATCAAACATGGAGTTAGATTTAAGCATATCAGAAATCATGTCAATTAATGATTTCTGTAAAAATTCCATTTTGGGGGCAGTAATGCTTCCTAAGTCAAAATTGTCAAAATTTCCGTTAGAACGTTGGTTAGTATTTTGATTTCTACCCGTTGCAATAGCAGCATAGGTAGCTCCATTAACTCGCTGAACATTGTTAGCAGCGAGGGGAGTAGGTACAGATGAAAAATTTGAAGCAGGGGTGATATTTGTACCTACGGGTACGAATGTAGAATTTGTTCCTCGCTGACCGTTGTTAACAGCAGAGGAATTTGTACCTGGTCGGAAACGTGGAGCGTTTCCTACCTGATGGTTAGAACGAGATTGTAGGATCGCTTTGCGAGTCTTACATTCCCAAAAATTGGATTTGTGGTTTTCACCACAATTTGAACATTTAAATTTCTTAGGATCTTCCTTCACAGGACAGTCGTCCTTTGCGTGAGAGGAATCACCACAATTCATGCATTTAGCTGGCATGTAGCAATTTTTAGTTCCGTGACCCCATCCCTGGCACTTACGGCACTGGGTGAGGTTTTGGAAATTTCCTCCAGTCTTCCTGAAGTGTTCCCACTTCACTCGGACATGGAGCAGAAGGCTAGCTTTTTCTAAGGCCTTAAGGTTGTTTAGTTCACTAGACTTGAAGTGGACTAAATAAAAATCATTAGAAATCCCGTTGCGCGAATCGCCAGGACGGGATTTCATTTTCATTTTGATTACTTGGAGTGGCACAACTCCAAGTAATTTTGCCAGTTCATCTTTGATCTGATCCAGGGATTCACCACTGGGCAGTCCTTTCATGACAACCTTGAACACACGTTCAGTTTTGGTGTCGTAAGTAAAAAATTTGTGCTTCTTCTCAGTAAGATACTTGAGAAGACATTTAAATCCGTCCAAGGTTTCAGCCAATACACGGCATTCACCCCGACGTCCAATTTGTAGTGAAAACTTAACTTTCACGAAATTCAAAAGTTCCATGCGAAGAGCATGGAAATCGGTAGTGGTTATCACAATAGGGGGAATCTTTTCCTTCTTGGCATTAAGCCGGGAAAGTTTACTAGAATTTTTCTTGGATGATGGATCATTCTCATCATCCGTGAGCAAATCAAATTGATTACTCAAATTAATTTCATCAGAAGGGGGGTCAAGAGTTTGCCCCTTTCTTTTGCGTTTAGGCGCCATGGCGGCAGTAAATTTTTATCCAAATCGACTTCCAAGCAGATTACTATAAGAATCTGAAGGATCGAAGAGGAATTTTCCAAATCGATATCCAAGAAGGATTACCTCGGGTAGGGTCCAAACAAGGATCGAAGAGGAATAAGAGTTGAACAAGGTAGAAAATTTTTACAGGTTGAGCACTGAAAAGTGCTGTTTAAATTTGTTGTAGCTTTAGGTAGTAGTAACACTTCCTTCAGCAAAAAGCAAATAGATCCGCACGGCAAGAGAGCACGATGCGGACTGATTGTTTTCCGCAGTGTTTGCATGTATCTATAGCTTACTGTAAGGGCTCATCCACAAATTATTCAATTTAGAGTGATTTTTTTACCCTCGTCACCACCTTGTAAGACACTGAATGATTTTTAGTTGACCCTAAGCCCCCTCCCCCACAATATTATAGTAAGATTTCTAAATTCTCAGAAATTGGTTGAATGTTGAGTTTGGATTATTTGTTTATACATTAGTGATAGTGGTCTGCCACCGCTTGTGGCACGGAAATTCCGATAGCAGTAGACTCTCTTCTTTGTTTGTCTTGATCAATCTTAATAATCTCTGATTGTCCCCAACACGTCGCTGTATGAAGGGCCAAAAACGGATTGGGTGGATCGATAGGTAAAGTCGCCTATACGCATCTACGGGACAGTAAAGAATTTCCTTCCAGCAACATGATCAAAAAGACGAGCCTCTAACCAGAAAGATGCATCAATGAGTGGGGAGAAGAGCCCGTCCATTACCCACGAAATGTTATCATAAGGGAGTTGGCATCAGCGTTGCCAGATGTACCGATTTATCGGTGTTTGAATTTTATACCGATAAATAGATAAGGTACCTCAGAATACCGATTTTTGAGATTTGATACCGATTCACACCGATTTTGACGTAGGACTACGTATTTCGGGAAGATGGGGTTACACTTTATGAAAACCGACAGATGAAATTATGAAAGATTTTGAACGTTAATAACTTAGCTGCCCCTCGACCAATTTCAAATAAATTATCACCAATCGATCAGAAACATTTCTACGCATCGATAACAATGCTTTTGACTGTTGATTTTCAAATTGAAACTATTGAAAAGGTGGTGAATTTCAGGCATTGTCCAAACGCTTCAAAATACCTAACAATTCCACCAATTACGTACATGCATATGCTGCTTCCCCAACACAGTCATCAGAGAATGGTTCCTAGATGAAACAAGCCGAAGTGACATTTGCCTCCGATCTTCGGGCGTGTACGTATAGGGAGGATGCAATTGCGGAACATTTTGCTGCCAATTCAGAACCACACGCCCCCAACGACCACACAAAATGCTCTCCGTTTTTTTCCTTGGATTTGTTTTCCGTGTTGAGCACCAATGCTACCCACACCTGAACCCTACCTATCGACCCATCAGCTCATGAACCGGAGACCAACGGCTTTACTTCCCTTTCGAGATGTTATGCCTCAGAACATCCCAGTGGCGCTGACTGGGATTGAACCCAGGTAATTACGCTTGCCTGAGTGAGAGGTAATTACGCTTACCACTACACCACCGGTGCCGCTGCTCTCCAGAGTTGTAATCCTGTAACCAAACTTGGAAGCAGGGGATACTCTATATAAATTCTATTCTAACTCTTTTCTGAAATGACTTCTAACTTTTCAGGGCCACCAATGTTACGATGCCGTCACCTACACTAAACACGCCAAGCGCAAAACCGTCACGGTCATGGATGCCGTCTACACTCTGAAGCGACAGGGACGCACTCTGTACGGTTTCGTGGATTAAAACTTATCACCAACGTAACAAAACGGCCCTTTTTAGGGCCACCAAGTTCATTTCATAGAAGAGTTAGAATAGAATTTATATAGAGTAACCCATGATTCACCCATTCAATTTGTCACTAAATACATCAAAATGATACAAAAATCAAATAATTTGTTAGGGAAATAAATTTTGTTCTATTTGTAGTCTTATCGGTGGGTTCAATTTATTCCGTTTCACTTTCATAAACTTAGAAACCCTCATCGTTGCATTCTCCTGCTGCGCGACATCTTCGAAATCGTCCAAACCGTTAAATAATACAGAATACTTAGAGTACAGACTTAAAGTACAGAGAGTACAAAAGGAGAGGAGCCAGTGTCGCTACTTGATAGCAAACTACTCATGATGGGAGGAGTCTGTGTACTTTACCGGCGTGTTCAAAAAGAAAAGCAATCAAAATTTCATTTGTTACATGCATGAGGCATGTAACAAAAAGTGTGTTGGTGAGTTCTTTGGCTGCTGGTATGCTGGTCACAAATGCCGTGCCAAACTGATTTCCTGCGCAAGTAATATGTATAAACGCGAATAATCACGAGGTCCAGTCATTATAGCAAAGCTAGCCATAAAGAAACCATCACAGTTCAGGGCCACCACAACTTTCTACAAAAGAGTTGAGTTATGAAATTCACTTAATTCCAAAATAATATCCGAAACAACAAACTAGAAAATCGAACAAAAATTTCGTAGTCCTACGTCAACAATGCGGTCGTGTCTTGTACACCACCCTCCAACTATTTTAAGATCAAAATGATTATTGCATGCCTGCTCTCAAATTGTGAGAGACTTTTTTTTGAATAAGTCTAAATTATTCATCTTTAAAAATATTTTATGTTTGATACTCTTTCGACTAGTGTTTCCATTTCCTAGCCGTTTTTGGCTACCAAGGAATCAAAAAACAGCTGGCTTATCCCGGTAATCCCTGTCAACATCATCAAACTAACTCGACGCCGTGAGAAGTACATAATCGCTGACGAGCTGAACGCCAAACACCAGGCTTGGGGCAACAGTCGACGCAACCTAAACTGCACAATCCTGAACGACGACCTGCAAGAGGCTCACTACACTATAATAGCGCCGGACTCTCCCACCCGCTTGAGCCGGTCTGGCGTTCACTCCACCATCCAAATCTTCGTCAGTAACATGGGAGACAACATCTCGCAACCTGTGACCCACCAGGAGCTGAGTTCAGACCACTATCCGGTGGTGGCCGATGTGGGCTAATCCGTCAACTGATTCCAAGCTTCCCGACGCAACTACCATCGTATCAGCTGGGATCAGTTCCAACACTGTGTCGACTCCACTGTCGACTCCACTGTCGACTCCACTGTCGACTCCACTGTCGACTCCACTGTCGACTCCACTGTCGACTCCACTGTTGACTCCACTGTCGACTCCACTGTCGACTCCACTGTCGACTCCACTGTCGACTCCACTGTCGACTCCACTGTCGACTCCACTGTCGACTCCACTGTCGACTCCACTGTCGAC
Source organism: Ochlerotatus camptorhynchus (assembly GCF_037179485.1). NCBI lineage: Eukaryota > Metazoa > Arthropoda > Insecta > Diptera > Culicidae > Ochlerotatus > Ochlerotatus camptorhynchus. The sequence continues at coordinate 2,752,228 of NW_027040802.1, read as the reverse complement.
TCCACTGTCGACTACGATGTCTTTCCGGGGACGCCCGAAGACGTTGACCGGTGTCTGTATTCCATCGAGGAGGTGATATCCCGGTCCAGGAAACAACACGTGCCAGTATCCAGACAGGTGAGCAATACTCTGAACCTTGACAGATCTACCAAAGACCTTATAAGACTCCGTAACACCATCCCAAGGCAGTACCAACGCTCTGGTCTGCCTGTCCTTAAGATCCACTGTAATCGCCTAACAAAAACCATCCAAGCCAGGATGGTGGACCTCAGAAATCAGAACTTTGCTAACAGGATCCGCTCTCTCCCAGATTGTGCAAAGCCCTTTTGGAAACTAACCAAAATTCTTAAAAATAAGCCAAGACCCATTCCACCACTGACCCCACTGGATAGTCCCGGCGACCCAGTGGTTCATCTGATAACTCCTAAAGAGAAGGCTGCCGCGATAGGTCAACACTTCGTCAGCTCTCATAATCTCGTACAAAACATCGGCAGCTCTCACGAAGCTGAGGTTGCTGGAAACGCAACCAATCTCCATCAGATTCCCAATATTTTCCGAGATTACGGCTGACGAACTGTTGGCCTATATCAAATCATCTAAAAACATGAAGGCCCAAAGTTTCGACAGCATCCTGAATCTGGAACTCAAACACTGACTGAAAACTGACAAAGTTACGAGCGTTCAAAACCTAACACTATTTCACTACACATATTTTTTGATTTGTACCTCAGTATAGTCGACAAAGACGTAGTTCTACGTCAAAAAAGTTAGAGGCAAATGAATGCAAATGATTTGCGATGCCTGATCAGGCCTACTGCATTGTTATCCGCTAAGATGATTCTTGGAAAAGATTCGAGTTCAAATAAAAATATAAAAACAATGATGCATTTCTTGAATGTGTGAACCAAACGCTCTGAGTTCTATAAATGTAATTATAGTATGGCATCTATTAAATGGTACATAAAATGTTAATAATGGAAAGGTCTCAACATATAAATCCAATGTTTGCAGTAATCCCGTCCAGTTGGTTGCAAGCTAGTGGTATTGGAACGATCGTGGCATCTAAATACTCCTTTAAAGAGGTGACGAATCATCTTAAGGATCGCACCAAGTTATTTCTAATACAAATTATTTCTTATACAGAGATACAGTTTATATAGGAAGTTTACATGCACACTAGCGCTGCGTAGTGAGAGAGTTCTGAACTAATATTAACACCATTCAAAAGGACATTATCACCTGAACAACTTTGCTGAAGACAGTAACCTTCTATATGGCCACACACTAATCCAGGCCTCTGTCGTTCGGTAAATTTTGGACTACAGAACTGTTCGGTAAAAGTTTAAAAATCAGTGAAAAATCCAATCATTAAAAAAATTATCCCGAACTTGTACAGAAGTTGTTCAGTTTACCCCATTTATTGATGAAAAATAAAATTTATAAATTTTCTTGATTCCTCACGTGTAACGGTCATTTGAAAATTTTACCGAGTTGTTCTGCTGTTCAAAAACCCGGTAAATTCCTACCGACTTCGGTGGTCTGAATTAAGTGTGCAGGATTTCCAGATACAGCTTATATAGCAAGCTCATGTGCACACTAGCGCTGCGTAGTGAGAGAGTTCTGAACTAAAATGGCCACCATCCGAAAGGACTTGGTCACTTGAACAACTTTGCTCAAGACAGTAACTTTCTATATGGCCAGGTTAACGAAATATTCTATGTTGGAGCTAAGATCCATATATTATAACACCCGTCTTAAGTAACATAAAAGTGAAGCGCCTCTAGCGGCATAGGTCCCAATTAAACCTGAATCCAATGACACAGGCTTGTTGTTCTATCCCAGTACAACATATTTGTCCAAGACAGTATAGCTCTATATATTGAAACAAATGGGATAATCCACTACAACCCCTATTAGTGAAAATCCCATAAGCTGTGGGTATCCTTATTCGCGGTTCCTTATTCACGCCCCCGTTACCCCGGCAATAAGGATTCCTGACTGTATACCGCTTTTACTTCATATCATACACAGAACATCATCTGCCGCACAACAAGAATATTCTCCGGCGTTTCCGTTCCCGCAGGAGAAAATACTTAATTTTCACTGGAATCAAAAGCAACGGAAAACTGAGCCACAGATCCAATGAGCGGAATACCGGTTATTAATATGCTTGGAAATAGCCTTTATTCAGCAACAAAAACCTACACTCTAAAAGTTTTCTTCAAAAATGTTATCGAGTGGAAATGCTGCAAAATCGCCTCCAGAAAAAACTACACGGAAACCGCAAAATACGCAAAAATGACTATAAAGGACTCAATTTTGGCTATGCAGTATGCATATTCGGCTAAAACGGGACTACACCTAAAATGTGTGTATTTTTACACCTCTTATGAGTATCTGTTTCTCATAAATGCATATATTTTATGCATTTTTGTACTAGCAATTATGTACTCATAAATGTGTAAAATTTTAGTCATTTTATGGGTAGTCCCGTTTTCTTTCAAAAATGCGGTCTTTATAGTCATAACAGAGTTTTTTGCGATTACCTTGTAGGAAAATCATGACGATAAAGAAATTTAGACGAACAATTTGACAGCAGATCAACTTTCGCGTCCATTTAGAAGCAGAGCACACTTCGATACTGCCAATCGGAGTCATTTAACACAGCTAGCTGATAAACACTCTGCACATCCCTAGAAAATCCACGCTTGAGCATCGTTCAAGCATAAGTCGTAAAATTTTCGAATAATGCTGCGTACACTTAAACTATGCGGATACTTTGTCAACAAATTATGCACGATAGGAAGGAAAGCATCTTTGGAAAGTCATCCATAAAAAGTGGTGGGCTGTGATGCTTTTCTCTAGAGTGAAGGGAATATTGATTGTTTGATGATGGAGATAAGAGTGATTTTGTGATTGAGGGCCATCATAAATTGTATATATTATTTTTCAAATTTTCTGTGATGAGTCGTTTAATAGAAAGTGTCGATGCAGCTTTAAGTAATTTTACAAAAGAAGAGTGAAGATTGTGTATTTTATTAGTGATGGAAGATGGAACTACAAAACCGAAACAATTATTTAGTATAGGGATCATTTGAACACCTTTCTTACATATTCAAATACTATGATGGTAGGTGTTATCTTCAATGCAGGGGAAAATAATGAAAATAATTTGATCTAAGAATAGAGAACTCAAGAGCACTTGTCCGGTGACAACAACGATTACACTTCAAAGGAATAAAAGAGGTCGTAAAGCAGTTCGTATTTATGAATCCTGTTTCACTTTTACCGCTTTATTATCTTGGTTTCCGTAAAAGCATTTCACCAGCACAGATTGTTTGTAGTTTGTTTTCTGTCTTTTTGTGAGGACTATTATAAATACCATAGTTGGTCTTTGTCTGTTTCCAGTGTTCGGTAATAATTTGAAGTTGATTGTGACAAAAAAAGGATTGTTGTGCATCTAAATCTTTTGCTTCTACTTTGTTGCCACTAATTGATTTAGTTAATGCTGTAAACGGATATGAGATCCAGCATGTGATTTGGGTCAGTTTCATTCAACCGCAAAGCAGGCGACAACTTAAACCCCCTACTGAGTGGCACACAATCCGGAAACGTTCATTTCCAGCCCATTCCCAAAGCTATATCCCGTAATCACACTCGAATCGTCATAATTTATTCTTCAAGACAAGCTCTAGAATTACCTGTCACGTGCAAAGCTCCTGTGACACCTGGGTTATATAAATCTTTCATTTCTCCTGAGCCTACCTGAGTCAACATGAGAAGAAGCAATTCTATACTTTAGTTAGCTGTGGTAACTAATCTGAGAATGGGAGTCTGGCTGCGGCAGCAAAACAATCTACGCACCACCTACTCAGAGCAGCAGACAGTTGTGTCGCACATATGCTAGTCGTAAACTAACAGAACTGCCAAAGACCAAAGTGGTGCCACTTACAGCAAACCGCCAAAAGAGATACCTATCTAGTCCTACATACATTGCGATCAGTTAAATCCCATCGCACTTTGGCCGTAACCAGAACGAAAGGAAACTGTGTAACATCTCCCTGAGCTTTCCATAGCTATCCCACCCCAGTAAGAGTGTGCTGCTTGAATCGGTAGGTACCCAGCTACCGCTAGGAAGTGCTTCGTATTGCGCTGATGATGGTGGAAAATAATCCCAATACTCAAGACAATTTATGCCGTCGGAAGTGATTGCGATTCCTTGCGGTTGGCACTGGGTCGAATACTTGAGAGTTGAGCATGCGAAACAGGCAGTGTGTGTGTGTGTTTCAGCTTTGTGCTCGGAATGATTCGTTAAGGGCTAGTAAGTTTATTGCATTTGTTCGAAACTATTTATTTTTTTATGTGTGCAAATGCGATATAATTTAGCCATTACATACTTGTTACACCTTACACATAGGTATATTAAAAGATATTATTCAGTTATTCCATCCAGGTTTTATGAAAAAAAAGTTCAACAGGTTGGAGCAGCTATCCGAAGTATGAACAAATGTTGCATAAACTATTGAGAAATATCTATATCACCCCGATTTTTACGGCCGACTGGATGCAGGGAGTGAAGGTTCCTAAAAAGTGGAATCTTACTGTGTGAGACAGCTGGCGAGGCATGATGTGAATGTGTGTAGTTCTAAAAGTTTCGTGCAAAGTTATCCTGAATCGAATACAGGACAAGATCGACACGACTATCCGGAGGCAGCAGGCAGGATTCCTTGCTGGAAGATCTTGTGTGGACCATATTGTCACCATATTGTCATCCTGGAGCAGCTAAACTAATCCCAAGATTCTCTCTATTTGGTATTCATTGACTACGAAAAAGCTTTCGACCGACTCAAACACGAAAATCTGCGAGATTCCCTGAGACGCAAAGGAGTACCGGATAAAAATCGTCAATCTAATCGAAGAGCAAAACGAGGATTTTTCACATGTAGAGTCCAGCATATCGGAGCCTTGTCCGACCTTATCCGCGTAGTCGCAAGTATGAGGAAAAGATGTAAACTATCATCGCTACGGTTCTTCATCGCAATCGACAAAATCATGTTAGGCACAATTGACCGTGTACCGTGGGCTGCTTTGGTAGCCTATCACTATGGATCACTTCGACGACTTCGATTTGGCTGATGATGTAGTGCTTTTAGCACAACGGCGCTCTGATATGCAGAGTAAGCTCAACAACCTAGCCGAACGCTCACCATCAACGTCAACAAGACCATATCGTTGGATGTAAACACGGACAACCCTTCCAACTTTGAGGTAGCGTGGCAAGTAGTGGAGAAAGTCGAAAGTTTCCAATATCTTGGCAGTCAGATTGCATCAGACTGTGGGACCAAGATCGACATAGGAGTGCGAATCAAGAAGGCTAGGGCTGCTTTTGCGAGTTTACGAAATGTATGGAGCTCAAACCAGATAAGTCAACGTGCCAAAATTCGAATCTTCAATTCTAACGTGAAATCTGTGTTGTTATACGCCAGCGAGACGTGGTGTGTATCAGTGGAGAACACTAAAAACTACAGGTTTTTATCAAACGATGCCAGCGGGGTATAATTCGTGCCTGGTGGCCTCACAACAGGATCTCGAATGCTGAGATCCATCATCGATTTCATCAGAAACCGATGAGAACGTAAGTGCAGGTAAATCGGCCACACACTACGAAGGGGCTGCAAGCAAGCGCTGGATTGGAATCCGGCAGGACATCGCAGCAGAAGCAGACCCAGGGGTTCATGGTGGCGGTGTCTCAACAAGGAAATAAAGGAAGTCGACAGGAAGCTGAGCTGGGCCCAGGCCAAAGCAAAATTAGCAGCCGCCCAGAATGGATATCTTTCAAGTTGGCCCATGGCAGGTATTCTATTTTGTAATCTGTGAGAGGTAATTCACAAATCGAGTATCATTAAAATACATGGCATGTTGAGAGATTGAGCTTGCGAGAGATAATTTTCTCTTTAAAATTTGATTGCTAGGATATTAGCGAAGACATCATATCAAGAAGACTGGCAATTCTACCATTTTCTCATACGACCGCGATGAGACCGGCACAATCTGCGTCATCTGCCTCGTAAAGGTAAATGCTTCGAATGAATTGGATAGCAAAGATTACAACCTCAGAATAATGGTTTGTATATTTGCTTATTTCTCTATGCGTTGCTTCCACCTTCACTCGAGCGCAACGCTACTGTATCTGTCGTTATGATTCTGGCAGAGTTGCCAGCCTTCTTATATTAGGCAACACAGAAGCACTGAGCATACTGTTACATCTCAAAGATAAGCTCGTTGGTCCTAGCGGATGCTGGTTGCTGTACAGGGAGCATGCAAAGCTTCGCAATTGTATACTGTTATTCTCCATCTTAGGTTCAGGCAGGTACTACCTATAGTCACTATATTCATAGTCTGGCGGAGACAATGATGGGAGCCTATCACTTGGGGGAGTGTTTGTTTTAAGATCAAAGTGGTTAAAGTAACGATAATGAAATCGAACAAAAATTATATCATTTTAGGTGGTAATTTATCAATGCGTTTCTGACTTCTGTTGGTACGTTTTTATACTTAATATACTTTTTGATCGATTTTTTTTAGGAAGGAATGGTAATTTTTAAAGTATGGGTTGAAAAGTGTAGCTTGATCGATATTCTTTTACCAGATTTATTTTTCAAATTTTAGATGATTGGGTGTCACTTGATTTTTAATCAGTGCTTACATAATCTTATAGGGGAATTTACGTATTCTCGGCAACCTAAGCACATATGCAATATTGGTTTGTTTACAATCTTTTGCTGCCAGTTGCTCTAACAATTTCAGTCGAAAGAATTGTCAAAAACTGTTTTGAAACGCTTTTACAAAGCTCCAATCTTCTCTAGTGAGAGCGAGTATTGTCGGCAACCAGTTTTTCTTCGGCAACCGTTCCATTTGAGCTGCATGTAAATCTGCTGTTCTATTATCGGCAACTCGAAATCAGCTACAATTTGCAGTGCGTGTGTTTAACTTCAAGAAAACCTTGCTAGATTGCTTTTCTCAGTGGTAAAAGTATAGTCAAATTGAAGCTGAAAGCATAAAGAATAGTTTGCATGCATTCAGCGAAGGGTATTCGTAAGAAAATCCAGTGAAAATAGTGTTTCAATTTGGGTTGCCGAAAATAGTCTGGCATGCCGAAGCCGTCATTTCCCCTATTAACAAACGCAAATTTACCTTCCACCTCATGGCACGTGCCTTTGCACGCACCAAAGTATTATGCAGCACCCTAAAACACGTAACATCGCAACAATGGAGCAATGCACGCAACACGGGCTGGCAATCAGGATGCGCTACGGTGGAACCAAACTGCTTACGGTATAAACTTATGTTTCCATTTATTATTCGCACTAGTCAAGCGAGCATAAATTATTCATAGCCGTTTTCCGTTTGCTTTCTGAGTGGCACGTCACTGCCTGCTACCACCACCGCCACAACAACGGGTAATGAATAAATCTTGACACTTAAACCACCGCAGTGGTGTTAGCTGTCGCTCCAGGCTCGAAAACAATTAATTCCGGTAATCTTCGTCGAATCGTGTCTTTTACCCGGCCAGGAAATCAATTTATCCAGCCAACTCCGAGCGAGGAGCAATGATTGCTTAATTATCTTCACTACAGAATCCGATTCTGCTTACAATCTGAGATTAGTTTCTTGGATTGAGATTAAGACCGAGTGGGAAAGGTGCTATATTTTATCTTGAAAGATCTAGGCGGTATGAGAACAATGGCTCTTGTTTCAATATTTTAAATCATCCCCCTTCGACAGATAATCTGAGATCTTCAACAAAAGCCACCTGAATCAGAAAATTGAAATCTGCCAAAGAAAGTATAGAATGCGAGTTATTGGTCAAACGGGATGTGATTCGTTGAGTGAAAAAACACGTAAATTGAATACGACTAAAATTAGAAATGATTGATCTTTATTGTAGGAAATTGAACAATTCTAAAAAATACAAACCAAATGACGCTTCGGAAAAACTCGCCCTTCTCTGATTCGCATAACAATTTGCATAGTTGTGTGTTATGAGCAATCATTCACATTTTTGGAAAAAAAATTTGTAAATTGTCTCAAAATGGCATCTTTGACATTTTTCAATCAATTGTAGCGCCAAAACTTCATTTCTTATTGAAATGACGTATGAGACAAAGTTGTAGAGAAAAATAATGTCTTTATGCAAAAATATACACGGTATATATTTTTAAAATTTTGAGTCAAACTTAAATAGGGGAAATGGCTCTAATGTTGGCCTATGAATCTAAGATTCAGCCCATCGCTAAAAATATGCTATTTATCAATTTTATCTAAATGAACGCGTCATTGGGACGGTACTAATGGATATTTTTGTTCGCTTTTGAAAATTTAGTCGATTGCTGAATTTATGTATGGGCCCAAATTAGGGACATTTAGGCCAACATTACATCCATTTCCCCTATCTTCAGTTACGATTCTTTTTTATATTGGTACCGGAAAATCGCAGTAGGCTTTGCTAGAGAGTGGTTGACTTTTGATTTGGCTTTTGATTTTCCCTTAGGGCCATTCAATTCAGGTAAAAGTTTCCAATATTGTCGCGTGTTACCACCATATCCTGTGTTCGGTAGTTGGCAAAGTTATATACGCGAAAGTGTTTTTAAATAACCGGAAGAGGAGGATCCATTGTGTGGTAAGGAGGATGTGTATGAGCATGTGCAATCTAAATCAGGCTTGTTACAGATCATTTCGGTGAATCACGAAATGAGATGTAAAGCGTAGAGAAAAATAAAACTACGGAACCCATGGATTGGCGGATCAAATTAACATGGTAAGACCTGTCCAAATACTTTTTACAATTAAAAAAAAAAAAACTAAATACGTGCCAGTATTGAAAAGAACATTTTGGCACTGGAAGTGTGTGGGTAATACTAATATCAAATTGATAGAGGTAATACATACATGCGGGGCTTATTGTAAGTGAAAGTAAATTTGGAATAGGCGGAACTCTTCAGACATTCCGAAATGGGTTGCTGGATCTGCAATAGAGCTATCATCTTCTAACTCCCGGACCAAAGCTGTCTACAATGAGCATAACAGCGATACTGTAGAGAGAGTTCTTGCGTTGCGTTTGTAGCGGAGTAATTCGTAGGTTGCATACTGGCAACTGTCGTGTATCTACTTTAACTGTCTTATTCTAATTGCTTAAGGAAAACTATTTGGGAATGAATAGCTCTCCAATCAGAATTTAGAACAGGAAAAGCATGACAATTACCATTGCTGGCCACGTCGTACGTAACGTATCTTCTTCGTTACGGGGAAAGGAAGGATATTGTTGATGTAACATCTACTTAACGGAAGGCCAGTGACTTACCGACACCTCCATAGATGCTATGGAGTTGAATAGTTCGGTAGGAGATGGGTCAGGATTCGCTTAAGCAGGCGATGCTACCATAGTAATTGTTTTGTTTTGGATGATCTTGGGAATAAACCCACGATCTTCTACTCAGTATGCCGTCAAGCTAGCCGAGCTCCTCAATTTTAATTCCAATCCTGTTTAAAATAAAATGTAAACAATCAAAAAGGATGGGTCTCACCCGAATGATCGAATTTGCTCGAATATATGACTGAATTATATATTATTCAAAAACTATTATTTACGATAATGCCAGGAAAAATTAACATAAAATATAGAATACAGACAAAACGTGAATACACCCAAGCAACATTGCAAGTGTTATGGAGATTTTAAAGCATTCTACAAGTCTTAATCATGGTCTCAACAAGATATTCTCACAAAAGTATTTCAAGTAGCCATTCTTCAGGATACACTTTTCTACCTATCTTTCTATTAGGTCTATGGACATGTGTTAGTCTCGAAACTTCTAACCAAACTGGGAAATCTAACAGATTATAAAACGATTCAAAATCAACTGTGTGCGTGTCATCTTCTATCCCTCACCCAGCCGGGGGTGTTAGACAAGTAGCACTGCGAATAATTTGATCAGATCTCATGCTCCGTTATGGCACCGGTTGGAAACTATCAATCTAAAATTGGCTCACTACTTGACTAGCCTATTGGTCCCAAGCAAATCGATTAACATACCCCATTCTAATCGAAATTCTAGTACTACACTATGTTTGTTTTGATTCGCTATGAAAGTTTGACAGATAAAATGAGTGGTTCGTAGATTTTCCTCAGTTTCGATGGGTACATCGATTAGCTTGGGACCGAAGATAGTACCAGAGCTGAGCCAAAAAGTTGAGCACGTTTCTTTTGAACCTTCTGGAGTTACCTCTATGGTTATGGTGCTCTTTATGTTGTAAAAACTAGTACTTCAAAAAGGGTGTCCTCAACAAGTTAAGGGAACAGGATGCACTGGATATCCACAAAACATCACATAGACGCCGTTATTCACACGTACTACTCAGGGGGTGGAAGGCCAAGAAGAGCCAATGCCGCTAACTATAGCTTGAACCGGGTACCTGGGACTCCCACGATATACCCGTGGCAACCAAAACCATAATTCGCATCACCACAAATACACTTTTCAACAATCTTCAACTGGAACGTACTCACTTCCACGCATATTTTTCTCTAGTCATTTTTAAACAATTCCTCTTCCAGCGATTCCAACCACACAATAACTAAATATCACTTTTCTTCGCTTTTCTTTTTCAAGTCACTCGGTGCACAAAAGCAATACACATCGCAAAAACATAACAATAGATCAGCGCAGTTAAGTCACACCGGCAACAAATGGAAGCGAGAGCACGCCAGGCACCTAAGGAACATGGAGGAAAACATCAGCACAAACCATTCCAAAGCATTTTATCGTGCCCGTGACACAAAACTATTCAAAACTGAAATTAAAAATTATCACTCGCGATGCCTCACGTTTTTGCTTCGGTTAAAATTTTCCGTTAGGGCCGTTCAATTCAGGTAAAATTAAACAAAAAAACAAACAACGCAGATAGCGACATCTCTTCTGGTGCTTGCAAACATGATGAGTCACGTTTTACTTCTCGATTCTAAAACTTCCCAGAAAGCGATAAACCACCAATCATACACGTATAACCATCCGGGAGGCAGAGTGCCAGCGCTAATCAGGCAAAAGCAGCCGAAAACTATACGAAAGCGAACGCACGCACAAAACAGAGAGCAAACTTAAAACACTATCGTATCCGAAGGGGTTTGAAACTAAACTCCGACATTGTAGAGAGAGTTCTGCCTGCCATTGGGGGTTAAAGGGAATACACATACATACACACATAACTAAAATATCTTCAGTTATAGTTTTAAAAAACTCATGAAAAATGCAAAGTTTTGGAATGTTTTAAGCCATCGACACTTGAAAATTGACAAACATTCTAAAATAAGAACTTTTGGTTAAGTTTGGGATCTTTTTGCTAGTACGCTTTCTTACGAAATTTCTACACAGGAAACAGACATTGCAAATCGTTTTCTGCTTGCCAACAAGAAGTTTCGATGGCGCCGGTGGTGTAGTGGTAAGCGTGATTACCTCTCACCCCAGCAGGCCTGGGTTCAATCCCAGTCGGCGCCGCCGGGATGTTCTGAGGCATAACATCTCTGATCACGCCTTCCTTCGGAAGGGAAGTTAAGTCGTTGGTCCCCTGTTCATGCATGGGCGTTGGTGGCATTGGTACTCTGTACGGAAAACAAGATCGACCGTTAACAAATCAAGGAATTAAAACATGAAGTTTAAACATTTTCAAGTGTCCATGGTTTTAAATATTCCAAAAGTTTGCATTTTTCATGAGGTTCTTATTAAAAAAAACTATACAAATTAGAGAAATACTTCATAAGTTTTATCACTATTTGAAATTTTTAATTAAAAAAAAAACCGTGTAATTTGTTTTTTAAGTAAGAATTTTTTTTCACAACAACTTTGTTTCAGGCATCATTTTGATCAAAAATGAAATTTTCGTGCTACAATGTATTGAAAAATGTCAAAGACGCAATTAAAAAAAAATCCAAAAAGGCCGTTGTTTTTTTGCAAAAAAAAAAATAAGGATTGCTCATTGAGTCAATTTATTTGATTTATTTTTGCTATTTGGTATGTTTACCTGTGTTCTCATGGAAATCCGACTGTCCACACCGGCCTTAATTTTCCGCACCGTGATTATTGCTAAACTAATATCTTTTTATATAACGTTTTAGAAGATTTGAGATGTATATTCGCGAACGTTTGCAATCGATATCACATGATTAGTTGCGAGAACTCGTTGAAGCCTAAACTTCCTCTTCGTGTGTTTATCGATCCAGCATGGATATTCCAATATTTGCTAAATGTAACCAACCAAACACAGCATAATCTTTAATTAACCATAATTCACGGATCAAATCCGTTAAGTGGAAAATTCCACGCCGCGTCGGGGTGTGAAGATTTGCCATCCGATAACGGTTACATCCCGATACTGATACGGGGTTCGATCCGGGAGAAGCAGTAAATCTAGAGTCGTGTGGGTGTTAATAGCCCGTTTGATCTCATGGATCATGGCAACCAGACACGGCCTCTAGATATAATGAACTTTTCGTGGCCAGTCGATATAGTGGCAGCTAATCAACCTTCGCTAAGATTGATACGGGGAAAAAGATGAACCGATGTGTACGCGATGGATATCTCGGTGGGACTTAATTAGATGAAATAACTTTGTTTGGATGTAAGAGAAAGTGAAGAAAAGTTTGATACTTTATTTTAAATCTGGATGAAGAAGACGTCTGATGGGGTTAGCCTAGGTTAGGGACGAAAGTTAAAGTTGTGCTTAAGAGCTATTTAATTGAAATGAACACGCAAGGACCTCATTAGTGGTTTACTCCGACAATTTTCAAAGTAAGTGCCTTATTAATTACACAACTTAGTGCAACTACGATTACGAAAAACACACATTCCAAAAGAGTATGTAAGCTTGCATAAGCGACAAACGTAATGTGTGACCGCTGAAACCACATCTGCATACGACTTGCGAACGAGCAATAATATTGCTTACAGCAACTCCGTAAGTATTTCCCATTCTCTGCTCGGTATACTTATATGTATATTAGGCATCAAGCATGAACAGCACGTAATGTTAATTGGTGACAATAAGCAGTAAACGTGACTGAAACGCACGATAGTTTTATTTTGACTAGGTTAAGCATTTTGTGGTCTTATTAAAGTAATTTTAACATCAAATTCGGCGCACATTCTCCATGCGATTTATCATACAATATTTGCAATAATATCTAATAAACAGCCATTATGTTCCCCGTAGTGACATCTATAATTAATAGGAACTGATTGTAGTTCAGTTTTCGCAGTTAAAATTAATTTCCATCGAATCAGATACCACACTAAAATTCTATCTAGCTGTTCCCCGCAAATTAGCACTGACTGGTGTTTACCTGTTCCTAAAATTGAATCACAGTAAATGGCCTTCCCCGTACGTTGGAGGTTTTCCGGGTTTTGATGTATACATCATTAGCCTTTTAGTGAAACTGTGTGCTACCATCAAACCCAGCACAACTGAGTGTGGTGTTTCATCCTGCTACAGAGCAACACATTACTGCTATCAGTACCTACCGCCGCACATGACCGCCATTGAGCGGAATTACATCGAAACCCACCTTTTATAATTACTTGTCTACCGGTCGGTTTCCTCGCGTCGTCATCTCTATTGTCAAAAGCCGAGCGTTCTCGTTTGCCTGGAGTATTTTATTGCATCCATTACAATTAGTTTAGTATCTATGTATGCAGTTTGGATACATTTTTTCTTACTGGATATTACTATAGTTATCAAGGAAATTGCACAGTTCTTCGGGATATGTGGATGTGAAATCGCCATTATGTGTAGATGTCAATCAGAAACAGGATTATGAAGTACAGCTAAAACAGGTTATAACCAATCACTTCGGTCGTATACCTTGAGGGTTAGATTAGGATTTTTTAAAATCTCATTATTTGTTCCAAATAAAGTCTGTTTAGTTGTTCCAAACTCACATCAACTTACATTCACTTTGAAACGTAGGTGCTCCTGCTACTGCAGTAACTTACCAACCTTATTTGATGTGCTATATCTAAGTGTGTTTACATTTGTGTTTTTAAATTTAGCATTCAAAATTGAATGCAAGAAATGCAAGAATTGAAAAAAGCAAACTTATTGGATAACTCCAGTTGATTAACTTTCAGATTTATTTGACGAAATTTAAGCTGCTTATCTGCAGAAATTGTTGTGAAGCATCATTGTATTCAAAATTGAGTTGAAGAAAAGTTTACTTATTGAAGAAAGCAAACTTATTGGACGGTAACTAGAAGATTAAAATTAATTTTTAGCCCACCTTTAAGTTGGTACAACTTTTGCATTTCTCCATTTTATGGAAAGTTTTCAAATGGAAACATCTTTTCATTAATTTTACCAAAGAAAACAAGGTACTTTCTGGGAGTGTTCTGCCGTGAGTTGCTTAAAATTTAAACCCTAGACTTCTGATGGTAGGTCGTAAACTCTCACGTACTGAAAATTAATTGTTCACGGTTGTTTAGCAAACAATAAAGCATCGAATCCTGTTATTTGAACTTGATGAACATCGGTAGATTTTTCCTCCGCTATGCGGTATGTAGTGATCATCTGAGTGGGATCTGCATCCAGCGATTTCACAAAATTTGCAATGTCTTCCATTGATGGTTTGCCCGATCCATGTGGAAGCTGAATCTGATCGTCAGTTTTACTTCCACCGACATCTCCACTAGTTGTTTGCTTCCAACGGGGTAACAGCAAAAGTGAACGAACTTCAAACAATTAGCAAACACCGTAACAATGAATTTCTATAAAAAAAAACAGACTATTGCGTGACTCGCATCGAAAAAAAATAAAAACACTCAGCTGCTTGTGTCAACAGCTTAGAGCGAACTGATATAAGCTCTGTTACAACTAATGTAGGTAGAATAAAAGCTTCTTGACACATCTTATACAACACCAAGTAGTTCAATGTTGTGGTTGCATAAATTATACAGATTCATGTAAATAAAGCCTGAACAGAAGTTATTATTAAAAATAGTACAAGTATTATTAAGTATGCAGTTAAATAAAATCGTCAACAAGCATTGGCGTACCTAGAAAATATAGCTGGAAGGGCCTTGGGGGGGTAGGGGTTGGTTGGCCTGTTGAATTTGAATTGTTTTGCTAAAATACGGTTTAATAAAAAATCGCAAAGATGCTTAATTATGGGTACATTTTTTGTGTGACTAATAATATGACATTGAGGCTTACTTTTATTAATGGTGAAACAATAACTTTGATTAAATTTATTTCATAGCAATGATTGGGACCTCGTTGGGTGGAGCCTTAAAAGCTTACCGAATTTCAACAAGCAATAATTCTTTGTTCATGATATTTGTAATGAAATCACATAGCGTCCGAATGTCATAAATTGAAGCATCTCAAATCTCAGCAAATCTTGGAAGCTCATCCATAACAGTTAGAGCTGTTATGTATTGTAGCTTTCCCCTGTTTTATAGTCTTTAATAGTTGACGAACTTCTTAAAAACTTAGAAGCAAAGGGCTTCGAGATAATTGGCTTTGCAGATGACATAGTCATAATAGTACGAGGAAAATTTGATAATGTCATTTCAAATAGAATTCAAACTGCTTTAAATTATGTTTCGTCGTGGTGCACTAAAGAAGGGTTGAATATAAACCCTTCTAAGACCACTATTGTACCGTTCGTACGGAAAAAGCTAATTTTCTATAAATAACTTAAAATTGAAAGAAACTTCTTTAGAACTTTCTCGAACAGTCAAGTATCTGGGAGTCATTCTTGACAGTATACTTAACTGGAATTCACATATAGAGCAGGTTGTTAATAAGGCAATAAATGCTCTTTGGATAAGTAAGAAATTTTTTGGTAGGAAATGGGGCTTAAAACCAAAAATGATCCACTGGATTTATTTGACGATTGTAAGACCCAGAATTTCCTACGCATCATTGGTTTGGTGGCCGAAAACTAATGAAAAATCGTCTCAGAATAAGCTGGGGAGACTGCAAAGACTTGCTACTCTCTCAATAACTGGTGTGATGAACAGCACACCGAGTATGGCACTAGATGCTCTACTTTATCTGCTTCCGTTGCATCAATTTATCCAATTAGAAGCTGAAAGGAGTGCTTTCAGGGTTCAACGAACAAAGTACTTTCTTGAAGGTGATCTTACAGGACACCTTAGTATCTTAAAAATGTTTGATATTGATTCTCTCGTATTAAAAAATGAAGACTACATGGAGAAAAAAATAATAATTTCGATCGTTTATACAATGCAGCAGAATTTGATCGTAATGTTTGGGAAAGTAGGGGACAGACGGTTCAAGATTGAACAATCGTGTGGGAACAGGGGTAACTGGTCCAGGGATAGATATCTTAATATCTATGGGTTACTGGCCAACCGTGTTCCAAGCAGAAATTCAAGCAATTCTTGAATGCTCTGTAATATGCTTGCGCAGAAATTATAAACATTCGAATATCTGCATTATGTCTGATGCATTAAATGCTTTAAAATCAGCAACATGCAATTCAAAACTCGTATGTGCAATGTCACTTCGGTAGTTAGTAATAAGTAAGTAATCCTATATTGGGTTTCTGGCCACTGTGGAATTGAAGGGAATGAAAAAGCCGACACGTTAGCCAAGCAAGGATCATCTCAGTAATTCATAGGACCCGAACCATTCTGTGGAGTTTCTGCTTGTTTTCTTAAAATGGAGATCAAGAAATGAAAAAAAAAAAAAAAATGAAAGTGGAGACCATTTGGAACAACACTTCCATTGCTAGGCAGTAGAAACGGTTCATAATTCCGAACATTTCAATGACTAGCAAAATTCTTGAATTATCGAAGAAGGATCTCAGTGTCTATACTGGTTGTCCATGTAAATATCATTTGAAGTTAATTGGAAAACTTCAAGAGGATATGTGTCGATTCTGTGGCATAGAAAAGGAAGACTCTGAACGCCTGCTATGCTCTTGTGCTCTATGCAATCTTCAATCTATGCAATCTTTAATAAAAGGCTAATTTTTCTGGATAAGGGCTGGCAGAACCCTTTGATATTTGGAATGCAGGTCCCAGTCAAGTAAGACCTGTACTCGAAAAAATGCACCAGACAAAAGTGTTCGCCAAAAATTTATTTTAGGTCGGATTTTCTTGAAACTTTCAGGGAATGAAAATACATATGGATTATGTTTCGGCATAATTACATTATTCAATTTCCTTTCCATTGCTGAAAGCCCGCACCTTTCCCTTAAGACTTAAGACTTCCCTTAAGACCCCTCAAAATGTAATTGTGCAATGGTGGAGCCGACCTTTTTGGTCACTTTCATCCATAATTTCTTCAACTCCAGCTCGTTCTTAAGCACCTTGGACGATTTTCGAACTTTGGCCTTCATTATGGCCCAAATTCTATCCACCGGATGAATCTCTGGTGAATTTGGGGGGTTGGCGGTTTTTGGTACAAAAAACAACGTTATTGTCTCTGTACCAATCCAACGTCGATCGCGCGAAATGGCATGATGCCAGGTCCGGCTAAAAATAATGTCTCGCCTTCGTGGGACCGCAGGAAGGGCAACAGACGCTTCTGGAGGCACTCGGTGCGGTAAATTTAGCTGTTGATGGTACCCATTGTGATGTACGGTTTACTCAGTTTACCGCATTGGCATATGGCCTGCCAGAGCAAGTATTTTTTGGCGAATTTGTCCACTTTCTTCTTCCTTATGTCTTCCGGAACATCAAACCGTGATTTGGCAACGTAGAACTCCAGACCCGGTATCTGCTTTGCGTCTGCCTTGATGTAGGTTTCGTCATCCATAACCACACACATCGGTTTCGTTAACCACTCTCGATACAGCTTCCTTGCGCGGGATTTGGCCGCCGTGTTTTGTTGATCACGCTGGTTCGGTGCCTTCCGGACCTTGAATACACGAAGCCTAGCTCGTTTCATGGTTTGCTGAACGAACCTGGCGGAACACTTGGCCTGCAGAGCTGCGTCGCGAATCTAAAGGTACGGATTACGCTTGAAATAATCCAACACCTTCCGGGCCTTCACAGGGTCAGCTGTTTTCGATTTTCTTCCACTTCCAGCCCTCTGCCCGGTCGTCTGGGACTCCATAAACTATTTTACCATCCGAGACACAGTTGTATGGGTGATTCCCAGTTGTCTTCCGATCCATCTCATGGTCGCAGTCGGATTTTCCATGACGGCGCGCAAAATTCTCCGGGGATTTTCTTCTTGTTTCGATGACATCTCAATAACCACAGAACCGATTGTTATGAAATTTTGCACATGTAAACAATTCACTCCAAACTAGTTATACCCAGATTTTCATCAATTTTTACCGACGGATAAAAAAGTTACACACGGATAAAAATGGTGCATTTTTTTTCGAGTACAAGCCTTAGTACATTTCATTCGAAATATAATACCTGGTTGGGAAAATGCTTTTGGTCAGTCTTTGTCGGTCGCTTCACAAAATAGTGATACGACATAACTGATAAAGCAATATAAAAATGGGGAATATCACAATAGATCAAATGATGAATACACCCAACACAAAAAAAAAGCATCTCAAACTGAAGAAAATGCTCAGAGTTAGGTAATTCCATGAATTTAGTAACTAGCTTTTTTTAGATTCTGAATATTTCATCACCAGTCAAATCTCAGATATAGGAACCAAAATCAAATTCCTGGAGTTTGAATTTGAAACATGGCAAAGTGCACACAGAATAAATTTCATACATCTAGGACTTAAAAATGTTCAAGATTAAGATTTAAAAATTTCGAAAAATATTTAAAAGTCTGGTTATATTTGAAGAGAAATGAAAGTAATAAAGCATTTATTCAGAGCATTTTTTTATTCGATGCATCGGACTAACTAACATTCGGAGTTAATCAAAATTTAACTTTAATTCTAATCGAAAGGAATGAACTTGAAACTTGAATGATTACATCCCTGTTTGTAACTAGATCATAATTGAATTTATTTTTACAAAAGCATTGGAATTTTTTTTAATTTTAAATTAAGTTAGGTTTGGTTATACCCATTTGG
The DNA here is from genome assembly GCF_037179485.1 of Ochlerotatus camptorhynchus. Classification (NCBI taxonomy): domain Eukaryota; kingdom Metazoa; phylum Arthropoda; class Insecta; order Diptera; family Culicidae; genus Ochlerotatus; species Ochlerotatus camptorhynchus. Next base: position 2,733,159 of record NW_027040802.1, on the reverse strand, counting down.
AGCCAATTTATTATTTACACGAGATTTTTTAGCGTTCTTTATTTATTTAATAAAAAAAATACACAAAAGGCACGAATTTTTTTATATGTTAAGGCATTTAAACTATCATGCAGATGAATTCCGGTCATAAATTTCATCGAAAAGAAAGAAATTGATACATATTATATATGTATATGTAGAAATTTCCATCTCTTCGTTGAAATTTATGTCTGGAATTCAGCTGCTGGAGTGCTAATTCTTTACAAAATAGCTAAGTCAGAATGCACAAACATGTCCATAAATCTAGATTCATCATTCAAGATTTCAGACTCAAATAGCTGGAAAACTTTTGAATACCGTAATAAATTGATCACTATTTAACGTAAATAAATAAATTTCTATAATAAACTAAATTGAAAAACTAATGGTATTTAAATTGGGCTCTTTAATTTTGAAAAATATATTTGTTTTTATATATCATCAGAAAGAGCTTCGTTTTCTGAGCACAGCGATATTTTTTTCGAACCCACACACTTTCATCTCGATTTTTAAATCAAGATTTAAAGCAAAATAAGTACTTCACTGTTTGACACTAAACTGACAAAATGACAGCTCGCTTCCATACAAAGTGACACCGAGGGGCGCTAATAATGTGATTTTTACAAATGTAATCGTACTTATTTAAAATAGTTCCAGTGTACCAAAATTGATGAAATTTTGGGTTTGGGTTCCATTTTTAATGCAGATTACGAATATGCATTTACCTCAATACCCTTAAAGAACCCAATTAGTAACTATGAGGGGTCCATCGTCCTGCATAATTTCTTATAATATTGTTAATTTTTAGGAAACCTTTGATATCTTAAATTTGAAAATTTCAATATGGGGTGAAATCGGTCAACCCCTCAAATGGCTCCCAAGTGCATTTCTAGTAATTGTTCTCATTAAATGTGCGTTCCCTGAATTCGATTCAGATGCTAAAACCCTTGTGTGAAAAGTGTTTTCAGCAGAAACGCCAAAAAAGATGTCTAAAATGCACAGTTGCGCCTAAATGTAGGCAATTCCATTAAAATTCACCGGGAATTTTTCGAAAAACCCTGGATTTCTTGATATTTGAAACATTCTACCGCAATTTATTAAATAATTCGGATTCATTGACACTTAGTATAGTAAAAAAAGATACTTGAATGGTAATGACATCAATCGTTGCCGTCCTGTGATGTTTGGATGTTGATATTGTATGCTACTTAACGTTAGCTCTATAAAATTGAAATTTATGCAATAATTTTTTATGCTAGGAAAAACACATCATGGGAATCATTGGAGTCTCATGATGATATACTTTTAAGATTTCTCTTGATATCCATCACCGACCATGTTATACGATACAATTAAAAGTGCAACACATTATGATCAATTTCAACTCGGTGATCAATTTTCCCTCGGATTACGGTACTTTCTAAACAACCTATAGTCTTGAAAGAACATTGAATTTTTAAACAGTTGGAGATCCGCAGAACTTGATCAACCTGAAGCCTTGGAAAAATATCCAGAGAACTTTACTAATATCTTTGCCTATATGGAGATCTTTTGAATTTTTCCTGCTGCCTAGGAAAGATGTCTGAAAGAATATCCTGTAACTTATGTAATGTTTTCTGAACATCTTCAAAACTCCCTTTAGTTTTACTAAATTTCCTCAACTTCTACGAGGTTCCCTGAATTTATTTCAAATTCCATATTGTGTCAATCTTTCTTAATTCTACGAACATCTTTGCACTTCTGGAAAGGCACCTATCATTTACAAATATTCTTGAACATCTGGAAGTTCCTTGTAATTTAACGAAGTTCTCAAAGAAGTTCATGGAGCTTTTCGAATTAAATAACTGCACGGAGTTCTCTATACTGAATCGAGGATCCCTGAAGTTCCAAGAAGTTTATTGAACTCTCTGTAGATCTTCTACAAAATTCCTTGAACTTTTTCAAAATTCCTTACACTTATGTGAAATTTTAAGCAGCTCCTCAAAATGCTACGAAATTCGCAAAACTTCTACAAAGTTTGCTGTACTTCTACGTTTCTCGATGATTTTAAAGCTATGTCCATTTAGAATCCGGAATAATAAAATCATCTGCATCTCGGTAACGGATTGACGTACAAATAAGGTAATTTCACTGTAATTTTAGGAAAAAATATCCATACCAACCATTTCTCTTCGTTTCTAATGAAAATTTGCACTTTCTTCTTATTCCTCCCATCAAACGCTGCACACCTCCGGAGTCAACTTCCTTGGCACATTTGTTCCACATTTTGGTCATCTGAATCGCGTCCCGAGCCGTTTTTCCACTTTTCTTAAGCTTCCGCTTCATTATTGCCCAAAATTTCTCGATGGGCCGGAACTGCGGGCAGTTGGGTGGATTTATGTTTTTATCGATGAAATCTACGTTATTATCGCGGTACCATTGGATTAGAGATGAGCGATCCGCTCCCGAGCTGTTCTATAGACCCGATTCTCTAAAGTGAGCTGATGAAACGCGGTTCATTTTTTAGGAACCGCAGCTCATCAGCTCACTGATATCACAAGTCTAAACCATACATTTCATCACTCATAGCGGAACTTTTAAAAAAGGACACATTACTCCATTTACGCATTGAACAGTTACCGCGTAAACCAAGACGCGCGCGCTATACAACATGTGCCTACTGATCGACAGCACCAACGGTAAAAGCAAACTTCCAAGCGGCTGTTTGGGAGAGAGCAAAATATGTAGGTAAGGGAGAACAGCCCAACAGCCTGGGGTAAAATGCCCACTTATAGAAAAACAGCGATAACTTTTCCTCAGATGCATTTTCCGGGTAACGGTTTGTGATTGTTTTCAACTGGAGGTTTAACAAATAATTCTTGATCATAAAATCATGTATCCTACTGATTCCTTAAAAAAATTGCATTTTGTGCAAAACAGGACACAGTTGTTAAAATCATCGACTGTAAATTAAGCTTTTATCATCATGTATCACAAAAAAAAAAATTAAAAATTTTATGTTTCGTATATTTTTTAGATATTTTACTTGATGAATCACAGTTTAACATTCTATTGAGATTTTGAGACCTTATTTCTGATGTAACATAAAGAAATAATCATTTGAAATACCGCATCCCTTTGCATTATCTACTTGCAGGGGTTATGGTTTGTTTACCATGGGGTGCATTTTACCCCAATGCACTATGGGCAAAAATGGGTCCAAAATTACCCAAAATTCAATATCTCAACAGCCCGCTGAATTCCGGTCATGAAAAACAATTTTTCCGAAGGGAAATCATCCGGGGAATCGATTGCAACCTTAAAATTTCGAAAAAAAAATCTTATTATTGCAGGCAACCTTTGGGGTCATTCAAACAATAGCATCGTTCAACATTTTTATGAATTAAAATAAATTTAGCGAGGGTTCACTTTTACCCCTTACTCCCCTATAAAGTGTACTCCGTATTCCCCTAATATCTCATGAACTGTTGTTTAAAGACATAGTATTCTAAAACCATGCATAAAGTGCTTATGTTTTACGAAAAATAGAACTGGGAAAAAACATTTCCTCCAAAAAGTAGGAGAAAATGGGGTAAAATGGTCCAAAACACATACCTACAAGGCTCTCCGGTCTATGGGACCACGTGCAATCAATTTTCCGGATGATTTCCCTTCGGAAAAGTTGTTTTTCATGACCGGAATTCAGCGGGCTGTTGAGATAAAGGGTGATACGGTCAAAATTTGGTCAATATCAACTTGACGTATTTCTTTCAATTTTGCATTTAAAAAACCTAAACACCCCTCATTTTGAAGGTGTGTGTGTGTAGAATGTTGCTCCTATTTTGATTTTGGAATTCACTCTTCAGTTGTCAAAATGCCGTCCAAGCAAGAAGAGCAGCGTATCAAAATTTTGCTCGCGCATCGCGAAAATCCGAGCTACTCGCACGCAAAGTTGGCAAAATCGCTAAAAGTTGCCAAATCAACCGTTACAAATGTAATTAAAGTGTTTGGGGAACGTTTGTCGACAGCCAGGAAGTCTGGATCGGGGGGAAATCGAAAACCGGAAGCCGCTGAGACGACAAAGAGAGTTGCCGGTAGTTTCAAGCGAAACCCTAACCTCTCTCTCCGAGATGCCGCAAATAAGCTGGGTGTATCGTCTACAACCGTGCATCGAGCCAAAAAACGAGCCGGACTATCGACTTACAAGAAGGTAGTGACTCCAAATCGCGATGATAAACAAAATACGACGGCCAAAGCGCGATCCCGGAGGCTGTTCACGACGATGCTGACGAAGTTTGACTGCGTGGTAATGGACGACGAAACCTACGTCAAAGCCGACTACAAGCAGCTTCCGGGACAGGAGTTTTATACGGCAAAAGGAAGGGGAAAGGTAGCAGATATTTTCAAGCACATGAAACTTTCAAAGTTCGCAAAGAAATATCTGGTTTGGCAAGCCATCTGTACCTGTGGCTTAAAAAGCAGCATTTTCATAGCTTCCGGGACTGTCAACCAAGAAATTTACGTGAAAGAGTGTTTGAATAAACGTCTGCTGCCTTTCCTGAAGAAACACGGTTGTTCCTTACTGTTTTGGCCGGATTTGGCATCTTGCCATTACGGTAAAAAGGCCATGGAGTGGTACGCCGCCAACAACGTGCAGGTGGTTCCCAAGGACAAGAACCCTCCCAACACGCCAGAGCTCCGCCCAATTGAGAAATACTGGGCTATTGTCAAGCGGAACCTAAAGAAGACCAAAAAAACTGCTAAGGGCGAGCAGCAGTTCAGGGCAAACTGGCTTTCTGCGGCGAAGAAGGTGGACAAGGTGGCTGTACAAAATCTTATGGCAGGGGTCAAGCGTAAGGCCCGGCAATTCGGATTTGGAAAAGCGGAAGCCTAACTGAATATTTTTCCTGAATTTTATACTAATTGAACTTGAAAAAGAAATTTAATTTGATTTTTTAAATAAACTATTTCACCGATTTACACGCGTTTTCCCTTGACCAAATTTTGACCGTATCACCCTTTATTGAATTTTGGGTAATTTTGGACCCATTTTTGCCCATAGTGCAATGTTGTGGTGCGTTTTGGCCATTGTTGTCATGCGTCTTGTCCCAATGTTGTGGTGCATATTGCATCATGAATCAGGCGTTTTGCCCCGATATCATTTTGGAAGCAATTTAAAAAATACCTTGAAAGTCATGGAAAATCATCTTTTTGTAGTTCTAAATCACTTGATCTTTGTAGAAAACATGGTAATGAACCAAACGCCATTACTTTCATCTTGATTTTAGCTTCCATTCGCCAGCCATTGACGATTTTGCTTAAACGGTGCGTTTTGCACCATCCTACCCTACATTTGCTACACGATCTTAACTTTCTACTGGTATTATCCAATTTATTTATGTTCCCGGCTCTTATTGCTGATGTTATTCCTCCAGCATATGTGATCTCACCTCTCCTCCCATCATTCTCTGAGGAAGCGGAAGATCAGCATAAAAGCAAATAACCGAAAAGCGAAATGCAGCTCTCCAGCTTATCAGCTCAGTTCCGGATCCGAATCATCGACTCGAATGATTCACTGGGAGCTGTTTAGGATGACAACTCTCGGACCCGACCAGCTCTTCGGATCTTTTTTTCTCTCTCCATTCTTCACGATTCAGCTCCGGATCCGTATCTGAGCTGATGCCGAGAATAGTGAGAGAAATTCTGCTGGAGAATTAACATCAGAAATAAAATTTGAATTTAGACTGGATTGCATAGCTTGAGAAAAGGCGTAACATCGTGTGCCACGTTGTAAATCATATCATCGCGTGTGACATAGGTGCACTACTGCTATGTAGTTGGCACATTTTGCGCGCATTTTGGTTTACGCGATGGTTGATCAGTTGTTGCGTTAGTAGCGTTTTCCATTGAAAAGTAAAGCCATGTTGTAAGGTACGGATTTATTGGTTTAGACTACTTTTACGATTTTATGCAGTTTTAAGCACTAAAACCACTAATTAATTTTCCAATTTTGAATTTGTGTCATAATTTCTATAATTTCAATGTGAGCTGAAGAGCTGTTCCAAAGAATTGACTCGCTTTATTGAGCTGGATGGGTTTTATCCACACAGCCAGATGAGCTGTTTTGCCCACCTCTACATTGGATGACTTTCTGGCTGCAGTTGCAACTAGCCAAATCTGGCCAAAACTTCACGGGACCTTTATGGGCTTTAATGGAAGGTAGTACGCGGTTTTTGAGCCATTCTTCATTGTACAGCTTCGAGTCCATATCCCTTGCCAAATCATCAGTTTTTTGGCAAATTTGTCCATAAAAGCAAACTTAAACTTCGCAGGAACATCTCCTCGTGCCGTCGCCATGTAGAATTTTTGGCTAGGAAGCTGTCCGAAATCCATTTTGACGTAGGTTTAATCGTCGATGAGCAGGCATCCTTGGTACTTCGTCAAAACCTGCTGGTAAAATTTCCGAGCTCGAGTTTTGATGACGAAACTTTGCTTCAACGTTCTGTTTGGTTGCTTGCTGGCTCGATAAGAACGATATCCTGCTCGCAAACGAATTTTTCGAACGGCACTGCGAGCTGAAACGTTTGAGCACATCATACACGGTTGATTTGGCGATTTTCAAAGTTTTTGCGATTTTTTTTGCGGACCACGTTGGATTATCAACGTGGGTGTGCAGATTTTTTTTTCTCTCCTCTCGGCTTCCATCTGGAATAATTTTTGACTCACTGCACGAAACACCGTGAAATGTATACCACAGAAAGTGGGCGCCTAGGTAAACAAACCGCTGTAAAATAATTCTTGCAGCGGTCACTTTCCGTGCCGCTGCAACACAATAAGTGATTCCGGATTCTAACTGGACAGAACTTTACGCGAAGTTCTACGATCGAAATTTCTTGCATTTGTACGTAATATCCACAACTATTCCAATACCATGAGTCCTCAAAAAAGTGCTCTGAAATTATATAGAGTTTCCCGATCAATAATGAGCTTCCCTGAAATAAAATAATGTTCGTTTAACTTTTACGAAGCTCTCAAACACAAATAAATTTTCCACTTCTACGCAGTTTCCAGAGCTTTTCCGAGTTCCCTGTTTCTACGAATTTTTCTTTAGATCTATGAAGTTCCCAAAATTTCTAATAAGTTTCCTCAATGTTTACGATGTTCCCTGCACTTCTTAGAAGTCCTTGAAGTTTTACGAAGTTCCCAGAAGTGAAAAAAAATCCCTGGACTCATTACCAATTTTTAGAGCCTGTAGACCAACCTGGTCTATACAAGGTGTGGAGATCTAGCCCTGACATATGTGTTGGTAGAGGGAAAAATGTAAACTTTGCAGGGAATTTTGCGAAATTAGAAGTAATCCTAGCTATTTTTGCGTGATGATTTTGCTTGATTGTATTCTTTTGTAAAGTCGCTGCGAAATAAATATCAGCTGGCAATTTTTATTTTATGATAACTCCTTACTTGAAAACAGGCAAAAACTCACAAACAGGCTGCTTTTTCATGGTACACAGTGTGATAATTCAATAATCAATAAATTATCTCAACATTTAGTTTACAGACCATTCATAAATTTTGGTAACATACATATTAATTTTCCTATGCAAGCGCCGATCAAAACAAACGCTATGACGTCACTACAAGGGTGATTGAGTGAACGAAAGAAACGAATCGTGCGAAGCGGAATAAAAGCCGAGTGAAAAACGAAGTACACCAATACATTCAGGTCTACAATTCCTCACGTTGTCTAGACCTGGTTGCCTGTAGACGTCTTTTTATGCCGTCGATTAAATATCGATGTAATATAATTAATCAAAATTGCTTCTTCTAGTCCAGAACGTAAGAAAGGTAGTCAACATAAAGGACTTTAAAAAAAGATTAGTAAAAAATAGATAAAAACATCAAAAGTTCCGGGGGCCTGGCCCTCTTGGCACCTCCAGTAGCTACGCCAATGTCAAGAAGTAATTTCTTCAATAGGCGATTGTTTGTTGGGGAGCACGGAGCACAGGGTGGGGCAAGGTGGGGAAATTTCCCCTCCTTTTATAATTAAGATTTTTATTTCCACATATACAAAATTATGATATAAAATAACTTGATTCCTTGACAACTTGATTTGAAGGTAAAATAACTTCATTTCATAATATGCCATCATCATTGAGATGGTGCCTGAAAATTACTTTACAAAGGTGCCTGAAGGGACAAATTTCAATGAAATTTTTTGGTCAAAAAATTGCACCACAGTGCGCAGTGGTGCATACAAACATTTATGGTGTAATTTCTTTTTCAAGGTGGTTCATGGAGGGCTAAAAGAATAGGGTAAATTTAAGATTGATAAAATTCACCTTCATCAAGGTGCTACATGGAAGGACTAATTAAAATGAATAACTCTTGCTATAAATTTGGAGGTGCAAATTTAACTGAAAATTTCTGGTGGAAAGTTCGCAACACTGTGGTGAATGTAGAAGCAAGGTTTATTTATTTTACTGCTGCATAATTTGCTTCATTGAAAATTTATGGTGGAAAACTTCCATCGCCGTGATAAATGAAATGAACAGAAGATGTTTGGTGGAAAACTTGCACTGGTAAATAAAGCCACAAGAATTATTAAAAATTTAGCTACATTGAAATTCCTGGTGGAAAATCTGCACCGTTCTGGTGAACGGATGAGCAAGCTTTTCGGAAAAAAATTTGCAAATTTAAATTTGTATCCCTCTGCTGAATAGAGATACAAACTTTAATAATAATTTCTGGTGTAAAATTTGCACCATTCTGATGATTCGAGGGAAGCTGATTTACTGAACATTCTCAATATATGAAAATAGGGGCAAGGTTTGTTTGGTGGGAAATCTGAAACATTCTGATGATAGGAGAAGCAAGCTATGTTAAAAATGTCTGGTGGAAAAAGGAAATCTGCACTAATCAGAAGATTGGAGAAGCAATTTTTATTGAACATTAACGGTGGAAAATTTGAATCGTTCTGGTCAGTTGAAATTTTATGGGGGCAAGTTTGTATTGAAAATTTCTGGTGTAAAATTTGCAACAATCTGCTGCATGGAGGGGCAAGCTGAATTGAAAATTCCTGATGTAAAAAATGCACAGTTCTGATGAATGAAGGGGCAGGCTTTATTGAACATTTCTGGTAGAAAAACAACAACGTTTTGGTGAATGGACGGACAACTTACACTTGACTTCCGAGAAGAACCTCAAGGGTATTGAATTCTGAGGACAATTCTGAAAGAAAAAAAATCAGGGGATGATTCCATGAAAATTCTGCAAATAATTTCTAGTGAATCCTGCAGATAGTTCTAAGATAATTTCGAAAAGAATACCGAGAGGATCAAATTTTGAATGAAATTCCAAAGGGATGTTGGGGAAAATTTCAAGGAAATTCCAAGGATAATTTCAAGCTCATTTTGGGAAAAATTTCTTGAGAATACAGAGAAAATTCTTCTGAAACTTTAGGGGAATTTAAGTTCCAAGGTGTTCTGAGAAAAAAAGGTGTAAAATATTCCGAAAAGAACCCCAAGAATATAGAATTCCTAGGACAGTTCCAAAATATTTCTGGCGAGAATTCAATGCATCAATCTAATGCATCCCGCAAATAGTTTCAAGATAATTTCGAGAAGAATTCTGAGAAAATCAAATTTTGAGTGAAATTCCAAAGAGATTTTAAGCAAAATTTCAAGCGAATTCCGTGGATAATTTCTAGAAACGGGAATGAATTTCTGAAGGAATTTCAGTTATAAGGTGTTATGAGAAAAAAAATCATGAGGAGTTCTAAAAATAATTCCAGTGGAATTCTGAGAAGAATTTCAAAACAGCTATTGGATATTGAATTCTGATGACAGTTCTAAAGGATTTCTGTGAAGTATTCGAAGAAAATTTAGTGGGTAATTTCTAGTGAATCCTGTAGATAGTTCCAATATAATTTCAAAAAGAATACCAAGAAAATTAAATTTTGAGTGAAATTCCAAAAGGATTTTGATTAAAATGGCAAAGGAGTACCGATAATTTCTAGCTCATTCTGGGAATAATTTATGGATAATACCGAGGAAATTCTGCTGAAACTCTAAGGGAATTTCAGTTCCAAGGTGTACTGAGTAAAAATTAAGAAGAGTTCTAAAAATAATTCCAGATGACTTCTAAGAAGAATTTTAAAAGAGTTCATAGAGTTCTAAAAATTCGAAAATAACCTCAAGGAATTCTGAGGATGGACTATTTCGCAACTGTACAAAGTTTAAAGACAGCTTTTGGATTCCTTTTTTGAAAAGAGGGTATTAGTTTGCCATTGAACCCTGATCGATTGTTGTCTCACTAAAAATTCGTGTAAGAATCTTCTCTGAAAATTTCAAGTCATTTGCTACCGAGGTTAAAAATTTACAGCTGTTTATGTGCGTTGCAATTAATTTGGGTTTGTCCTTTATATCATCTCTAAAACATGTTGAATGTTCGGCATCGATTTCTGTCACCCCAACTGGCGGTGCTTAGGGACAGGGTTGACATGCTCTATCCTTCGCACATGTCGTCATTCCGTTAACAATCCTGTACTCGCTTGTTAAAATAGTTTTGTGCGCTTTTGTTCCAATCGTTACATATTTTTAAACCTTTTTAGCATTGGCATTTAGGTCAAAATTTGAAAAAAAAAATTAAAACTCCAATTTTCACTGAAAATGACCAAGTTTAACGTACTCGCAACGGTAATAGTAAAGTGTAACTACAAAAGCATATAAGGGCTTAAAAACCTTGACATAGTCAAAAATAAACTGTAACGATGCCTTCAAAATATACAAAAACGTACTGCACAAAATTTTAGAAAGGTAACTGAATAAAAGATGATACCAGTTCCCTGAAGAATATATTTTCTTCGGTTTATATTTTTAACCTGTAAAGAAGAGCATGACGCAAAACAGTACTACAACATTTTTCTATCAAAATATTAATCGAACTGCAACTTTAACTTCCAAGAAATCTCAGAAACTTTAAAAACTATTTTCAATGTTAATCTGGATTTCAAAGCCAATACACAAAAACATTATGCTGCCGATCTTTTCGGGCGATCCAAGTTGTCCGATTCCTACAGGGTTCAGAAATTGGAAGAAAGCGACCGAGTTGCTGGACAAACACAATGGCAGTGATACCCAGTTGGTAGTATGGAAGCGTGGAAGAAATTCAAAACCAGGAAGTGTATCGACGAAGAACTGGACCACCAAAAAACAGCTATGATTGCTGCTAGAGAGGCAAAGCGGCTACAGAATCGCTCTATAATGGAACGTTTCATCGATATTGTGCGCATACTTTGCAAAGGTGGCCAACCACTTCGTGGACATTCGGAAGGAGCGGAAAGTGTGTCACCCAGTTGGTGGCTAACTACGATCCTGTGCTGGAAAAACACTTGGCGAAAGGTGCCAAAAATAGCCAGTACACAATTGCCGTATTCAAAATGACATGATTACGTCGTTGCACAATGTAATGACGAACCGATCTTCATCAATATCGTCGATGGAATTAAATTGCCAATTTCCATTGGCTACCTGAAAGTAGTCTGCATTGAAGAAGATGAACCACCACCGGAGCAAAATATAAATAAAATTAGCTAGATTGAACAGTAGGGAAATAGTGGGAGGTGGACATCATTATACACCACGCACTTTGAAGTACTCCCCATCCCCAGATTAAATGCACCATAGAAAAAAAAATGCCCCTCCTTAATAAGATTCCTGTGCACGCTGTTGGGGAGTTCTAGGTCTCAAGCAGCAACGTCTGTCATACTATTAATTCTCCCCTTCCCCGATGACCGTAAGGACGGGGCTGGCACCATTATTGATCTTGAAAATATTGATTTACCGGACTTCGCAAACTGAGAAAGGATTGCCAATACCATGCCCCGTTAATTGGTTCTTTGAGCAAATGTTACTGGATCAGGTCAACCGCGGAGTAGCTACTACAACTTGTACGGCCATGTTCAGTATCGGGTGGTGTAAAGAAACTTGATCATATTATCTAGGCGAAAGCGAGCAGTTCTAGATGAACATTTCATAGAGGTCAATCTGCATTGATCGATTGTGTTCATCGACTTTAGGCCGGCACACAATGGATAAGTTTTCAGGTTTTTTGACATTTAGCCCATGCATTATCTTTCAAAAAACCTGGAAACTTATGCATTGTGCGCCAGCCTTTTCTCTTTCGTTAATAACTCAGCTGAAACAATATGTCCTGTTGTGTTGTGTTGGCCTGTACCCCACTGTCCTCGCTCGTTATTTAATAACAAATGCTCAAAAGTTTAACTCATATTAGTTTAAAATCAATTTGTTACAATTGTTCCATTACGCATGATAGCTTTCACACACAACACAAGTTGCAGTTATGTCTGGCAGATTATTGTAGATAATATTAAGGTACCGTAGACTGGGGTCAGATTGTCCAGCGGAGTTGATTGTTGCTTTATCTGGTTTTAAATATCTCGTATATATTTTTTGGTGATTCTTACGCATCGCGAGTGCAGTCAGTAGGAGCAGTTCGAAGACAGTCATGGCAAATTTTAATTGCCAGAATGGTTATTTTGCGGTATAAAATGTATGTTCAAGAGTCTCCAATCAAACGACCACAAGACTTAAGTGGTCTACGGCTTGGATGTTTAATTTTTCGGTTAAATAATACACAATCACTTAATCTGAATGTACGGTTAAATGTTTAAAAATATTAAAAAAAATTTGATTATTTTAAAACAAAATCATGTGATTTATTGATAAATCTAGATTAACAATTGAATAGGTAGAACAACCAAACGTAAACAATGGCTTTAAACGCAAATTTCTCGGGAATGATAACATATTCACGCAATGCCATTCTTTTATCGAATGGAATTGATAGTTTCCGTGAGTGGGTTTTGATTCTCGAGATTTTCTCGAAAAATCATTTGCAAAGTCGGTGTCGGTAATAACTCAAATTCTGATTTGTTCAGTTGTGTTTGTATTATTAAAAATAGTTTGTTACCTGGTTTTTTTTTCAAGTTTTTTAACTTTGAAAGTTTGTAAAATATTTTTTTTAAATCCATCCATTGTCGCTTGAATTGACTGATTGTTAATGCAATCCCTTTGAAATTTTTGACTTCAGATAATTTCTGCTCAAAGTGGCCACCGCGGAACGATTTGAATTACTTACTCTCCGAGAAAAAAAAAATAAAAAAAATCCGTTTTTTGGCTTCAAAGGTAGGCTTGATGACCTCTTACAATACTTTGCGAAGCTACTTGAAGGGATAGTCCATTACACTCCAAATCAACATTTACAATTTAGTGATGTAATTTTAACAATAAACAAAACACCCAAGCAACCAACAAGCCCGCTAATTATATTATATTTTTTTTCCTTTGGTTTGTTTTTTCCGTCAATCTTGTTTTCCGTGCTGAGCACCAATGCTACCGACGTGCCAGGAAGGCAGCTCCCACACCTGGACCCTACCTATCGACCCATCAACTCATGAACCGGGGACCAACGGCTTTACTTCCCATCCGAAGGAAGGCGTGATCAGAGATGTTATGCCTCAGAACATCCCGGCGGCGCCGACTGGGATTGAACCCAGGCCTGCTGGGGTGGGAGGTAATCACGCTTACCACTACACCACCGGCGCCGTTAATTATATTATATTGCAAAAAGACGAATTTGCGGGCTTGTTGATTACTTGGGCACTTTTTACGAGATATAAGAGATAATATATAATCATGTTCAATGATAAGCACCCCATAAGTACAGATGTTAAATAATATCAAAATAATACATCCTAGAATTATATCAAAATTTTGGGTAAACAGGGATCAATTAGCCACCAGATTACGGTACACATATAAAGCATCATCTTGTTTTGTAGACACATGTGACTGTATGTTCACAACAGTGTACTACATCCCCTCATGTCCCTTTGAAAATAAAACAAACACTATGCACATCAGGGTGGGTCAATTTTACAAGCCCCTGGTCCCCACTGCTCTTTTGATCTGTATTGAAGTTCCCAACAGTAATTTGGTAATCATCTGGATTTGCGGGAAGTTTGAAAATATTTATTTGCTATTCGGATTGAAAATATTTATTTGCTTCTCAAAAATTCATAACATACTCAATTTTTACCAAACCTCAGACTTAGATTGGAAAAAAAAAACTATGCAGATTTGACTTGATGATGATGATTTGAGAGCTCTGCACTTACCTTTATGCTATATACGCTTGTGATATGCATGGGGCACTACCCCAGTAAGTACCAAGACTGATAATAGCCCGATAAGAGCCCTTTTTGCAATATAAGGCTGATATACGGCTTTCAGTTTTAATAGTAGCTTTATGTCAGCATTACATAGCACTTTTTGCATTAGCGGGCTTGATACTTGGGTAGGCGTAAAGTAAAAAAAAATAATAACATTTTGCAGTTTGCACAGATGTGGAATCGATTTGCGGTTTTCGAAAAAGGTGTTTTGCATAGTTATCCCAATCTAAGCCTCAGGCATGATCAAAATTGAGCAATTTTTGAGTTTTTGACAATCAACTGAACGGAATACTTTCGTTCCGTTTCCCATACATTTTCCCATACAAACTTTCTACCATACATATTTGCTCCCGAAAATCCAGATCTTAGCCAAATTTGTTCAAATTTTGCACAGTTGTTGGGGAGTTCAATACCGATCAAAAGAGCAATGGGGAACTGGCTTGTGATCCGCCATACTAACTTGACCCACCCTAATGCACATACAAGCAAAGCACATCAACACTAACATACCGAATGCAACCCGTCGTCGTTTTCATTGGTCTGGTTTGTGATGTCGTCTAGCATCCGAAATGGAGCACAGGCAGAGACAAAGTTTATATTGCAGAAAGCTTTCACCCGCAGGGGGTGTTGGTTTGGTAAGCAATGCATCGGAACACACAGGAGAAAGTTTCGATGCGACAGATAAATCACCACGGACTCGCAAACTACTTTCGGCAGCTGGCGGCAGCCAAATGCACATTATTATCTGTTCGGGAGGATGTTGTGCAAAGCTTATTCGGTCTGGTTTTCTCTGTTGCCCTTGTCATATGTTTTGGAATCTTATTTTCAAAATTAGTAAATTGTTTTGATAATCTGGCGACGAGGATAGCATTAGATGTGACTCGAATACTAGGCAAATGGATTATGGTGTATCATAGCTGAATGCGATCCTAAAGGAACATATAATTGTCCAAACTATACACAGTTTTGGAAAGAATCCAGCCCATTGCTTGTATGACATCGAAATAACATTTGTCTACAGGCACAGCTTTTAGGGAGCCCTTTAAAGCTATTAATTTATAATTGATAAACATAGGCAGGCATCAGCCTTGGTAATTAATATTTATAATCCAAACGCTGGCTGTTGTCGACACTGCAGTATCCCACAAACGAGCATGAACTCCACCGCGAGAACAACGATAGATAGATAGATAAATAGCCATACACAGTATGCAGTACGAATAACGTTGAAAAAGACCGGTTTATTGAACTCTTCTATGAAATATGATAGCAATAAATTTTGCATTATTATTCGCCGGCTTCAGCCGTGCGGTTGTGCTTCGACCGGCATTGCCGTTGTTATGGTTTCGGGCAAATTCCCCCCAAAATGTTATCTGATGGTGATAGTACTCCTACGCTTGTTTTGTAGAGCAACGGCTGTTGCTGCTACTTACTACTACTACTACTATTAATATTACGTCCACTGCTGGTGCTGTGGAAATCTGACATGGTGGTAGTCAGCCATATCATAATGATAGTAAGTGAACGTAACATTACCAGTATGATGCACCCTTCACATGCGGTCAGTGGAGAAGTGGATTTGTCAAACTGATTTTCACATAGAAGTTGG
Organism: Ochlerotatus camptorhynchus; assembly: GCF_037179485.1. NCBI lineage: Eukaryota > Metazoa > Arthropoda > Insecta > Diptera > Culicidae > Ochlerotatus > Ochlerotatus camptorhynchus. The sequence goes on along the minus strand of NW_027040802.1, from coordinate 2,717,302 downwards.
AATAATATAATGATCATCAATTTTTTGCGGAGTTAACATAAATAATTATCGAAAATAATATTTTGAACTGTTTTTAATAGAATGGAGATTCCTGTGAAATCTAAACATTACTTGCATAATTTTCTAACATTATAAACTTTTAGCCAATAACTAACTAACTAACTAACTAACTAACTAACTAACTAACTAACTAACTAACTAACTAGCTAACTAACTAACTAACTAACTAACTAACTAACTAACTAACTAACTAACTAACTAACTAACTAACTAACTAACTAACTAACTAACTAACTAACTAACTAACTAACTAACTAACTAACTAACTAACTAACTAACTAACTAACTAACTAACTAACTAACTAACTAACTAACTAACTAACTAACTAACTAACTAACTAACTAACTAACTAACTAACTAACTAACTAACTAACTAACTAACTAACTAACTAACTAACTAACTAACTAACTAACTAACTAACTAACTAACTAACTAACTAACTAACTAACTAACTAACTAACTAACTAACTAACTAACTAACTAACTAACTAACTAACTAACTAACTAACTAACTAACTAACTAACTAACTAACTAACTAACTAACTAACTAACTAACTAACTAACTAACTAACTAACTAACTAACTAACTAACTAACTAACTAACTAACTAACTAACTAACTAACTAACTAACTAACTAACTAACTAACTAACTAACTAACTAACTAACTAACTAACTAACTAACTAACTAACTAACTAACTAACTAACTAACTAACTAACTAACTAACTAACTAACTAACTAACTAACTAACTAACTAACTAACTAACTAACTAACTAACTAACTAACTAACTAACTAACTAACTAACTAACTAACTAACTAACTAACTAACTAACTAACTAACTAACTAACTAACTAACTAACTAACTAACTAACTAACTAACTAACTAACTAACTAACTAACTAACTAACTAACTAACTAACTAACTAACTAACTAACTAACTAACTAACTAACTAACTAACTAACTAACTAACTAACTAACTAACTAAGTAACTAACTAGCTAGTTAGACTAACTAAGCTCAGAAAATTTCTTAATGGAGTACGTGCCTACGTCTTACGGGAAGGTACAGGGGGTAAATCGAAAATCTAAAATTGCGACCGACACGAAATGATGTTAGGTTTTTCATGCTTGCAACTTTGTCATTTATAAATAAAACTAAAATCCAAATACACCAATCGATAGGAAATAACTCTACAAATCTACTGAAATATTTTTTTTTCCAATTTTACTGAAATAAAAAACGTTTGAAAAAATTTCAAATAAAAAGTGATAATTTTATCACCGTTTTCGTGAAATAAACGTTTTCGTAAAAACAGTCATCAAAATCAAGTACCACTTGGTTGCACATCGTTCTGCTTTTTTTTTCATAATGCGTTTATTTTTCCAGGCTCATTTGCCGTAGCTTTGCGGAGCCGATATTCATTGTTTAGATTACAAAGTTTCTTAAAACTAACGTTAGTAAAGCGGGGGCCAATTACTCGCGGCTATCTCGAGGTTAGGGGTAACAAATTTTAACAAATGGATGGCAGGGTAGGGATTGAGAACACAAGGTTTGGAGAGCAATGTGCTTTTTATCTCGAACTATGCGACCAACTGATGAAAAAGACAAACATGGGGGTACACTGATGGGCAGCTAACAACTTGGGGGAACACAGGATGACACTAACTACTAAATCCTCAGATCGATCCGTTTTAAAAACACATAAATTAAATTAAAATATTCGAGATCTCGGCTCGCCAAGATGTCTCTAACGGGCCGCATAGGTTATTTTCCTCGGGCCCTGAGGGATGCGGATAACTCGGATCTAGCAACACAATGGAGGGTGCATGACCAAAGCACGTGGTCGATATCGTGATAGCCACTACCACAAGCGCACAAATTGCTGCCTGCGAGCCCGATTCGGAAGAAATGCGAGTCTAACGAGTAGTGATTAGACATGAGCCTTGACATGACACGTATAAAGTCACGGCTCATGTCCAATCCTTTGAACCATGGCTTGTTCGATACCTGTGGGAGAATAGTAACCATCTTCCGAGATCACTCTCATTCCATTTTTGTTGCCAGTTGGTGAGGACGTGCTGACGGGTAATTGAAAAAAATTCCGCAAAGGCGATTTGCCGATCAAAAATATCGCCTTCCATAGCGCCCACCTTAGCTAGCGAGTCTGCTTTCTCATTACCCGGAATTGAGCAATGAGATGGGACCCAAACTAAGGTGATAGTTTAGGAGCAGTTAGATAAAGTATTCAATTTAGCTTGGATTTCGGTCAGGAAATACGAGGAGTGCTTCATCGGCCTCATTGATCGAATAGCCTCCAACGAGCTAAGGCTATCAGTAAAAATAAAATAGTGATCAGATGGTAGTAAGGCAATTTGCTCTACTGCGTAAAATATGGCTGCTAGTTCCGCAACGTATACGGAACAGGGTTTTTGCAGTTGATATGAGGCGCTATGAAATTCGTTGAATACTCCAAATCCAGTGGCAGCGTTTATAGTTGACCCATCTGTGAAAAAACTCTTATTGTTACTAACATGGTGGTACTTGTTTGCAAAAATTAAGGGAACAACCATCGATCGATGGTGATCTGGTATTCCACGGATTTCTTGCAACATGGTCAGATCAAAATTTACAGAGGAACTATAAAAGTCTTCGAGGCAAACACGAGAGGAATTGAATGAAGAAGGGCCAATCTCCAGCGTCATGTACTCGTAAAAGAGACTCATGAATCTTGTTTCTGGATTTCTGGCGAGCAGCTTCTCAAAGTTTTCTATTACCAATGGGTTCATTACTTCACAACGGATAAGAAACCGGAAGGACAGCTCCGCGAAACGATCTGTCAGTGGGAGAACACCCGCGAGTACTTCGAGGCTCATCGTATGCGTCGAGTGCATACAGCCAAGCGCGATTCGGAGGCAACGGTATTGAACCCGTTGCAGCTTCAGGATATGTGTTTTCGTCGCGGATTGAAAACAGAAGCTACCGTACTCTAGAACCGACAAGATGGTTGTTCGATACAACCTGATCAGATCTTCCGGGTGTACTCCCCACCAAGTTCCAGTAATTGTACGAAGAAAATTGATTCTTTGTTGGCATTTTTGTTTCACATACGCAATATGTTTTCCCCACGTGCTTTTGGAATCGAACCAGACACCTAAATACTTGAAAGATATACTTTGAGTGATTGTTCTACCCTTTAGTTGAAGCTGTAACTGTGCAGGATGATGCTTCCTAGAAAAAACAACCAACTCAGTTTTCTCCGGAGAGAATTCGATACCCAGCTTCATAGCCCAAGTAGACAAATTGTCTAAGGTATCTTGCAATGGTCCTTGCAGGTCCGGTGCACTTGGCCCTATAACGGACACAACCCCGTCATCTGCAAGCTGCCTTAGCGAGCAATTTTCATCAAGACAACCATCAATGTCTTTTACATAAACATTATAAAGAAGGGGGCTTAAACATGAACCCTGGGGGAGACCCATGTAACTAATTCGTGAAGTTGTCGAGTTTCCATGAGAAAAGCTCATATATTTCTCAGACAACAAGTTCCTCAAATAGTTGTTCATAATTGGTGAAAGCCCACTATCGTGGAGTTTATCCGAAAGGACATCGATACAAACAGAATCAAAAGCCCCCTTAATGTCCAAAAAAACTGAACCCATTTGCTGTTTTTGCGCATAGGCCAGTTGAATTTCAATTGAAAGCAACGCAAGACTGTCGCTCGTTCCTTTGCCTCTCCGAAATCCAAATTGCGTATCTGAAAGTAAACCATTCGACTCGACCCATTTGTCTAAACGAAAAAGAATCATTTTCTCCAACAATTTCCATATACAGGACAGCATCGCGATGGGACGGTACGAGTTATAATCCGACGCGGGTTTACCGGGTTTTCGAATGGCGATAACTCTTACTTGCCTCCAGTCATCCGGAACAATGTTGTGCTCCAGAAATTGATTGAATAAGTTCAACAAGCGTCTCTTCGCGACATCTGGGAGATTTTTAAGCAAGTTGAACTTGATTCTATCGATTCCTGGAGCTGAATTGTTACATGAAAGGAGAGCAAATGAGAATTCCACCATCGAAAACGGGGAATCTATTTCGTTACTACCCGACGGACGATCACCAACGTTGGTTTGAACTTGAACCGACACCGAATCCGGGCAAACTTTCCGCGCGAAGCTGAATATCCAACTGTCCGAGTACACCTTGTCTTCGTTAATCGGTGATGACGCGTTTCGCATTCTCCTGCCGACATTCCAGAGTGTTCTCATGGAAGTCTCTCGCGACAAACCATCGACGAACCGACGCCAGTAACCGCGTTTTTTTGCTTTGATTAAGTCCTTAAAAGTTTTCTCGAGGTCAGTGTACCGCTCGAAATCCCCGACCTTGCCGTGTTTGCGGAAGCGTTTAAACGCGGCGGACTTCTCGCTGTTCGCGTCGGTGCAATCCTTATCCCACCACGGGGTGGGAGGTCGCTTGCGGACGGAAACACCCGTTTCGTCTGTGCTCGCAGCGCAGAATCGATGATGAGACGCACGAGAAAGGAGTACTCGTCCAGCGGAGGAAGTACGTCAATCGATTGACTGGCATCAAGAACCGCGGTCGCGAATTTTCGCCAGTCAATGTTTTTCGTAAGATCGTACGCGATGTCGACCGAACGAGTAGAAGATGAACCATTGGTAATAGAAATTTTGATTGGCAAATTGTCACTACCGTAGGGATCTTGAATTACTTTCCACGAGCAATCCAGCGATAGTGAACTCGAACAAAGTGAGAGGTGTAATCTGTTTATTTTTGCTGGAGGTTTGGCTACTCGTGTTGCTTCCCCGGTGTTCAGAATTGTCATTTTAAAGAAGTCGCACATGTCGTATATCAAGGTTGAGCGGTTGTCGTCGTACAGTTCCCCCCAGCCTGTACCGTGAGAGTTAAAATCTCCCAAGATCAACCGTGGCTCCGGCATAGCCGTGCAGATATCCGAGAAACTTTGACGAGAAATCGCAGTTCGCGGCGGAAGATATACTGAGGCAATACTGAGGCATTTACCTCGAATGTTAACCTGACATGCAACAACTGCAATGCCTGTCACCGAAGGCAGATCGATTATGTAGAAGGAATGGTCCCCAGAAGCACCCCTCCATACGAATTTGCCCGATCAAGGCGAATAATGTTGAAATCGTGGAAAGCAAGATCAATGTCTGAAGAGAGCCATGTTTCACAAAGGGCAAATGCATCAGAAAGTGAATTGTTAACTAAAAATTTAAATGTGTCAAGTTTTGGCATAAGACTTCTACAGTTCCACTGAAGAACAGAGATCATATCCCCGACCTCATTCGGAGAATTATCCATCAAAGGATATGATCGATGCAAGGAAGGACCACCTAGAAGCTAGTTGCTTCAAAAGATTTTTCACCATTGGCAGCACTAAATTAATAATGCTCCTCGTTGAGTCAGAGATATTGAATATACTGAAGAAGCTATCCACAATACCAGAAAGCGTGAACATGGGGGCATGTTCTTGCTGATTATTCAGCTGCTTTTCTGGCCGAAAAAATGGGACATCTGGGGTTTTAGATGATCCTGGAAGTGACGGAAAGTTCTTGTCATAATTACAAGGTTTAAAACCCGGTGGAATGGGTTTCGGTGCATTTCCGTTGGGTGGTGGAAGGGTGGTCCGTACGAGTGGCCTTACGAGGTGTTTTTTTGCTCGTTTTCTCGTATTGCCTTTAAAGACAAACGGACTACCCTCACCGCCCTCTGAGTCAGAGTCTAGATCATCAACTGGCAAAATGGAAAACGTGTTACTGTTTTTTGGTGTGGTCTGAGAAGATGAAGCGGTATTCTTCAAGAGTTCTGCTATTGTTCTCTTGGAGCGAGCTTGCAGAGACCGCTTAATTTTGTCTCCCTGCTGTTTATACCTCGGGCAGTCAGTCAGGGTATGCAGGCTTTCCTTGCAGTACACGCATTTTGGAGGAGCACCGCAAGGGCCCTCTTGATGTTGCTCGCCACACTGATCGCAGCGTGGTTTGTTCGAGCAGTAGTCCGATGTATGACCAAGTTGTTTACATTTAGAGCATCGTTCTGCTTGAACCGAAAAAAATATAAAACAGCGCTGTTGTCACGCCCCCATTCATTTCCGCTTCGGATGGCGTGGCAAACAGCAAGAAGGAGCAAGTCAGCGGCTATTTTATAAATGCCTACTTTATCCATATGGGACTTATATGCGATTATAGGCAGTATGTATACACCATTCTCCCCTACGTTGTACCCCGTCCGCTCAAGCCAACACTATCATCGGCCTTTTTCGGCCACCAATTGTTAAGAAAAGAGCAAGAGGCGATCAACTTCATAAATCAGCTGCATTTCAGCGTTTACCAGTACAAAGATATGGATAACCGATTTGTTATGACACAATGTATTATATCGATAAAAAATGATGATGTAAGGTGTATAAAAAAGGATCTGGGAATTCTTTCAGAAAATACCAGACAGAATTTGAGCACGATTGGATATTCCGGAGATACAATGAATTCCAATTTACGCATCGACGGATCTTGCCGTCGAGGTGAAAAACAAATCATCGCTGAAAACTCGGAAACTGTTTTTTTTATTCTTTATTTGAGAGATTTTTAGCCATAGGCTAGTTCATCTCTTAAAAGCTCGGAAACTGTTGTTGGAAGGGTTTTGCCTGAAGTACCCAGCCTGTCAACGATACCATCAACAATATCAGTGGCCACAACTGCAACAAATGATGATGAATTTTCGCGATCTGTTAACATCGAAATATTCAACCGAGGAATTGCTGGGATTCAAGTTTCACCGATTGATGCAAAGGAGTCCACCAACGTTTACTATCCTGAACATAAAATTAAGGAAATCAACCAAGGAGTGAGGAAGCATATTTTTCAACTAGGACCGCAGGAGGACCAAACAAGTGCAACACAGGATTTTGAAGAAATAATTCTTCAATTGAAAGAAAAATTTGGCAGGCACGATACCACAAGGAGTGAAAAACTACAGATTTTAACTGTGTTGCCCAAGTCATGGATGAATTTAACACCACAAGGTACTTCGCAACAGCAGCTAAAGAACTATTTGAAACTGATGGAGCACATTCAGCAGTTCACCGAAGATCGGGCCATGGCTTAAATGATGCAACAAAGGAACTTGTTGTTCATTTTTTTGAGGACGATGAAACAAGTCGGGTGATGCCTGGCCATAGAGACTACGTGTCAGTGAAAAACGATGGAAAACGGAAAGCAATACTGAACAGGTTATTCATGACGACAGTTAAAGAAGCATACAAAATATTTAAGGAAATTAATAGTGAGGTAATAATAGGAATTTCTTCATTTGTGAAACTTCGCCCTAAATACTGCAAACTTTTAACCAATTCAGGATCGCAGAATTTTTGCGTTTGTACAAATCATGAAATTTTTTATCTTATAACACATAGTTTAAAAAAGTACAATATTTTGTATGACTTAAAGTCCTTGACTGATAGTTTAATTTGTGAAAGAAAAACAGCATATTGCTATCTTAGATGTTGTGAGGATTGTCCAGACATTTCATCAATTGAAGATTTTTTAACACAGCAATTAGAAGAAAAAAATATTGATCAACTGTCATTCGAACAGTGGGTAACTACTGATAGATGTGATATACAAATTATTGAAGATTTTGTTTCATATTTTTGTGAAAAATTACTCAAATTGATACCGCACGATTTCATTAAAACAGAACAATCTAAATTCTTAAAAACAACGAAAAACAATTTGCAAGTATGGAAATTTTTAGTCATTTGTGATTTTTCTGAAAATTACTCCTTTGTACTGCAGGATGAAGTACAATCTCATCATTGGAATGTACAACAAGCTACTATCCATCCATTTGTTATCTATATATATAAAAATGAATTTCTGTCTGTCTGTCTGTCTGTCTGTCTGTCTGTCTGACCCTTATAGACTCGGAAGCTACTGAACAGATCGGCGTGAAAATTTGTATGCAGGGGTTTTTGGGGCAGGGAAAGGTTCTTATGATGGTTCGAGACCCCTCCCTCCTCTGTAAAGAGGGGCTCCCATACAAATGAAACAGAAATTTCTGCATAACTCGAGAACTAATCAAGCAAATGGAACCAAATCTGGCATGTGGAGGTCATAGGGGGTAGCCCCTTAGATAAAGGGGAGTGGGCTACGTACAATATAGCATGCTTTTTTTAATTGGCGCATAAACTCAAGCTAATATTGAATCCCGAGCAAGGCCGGGCACTCTCAGCTAGTATACTATAAAGAAAACTCACAATTGCTTCATTTTAGTTTCATTATCTCAGAAGAGTTAACACATGATGCAGTAACTGTTAACCTGTTTATTTCCTAAATGATTACTTTTTTACGTACAGATCAGAGAAAAATAGTGAAGAAGATTTATTTTATGTCTGACGGAGCTGCTTCATAGTACAAAAACCGTACCAATTTTTCTAGTCCCTGCAAGTTCAAGTCTATGTATGAAATTGAAGCTGAATGGCATTTCTTCGCGACATCCCATGGCAAAGGACCGTGTGAGGTACGATAAAGCGCATGGCTACACGAGCCTGTTTAGCTAGAGAACGTGAACAACAAATTAAAAATTCCAAAGAATTATATAACTGGACAAATAATCGAAAGGAGGAAGAGTTGAAGAGTTTATCATTTGGTTTTGTAACATCAGAAGCATATAAAACTATGGCGGCAGAGGTTAATGAACAATATTGTGAAGCAAGAACAATTCAAGGAACGCAAAAATTTCACTCATTTATTCCTATATCTGAAAATAAAATTAAAGCAAAATTGTTCTCAAACTGTTCCGTTTTTCTTAAAAGGTACAATACTTGTCCGCAACTTCGCGGAAGACAGCATCTCGATCAAACAAATCGTTCACGAGATATCAGTTAGCGCTCAACTTCCGAGCCGATCAGTCGATGTTTTCGGACGAGCAATTTCGGGAGTCGATCACGGACTATATAGTACGTTTTTGTCAGTTTTTCTCGACCGTCGCAATAAGTTTTGTGTTCGGGGTTCACCGCGACTTCAAGCGCCACGATGTCGCGTCGCGAAAATACGTTTCGCGTCGATTATTCGCAGTTTCCGAAGCTTCTCACTCACGACGAAATCCATAAGTTCGTCGGAAAAGAACTCGGTCTTTCGCGCGAAAATGTACTTCAACTCCAGCCAAGCAGGCGGTTGGGATGTACCTTCGTGAAGGTCAACAGCCTCGAACTAGCCGAGAAGATCGTGGAACAACACGATGGCAAGCACGAGTTCGTGTTTGATGGAAAGTCGTACAAGCTACGCATTACGATGGAGGACGGAGCGGTGGAGGTGAAGTTCTTGGAGCTCCCCGAAGGCATCTCCAACGACCAGGTCGCAGCTTTCCTCGCCGATTACGGAGAGGTTATCAGTGTTCGTGACTTACTGTGGGACGACCGTTATAGCGATTTCGGCGGTGTCAAAACCGGTGTTCGTGTGGCTCGCATGGTGGTAACGAAGAACATTCCTTCTCTCGTAACCATCCAGGGCGAAGAAACTGCGGTGGGGTACAAGGGGCAGCGGCAAACCTGCTTGCACTGCCGTGAGTTTGCACACATTGGCATTCCATGTGTGCAAAACAAAAAACTGCTGGTACAGAAGCTCGAAGCAGACCAATCGTACGCGAACGTTACGAAAGGCAAACCAACACCGACCAAACCTACACCAACCAAGCCAACACCGACCAAGCCTACACCGACCAAACCTCCACACAAGCCTTCACCGAACCCATCGGATCTGCGAAAACCGCCGATCGTTAAACCAGGCCCATCGGGTCTGCCTCAAAACCTCACTGCAACAAGTGAGACACGCGCTGTAGCTGCACAGCAGAAGAGCACGATGCTGCCCCCCGCTGCTCCCGTTGCCGCGCAACAAAAATCCACCACAGCGCAAGCTGTCGTTGAACTATCGCCGATTTCCATCCCGATCGGCCCTATCGTATTGAATCGCAGGACCGATGGCAACGAAACGGACAGCTCACAAGCATCGCAGCTCTCAAACAGCAGCCGACGCAGTTCTCGCCGACCGCCGGGTAAGAAGATGCGGCACTCCGGAGAAAACACCACTACCACTGCCGAACACGGACACGGACAGATTTCCGATGAAGACATGCAACAATGATGGAGTACATCAGCTGTAACATCGGAACTGTCAATATCAACACGATAACCAACCCAACCAAGCTAAACGCCCTTCGCACGTTCGTCCACACGATGGATCTCGACATCGTATTTCTGCAGGAGGTTGAGAACGAGCAACTTGCTTTCCCCGGCTACAACGTTGTCTGCAATGTCGACCACGCGAGGAGAGGAACGGCGATTGCCCTCAAGGAACATATCAAATTCTCGCACGTAGAAAAGAGCCTGGACGGGAGATTGCTCGCCCTACAGATACACAACACTACGCTCTGCAATGTGTATGCCCCATCGGGTTCCGCTCTTCGTGCCGAACGAGAGCGGTTCTTCAACAACACCATCGCCTATTACCTTCGTCATCGCACCGATCACATCATCTTTGGAGGCGACTTCAACTGCGTGATTCGACAATGCGATGCAACGGGACAAAACATGAGTCCCGCTCTTCAAGCCTCCGTATCCCAATTACACTTGCATGATGTGTGGCTGCAGCTCCGTCCACGAGAGATGGAGTACACCTACATCTCACACAACTCCTCGTCCAGGCTCGATCGGCTGTATGTAAGTGCTGGTCTGCGAGAACAGCTGAGATCGACAGCTGTCCATGTGTGTTGCTTCTCGGACCACAAAGCCGTCACTGCGAGAATTTGCCTCCCTCTCCCCGACAGAGCGCACGGTCGTGGTTTCTGGTCTCTCCGTCCCCATCTCCTAACAGCAGAAAATATCGACGAGTTCCAAATACGGTGGCAATACTGGACTCGTCAACGCCGGTATTACCCGTCGTGGATGGAATGGTGGTTGTCGTGCGCAAAGCCGAAAATAAAATCTTTCTTCCGATGGAAATCGAAACTCGCATACGACGGTTTCAACCACGAACAGCAGCGTCTCTTCGATTTACTGCGAAATGCGTACGACAACTACCAAAACAACCGTTCCACGCTCACCACCATCAACCGAATAAAGGCTGAAATGCTTTTACATCAGCGGCGATTTTCCGAAATGTTCGTTCGGATAAACGAGACGTACGTTGCTGGTGAGCCTCTATCAACCTTTCAACTGGGTGAGCGAACCCGACGAAGAACCACCATCGAGCGTCTGAGGAACGAGAGAGATGAGATAATCGACGATTCAACTGCTATTCGGGATCATATGGTCCAATATTTCACCAACCTGTACGCTCGTGGGAACGTAGATGAAGAAGAAGAATGCGGCCCTTTCCACTGTGGGAGAGCTATCCCCGAACAAGATGCCGTGAATGAAGCCACCATGAACGAAATAACAACGACTGAAATCCTTTCTGCCATCCGGACAAGTGCATCCAAAAAATCACCGGGCCCCGACGGGCTACCTAAAGAGTTTTATTTGCGAACATTCGACGTGATTCACCGTGAGCTGAATCTGGTCTTGAATGATGCCATCAGATCAAACTTTCCAGCGCAATTTGTCGATGGGGTGATTGTTTTAGTGAAAAAACGTGGTACTGGGGAAAGTGCACGCTCATACAGGCCAATCAGCCTGGTCAATGTGGACTATAAAATTCTTTCGCGAATCCTTAAGCAACGGCTTGAAAATGTGCTACGTACCCACGGTGTATTAACTGACTCTCAAAAGTGCTCAAATTATGGAAGAAATATATTTCAAGCCACACTCGCAGTGAAGGACAGAATCGCACAGTTAAAAGCAAACAGACAGAGAGGGAAATTGGTCTCTTTCGATCTCGACCATGCGTTTGACCGTGTCGACCAAAGTTTTTTGTTCAAAACAATGCGAGGTCTGGGCTTCAACACGGCATTTGTGGACTTACTTTCCCAAATAGCAGTGGCTTCCTCGTCTCGCCTACTGATCAATGGACACCTCTCTGCTTCCTTCCCGATACAGCGATCGGTGCGCCAAGGGGATCCTCTTTCGATGCACTTATTTGTGATTTATTTGCACCCTCTCTTGCGGCGCTTGGAGCAAGTTTGTGGGACAGATCTGATCGTCGCATACGCAGATGATATCAGTGCTATCGTAACCGGTGCCCAGCAGTTGGATGCAATGCGAGATTTGTTCAGGCGCTTTGAACGAATAGCCGGAGCACGCCTGAATGAAACCAAAACAACGGCAATTGACGTCGGCCAAATCAATAACCCTGTGACTGTGCCCTGGCTTCGAACTGAAACCACAATCAAAATTCTTGGTGTAGTTTTCGCTAATCCAGTTCGATTAATGGTTAAGCTGAACTGGGACGCACTCGTGACAAACTTTGCTCGGCAAATATGGCTACACTCGCTGCGCAGTTTGTCGTTACACCAGAAAGTGACACTCTTGAACACCTTCCTGTCGTCGAAAATGTGGTATATGGCGGCAAATTTACACCCGACGGCAGCACACGTGGCGAAACTGACAACCAACATGCGGAAATATCTTTTCCGTGGAATATGTGCATCCGTACCCATGCAGCAGCTGGCACGCAGACGGGAGGATGGTGGCCTCAACCTACATCTTCCAGCAATGAAATGCAAGGCGCTGCTCATCAATCGGCATTTACACGAGATCGTTTCCCTTCCTTATTACAATTCCCTTCTCATCCAAGTAAATCCACCACAACCAAATTCCCTTACAGATCTTCCCTGCCTAAAGCTAATCCTAAACAATTATTCAAACTTCCCTTTCCAAATACGCCAACACCCTTCCGCCGATCTCATCCATCGCTTCTTCGTAGAACGCACCGACAAACCGAAAGTGGAAACAACAAACCCCGAGATCAACTGGCCCCGAGTGTGGAAAAATATCGCTGCCCGTGGTCTGCTACCTACGCAGCGCAGCTATCTATACTTGTGGGTAAACCAAAAAATCTCTCACCGACGGCTGCTGTTTACGATAAGGCGTGCGGATGGTGAACAATGCATACACTGTGCTGTGCAAACCGTTGAAACCATTCAACACAAATTTTTTGGCTGCCCTAGAGTACGGGCTGCTTACGATGTACTTCAACAAAGGCTGTTGGTTGTGACTGGCAGTCGACGCTCTCTTCGTTTCGATGATCTCCTTCGGCCCTCACTGGAGGGGATTGCAGCGTATAACAGAACACGGATATTGAAATTGTTATTTGTTTATATCACCTTCATTGATAACAGTAATGGCAGGATAGATATTGATGCATTAAAATTTAATTTTGAAGTCGAGGTTTATTAATTATGTGAATAATTTTTACTAAACATACAAACGACAAATAAACGTACTTTTATAAAAAAAAAAAAAAAAAAAAAAAAAAAGATATATGTTTTTCTCCCTTGGTGGGACCAGCAATGCACTGAGGTTTATTGTAAAAAGTCCGACGCGTTTAAGCTTTTCCGGAAACGTGGAACACCCGTAGGTTTCGAAGCGTACTCGGCTCTTGAACGCGAACTCAAGAGCCTCATCAAAGCCAAGAAACGCGGATACTGGCGGCAATTCGTGGATTGAATACGCTTTGGAATGCGGCGCGAAGGATGCGTAACCGGTCTTCAAACAACGAGAGTGAGGAGTACTCGGATAGTTGGATTCTCAAGTTCGCGCGAAAAATAAGTCCTGATTCTGTGCCGGCACAGATGATTCCTCGCGAAACGACGAATTCGGTAGACGAGATCAGCCAGCCTTTTTCAATGCTGGAGCTCTCATTCGCGCTCCTTTCGTGTGGCAATTCGGCTCCGGGGGCTGATAGAATCAAGTTCAACTTGTTGAAGAACCTCCCAGACGTCGCTAAGAGGCGCATGTTGAACTTGTTTGGTCAGCTTAATATTGTTCCGGATGATTGGAGGCGGGTGAGAGTTATAGCCATTAAAAAGCCTGGAAAACCCGCGTCAGATCACAACTCGTATCGTCCCATTGCGATGTTATCGTGTATGCGAAAATTGTTGGAGAAAATGATATTTTTTCGCCTGGAAAAATGGGTTGAGTTGACACACCTACTCTCAGATACTCAATTTGGTTCCGTAGGGGCAAGGGAACTACTGTCTCGCGTTGCTTCCACTGAAATTCAGTTGGCTTTTGCTAAAAAAGAGCAAATGGCTTCTGTCTTCTTGGATATGAAGGGGGCTTTTGATTCAGTATCGGTTGAAGTCCTTTCAGACAAACTTCACGCTTGTGGCCTTTCTCCATTAATAAATAACTTTTTGTACAATTTGCTGTCAGAGAAACATATGAGCTTTTCTCATGGAAACTCTACAGCTTCTCGATTTAGTTACATGGGTCTCCCTCAGGGCTCATGTTTAAGCCCCCTTCTGTAAAATTTCTACGTCAGAGAAATTGTCAATTGTCTAAGTGACAACTGCACGTTGAGACAACTTGCAGATGACGGAGTAGTGTCTATGACAGGGCCCAGAGAGGCCGACCTGCAAGGACCCTTACAGGATACCTTAGACAATTTGTCTACTTGGGCTATCCAGCTAGGTATCGAATTCTCCACGGAAAAAACTGAGTTGGTCGTTTTTTTCTAGGAAGCATAGCCCAGCACAACCGAAGCTTCAACTTTTGGGTAAGCCGATCACTCATTCCATGTCTTTCAAATATCTTGGGGTCTGATTCGATTCAAAATGCACCTGGAGATCCCACATTGAGTATCTGAAGCGGAAATTGTTCTCCGAACAATTACCGGAACGTGGTGGGGAGCCCATCCACAAGATCTTCTGACGTTGTACCGGACAACGATTTTATCGGTTTTAGAGTACGGTAGTTTTTGCTTCCAGTCGGCGGCTAAAACGCACATCATCAAACTGGAACGGATCCAGTATCGTTGTCTTCGTATTGCGTTAGGATGCATGCACTCGACTCATACGATGAGTCTTGAAGTGTTAGCGGGCATGTTGCCACTCTCTGATCGGTTTTCGGAATTATCCCTCGGGCTCCTCACCCGTTGTGAAATTATGAACCCACTGGTGATTGCAAACTTTGAGAAGCTTCTTGAGCTAAGCCCTCAAACTCGTTTTATGTCATTGTAATACGTGTACATAACACAGGATGTCAGCCCTTCACAGCATAATCCCTATCGTGTTTGCTTCTCCGACTTCGACAATTCAGTTCATTTTGTTTTATCCATGACGCGGGAGATTCGCGGAATCCCAGAGCATCATAGTTCCATGATTGCTCCGTCAATTTTCGCTGCAAAGTTTGGCCAAGTTGATTCCGCAAGATCGTTCTTCACAGATGGATCACTAATAGAGGCGTCCGCTGGTTTTGGTATTTATAACGAATTTCATAGCGCCTTTCGAATGGTTCATGCTCCTTGTTCCATATATGTTGCTGAACTGGCGGCAATACATTATACGCTAGAAACGATCGCCTCACTTGCACCAAATCATTATTTTATTTTTACGGATAGTCTCAGTTCTGTCGAGGCTATTCGCTCTATGAGGCCGGTAAAGCACTCCTCGTATTTTGTCATGAAAATACGAGAGCTTCTAAGTGCTTTATCTTTAAGATCTTTTGTCATCACCTTTGCATGGGTCCCATCTCAATGCTCGATTCCGGGCAATGAGAAGGCGGACTCGCTTGCAAAGGTGGGCGCTATGGAAGGCGATATTTACGATCGACAAATCGCCTACGACGAATTTTTCTTCATTTATCGTCAACAGTCACTCGCCAGCTGGCAAAATAAATGGAGTGAAGGGAGTTTGGGACGATGGTTATATTCAATTATCCCTAAGGTGTCGAAGTGTCCTTGGTTCAAAGGTTTGGAGGTGGGTCGAGACTTCATTCGTGTGATGTCTCGCCTCATGTCCAATCACTATTCACTAAGCGCTCACTTGTTCCGTGTTGGGCTGGGGGACAGTAATCTCTGTGAATGTGGACAAGGTTACCAGGACGCAGATCACATTATTTGGTCATGTGCTGAGCACCGTGGAGTCAGATCTGAGTTGTACGATTCCCTTCGGGTTCGAGGTAGACAACCTAATGTTCCAGTTCGGGATATTTTGGCTAGATGCGATCTGGAGTTTATGCAACTCATACATGTTTTCTTGAAGAATATTAACCATAGATTGTAAGTTTGATTAACCTTGTGTTTAGTTTGTATTTTGTATGTGTGTGTGTGTGTTTTTTTTTGTAGATTTGTTTCTGTAATAATTGTATAATTACAGAGTTGATATAACGTCGATAGGATTAAGTATGTGTTTTAGAAATAGTGAAACTTTTGAATCATAAATCATATTCCAAATCTCCTTTACCCTCTCCCGATCCAAACAATTGTCATCCACTAACCTCGAGAAGACCGCGAGTAATCGGTTCAAATCCTTTAATTTTAGATTTAAGACATTTATACACGCAAACCAAAAATCTATTACAATGAATGTTAGTTCCATTTCCTATCATCCTCTGTTCATGAACATCGCAGTGAATGTTAGAAGTTGACCTTGCAGGCGATGTAATGGTTTTTTGCCTTTTTTATTTCGTGTTCTGTCTGTGCTTTCACCTACACAAGCAAGCATTTGCCTTGATTTTTATGTATAACATGGTAGAACGACGTACACCCTTGCCTCGAATCTCTCCAGCAGAAAAAGCATACGAAGTCGAGTGTGAGAGGAAATGAGCGCTTCTTGTTTGCTTTTAGGCTATCCTTATTCAGAAGCATGGAGAGAGCAGTGGAGAAAGCGCAAGTCTGATAATCGCAACGTTCGTTGTTCGAGTCCAGTCGGCAACCTTTTTCCTATTTTTTTTACCTCACTAATACACTCTACATTTTTCGGTCTCCAATTTTCTTGCATTGGGCCGCAGCTAGGTATATCGTATCCTCGGTTCATGCGGTCTCCACTTACATCCTCTGATGATGAATCCCACATAATTGTAAGCGAATCTTACATCCACCGGTTGGGTATAAAGAAAATGATAACTTGGCTCTGTAAAGTTTATTCGATTGAGCCTGTACAAATAAAGTAATTAACAAAAAAAAAATATGTTTTTCTATTGATGCGTATCATTTTTGCATAAGCCCTTTTCAAGTGTTAGTCGTGTACAAAACTAGGGAACCAAATATGTAAAATGGCATGTTGGACAATAAAAAACAACTGTGCAAAGTTTCAACATAATCGTAGAAGGTCGATCAAAAAAATTCGTCATTGAAATGGAACTGCTGATATATAGCAACGCTTGGGCCGGTTGCTATCAAGCTGCTATATTTATCAACCCGCTGTTTACCGAGACGCAGATTGTTGTTTCCCGCACTTGAATAGCAACCCCCAGTTCCGGTTATTGCGTTATGGTGGAGGTTGCTAAAATAGCTTTAGCAACGCATTGGTGCGGGTGCTCTTAGATAAATTGAAGTAAATTTAGGTGCTCTGAGACTGACATATACGAGCGTCAATTTAGACATAAAATGAAGTCATAATAGACGCAAAATTCAGCTCAATCAAACGTACTTTCGAACTTTTCAGTCTCGCAACACTTAATTTTACATGACATGTTTGTTTAAGTCTCATCCTTTATGTCAAAGATGGATTCCGTCACGTGTAAGATTAGGTATTTCTAAGTGTGTAGTACTTGAAAGGGAGATAACATTTCGGGAAGTTTATCTAATCAAATAAAAAATCTTTTGAGGCCTGTGGAGTAAATATTTCAAACCTTGCAACAGCCTAAAGACTGCTTAAACTCTATTCTACGTGCACCATTTCGAATTCTCCAACTGGACATCCGGCGTGGGTGGACTGCCTGTGGTGTCCTCCGAGCAATTCCTACCATACGATATTGACACAGCCGATGATGCCATCGGCGCGTGGTCTGCTTCTGTAATTGGTTCACGAATATGCGATGCGAGCTGTAGGCCAAAAGCCGAAGAGGCGCACAAATTAAATTATGTGACGAGGATACGAGTATGTTATTGTGTGTTTTCCATAGGCGAGCCACTAGCAACAAGCAGCATGTATTTTACAGGGTGATTTGGAATAACTGGCACTTTAAAAAAATGGTCATAGCAATTGAACGCTTGCATGCATTTTTGTTATTAGTATAGACCTTTTGACGTTTAATCGTATTTCTCTATCCAGCCAACAGGGCTGAGTGTATGGTTTGTTTTCCCACTAATCTGTTTCCCTCTTGCTCACACTCCTTCAGTTTAAATGGTGCATTAGTGTGCGCCGATTAAAAGTCAAAAAGCTCTATATTTCAGTATACTACCACAGACAAACATACGTAACTCTTTGTAAAACTTGTTCTTGAAAACATAGTATCTCAAAACATATAACATCAGTAACGACATCTATCTGGATTCCCGCGGAAAACAAGCTTGCTCGCTAACTCGTAAACAACATTGCATAAAAGTTCTATAGAATGTATAGAAACGTCAAAGTGATGCGATGCCAGCGCTGCGGCGAGTAGTTCGCGGAACTGATAATATTCAAATCAACCGTTAAATGCATGAACGAAGATACACAATGAAGAGTTACGTCTGTTTGTCTGTGATACTACATCCTCCATTTTCACGTCCAGGGCAGCATGAAATCGAAAACGAATGAAACCTCTAATCCTACTACCAATACTACCAATGCTGACATTTGTACACACTTTAAAACAAAAATACCATCATTTTACCTATTGAGAATTCCATAACAGAGAAATCGGTGACAGCTACTCCGAATCACCCTGTACACATTCCGAAGGGATTTAAGGTGTTACGCTGTGAAATCCTTATTCCAGTAATCTCTTCGAAACTTTAAGCGCACAAATATCAGCTTCCAAGACACGTACTACAATGAAACTGTTACTCCACATTTGCTGCGCTGCAGCATACATGCAGTAGCAATTTCAGGTGAAATGGGGCTCTAATTTCCGAGGTTTGTGTAGTTGAAAATTTGAGGTGGAAGTGAATTTATAGCCTACGTGTTGACCATTTGTGGACTCTAAAAGGAATCACCTTAAGGTCCTTGACTCTTGAAATGTACGGACTGCGTATGGAAACCGATCTGTCGAGGCTGGTGGGTGAAAATTCTGGCAAATGGTTTTGGTAGTAAATGTCGCCGACAATCCTCGGATGAAATATTTGCCAGTTAATGAAATTGTCGAAGCGGATCCCAGCCGGAGTGAAAGATGCTGCTGTAGAAATGAACCATAATATATTCTTACGTCTTCATAGGGTTTTATATACAAATGATATATTTATGGGTCTCTAACAAAACATAAATGTTTTAGTTTGTAACATTCTAAAGTCCTGTGGTACCGTATGCGTGATAATGTTTGCACCATTAAACACTGTAGAAACAAATAAAAAATTTCTGTGTGGATAAAAATCAATTTTTCTAAAGGAATATGTTTGTAAGAACTAAATCCTATTTCTTCCATGTTTCCAGTTCGGAAATTGTGCGGAGAGTATATTTAATCATTATATTCTACCATCAAAGTTACCCTCATTATCAAAGATACCCCTTTTTACAGTACTGATAGATAGCACAAAGTTTTGAATTTTTCAGTTCCAAAGAAATTTAATTATTTTTATAGTAAGGTTTACTTACAGATTTTGAATGAAAATACTGCACTGAATTTTCAATTAATCGTATTGGCATAGGTATCTTGTTTTATTGTTGATCGAAAAATAT